>NC_057797.1:120907913-121214606 GCF_018294505.1 Triticum aestivum
CCCCTGAAAATCGACTGACCCAAAAGTCGATTTAGTCGACTGAAGTGTAGCTAAATCGGAGTAGCATCGCAAGCAAGAGCAAGAGCGAGAGCAGCAGCACGAGCAAGAACAATAGCAAGAGCAGACCAGGCAGGGGACCGAGAGCAAGAGCAGAGCAGTAGCACGAGCGAGAGCTAAAGCAGCAGCAGCTCCTACTGATGTGGACGTCGCCGCTGAGGGAGCGACGCCATGGAGGAAGTAGCCAGCGATGCCGCTGTGGATGGAGCCGCGCCGCGTTGGCTCGGGACCGAGCGCCAGCAGCACCGTGAGATCGAACCAAGAAGAAAATGCGGTGATTAGTGTACAACCTCTTTGGTGGCGCCGATTAGGCCGCAGCTTCATCCGAGGAAACGGTGATGATGATGCTCTTCCGGTGGTGCAGGTGAAGACGGTAGTGTGGGAATGGAGGTGGCGCAAAAGACGAGGGGAACGTCGGGGCGGCTTCTTGGAGGTGGAGGACGGGGTAGCTGAATCGGCGGGACGATGAGATCGACGACGGATCCTCATCCGGTATGGTGGATGAGGGACGTCGAGGTGTTGCTGTGGACGACGTCGTCGGGGAAGAGGCTCCGGCTGGGTGGCGGGGAGCAGGGTGTGGGGTTTCGTCGCGGGTTTTCGTGGCCTCGGTGTACGAATGGGTGGGCGGATGGGATGGCAGTGGGGAACCATGGCTTAGATACGCGCTTGTCCGAAATGTGGGGTAAGTTATGAAAGTACCCGCACCGATTTGAGGCAGTTCTTTCGGTTCAGGGGTACCACGGGCATTTCACGTGTCGGGATTTCACAGGAGGTGGGAGTTTTCGCGCGCGTTGTAATTTCGGAATAGCAAGGCTCGGGTTGATATGGAGGGAGTTGTCGGAGCACAACGAGACAAAGATATATCTTAAATATTTCAGACTAACAAGGCGCGGGTTGAAATTTCCGGACAAGCCTAACGTGTACTGTACCAAATCAATGCGCACTACAAATGTCATTCAAAACTTTGAATTCATGTTATGTTCAATTAAAATATTTCGCTACGTGTATAATACATGCAACCTACTACTCAAATGAACGTTTTAGTGCATTCCAAATGTATATACTACCGCTTCAATATGAACTAAATTTGAATTCGTTTCTCTATTTGAATAAGATCTACAGTAATGATTGTTGTGAAGTCAAAGCATTTGAACTCGTTTCTCTGTTTTAGTAAGATTTACAATCATCATTATTGTCAAGTTAAACCATCGTTTGTGTATTATCTTCATAGCACACCACATGATTAGTCTCGAGTTACATATGAACTATGTGTATTATATGAACTCGAACTAGATTTTTTTAATCCACTTTATTTTGATTTCAAGTCACATTACATTTCTAGCTCTAGCTAGATCTTCATAATCTAAACCATGTATCATATGTATAATGTGTTTATCACATTATGTATGGTTCCCCGCCCCCTACGCCTACAAGTATTTAGATGTGAGTTGCAAACACCACACATTACCACAAATTCAAATAAAATGTGAGAATGTTCGATATATAGTATTGTTTAGATTGTTCAATATTTAGTTGCAAGCTGCAAACGCCACACATTATCACAAATTCAAATAAAATGTGAGATTGTTTGATGTATAGTATGGTTTAGATTGTTCGGCATTTAGCTGTGAGTTGCAAACGCCATGCATTATCACATTATGGTATAGCATGTGCACAGCATGTGTATCACCGCTATATTCATGCATGCAATGTTTAAAACACTATGATCTCCTATTCAAATATATGAATCCGCTTTCATATCAAATTATGATCTTTGTTAGTCTCTTAGACCCACACAATCCTCTAACCTTTGTAGCTACCACTAACTTTCTCTCGTGCATGCACACGCCCTCCTCGCCCTCCCCCTCCCTCGGCATTCTATACACCGGGCACGTTCATTTTTTTCTTTAGGTCGTTCTCCCAGAGTCTCCACAACTCCTTTTCGACACACACCGATCGATAAACCTCTCCAGTGATGCCTGCCTACAACATACACACACACACCTTCAATCTCCTCCTTTATGTGTCCTTGCCTCGTGTCTCTCATACGGTCAGACAAATGTGTAAACTCTCGCCCCTCTTTTCATCGATCTCACACGTGCCAGCTCGTCAGTGGGTCAGATAGGCGCCTATGATACGTCGACACGTGGCACGGCCCAACAGAGGCCCATTCCTGTGAAAAGGCCGGCCCGTTTGACTTGGTCAAAAGGTGGCGGGCTAGCCCATGTAAAGACTGTTAACGGCATGTTCGCATATAGCCCATTTACCGCTCGCTAACCCAAGGCCCGTTATGCCCTATCCGAATTAGGCCCAGTAGCGTCATCTGGGCCACCCAATATGATTCCAGCCCGTTTTCACTTCTGGCCCATGTATGGCCCATGACATCTTTCGGCCCATATGAGGCCCTATGTAACTCTTGGCCTATTAACGACCCATGGTGAAACTGGCCCGTAATGAATAGTGTATCACTTTACACCCATTAATGGCTCGTGGTGAAACTGGTCCGTAATGAACAGTGTATCACTTTATACCCATTAACGGCTCGTTATTCCGTTGGGCCGTTTCCAGCCCATGTTATCTTTCGGCCTTCTCAGAGCCCATTTATTCTTGGGCTCATTTCCAGCATTTGTTTACTTATGGCCCGTTACTGTCATTTTCTGCTTGTGGGCCAAATTCAGCCCGTGGTTACAGTCGGCCCGTTTGTGGTCCGTTAATACGTTGGGCCGTTTTCATAGCATCATCAAATACGGCCTATTAACGATGGCCCGTTATGGTCGGCCCATGAACGGATGATTCCAACTCTAGCCCGTTTACGACCATAATGCGGCCTGTTATTGGCCCATGTTTGGCCATCGATCATACTGCCCGTATAAGGCCCATTGATGATACAGCCCGTAGAAGGCCCATTGTTTCTACGGCCCGTAGAAGGCCCACTGTTTCTACGGCCCGTAGGAGGCCCAGTGTCACTACAGTAAATATTAGCCCATGGTTATTGTGGCCTAGTTTTAAAAAATAGGTTATTGCAGCCACTAGCAAACCGCGGAAAAAGAACTGCAATGACTAGAAGCAAAAAAATAAACAAGACAACAAGGAAATAAATAAGCAAGCAACTTACGCTAGGCTATCACGGCTATCACACATATTACATCCACTGGGCATCAAAGTTCACCACCAGTGCAAATAAACGCGCCGACAAAAGAATGTACAAAACTGAGAGCACTTCAGAAGGCACTAGGCCTGGCCAGGTCGCCCCCCCAAACAGTTGAAGAAGCTAAGTAGACCTCAGTTGTGTCAACAATAGATGCATCAACACTAGATTTAAGGCATGATGGTGCGCACTGCAGTCCTCTGACATCTTCATTGCATCTTTGACTTCAAGTCGGAGCTGAGCTGAAGCAAGCCTTTCCGCTTTATGTTGAGGCTGAAGAAGTCGAACTGATTGAGGCAGTGACTACACAGAGGTTGTCTCACACCTGCTGGTGAGTAGCTTCAACTCACTGTCTTCATCAAGACAGGACCTTGGGGTAATCTCGCTGTCCTCAAGATGGTTTGGCTCACTATCTTCCCTAAAGTTCTGCCTGACATAAGAGATACGAGTCTGAAAGAGAAACAAGGAGACACGTAACAGGTTTCACAATTATATAAGCAAATAAATGGATCTGTTTTGCATAAGGAACATGTTTTTACAACTACAATTTGAAACTGGTAGTTGTTGCAAACATCCAATCAGATGTAAACAGCAAAGCAAACAACAGTGGAGGAAATGAGGCCTATCCAAATCTATACTAGAACAAAGTTTGAAGGCTTGAGAAGGATGAACTTACATTACATGTTAACACGGGCTGGACAAAGCCCTTCTCCATGTTGATGGAAGGATAATTCAATAAATTCCCCAAAGAAAATTCTTTATAAGCGTTGCCATTATTCTACATTTTTCAAAGAGTAAATATATATCAAATAATATTGGGAGAAACAGAGGATAATGAAGCTCAGGTGCAGACTGATGATACATAATCAAATAGCAATTAATTAAGTATAGCGTTACAAGGCAAAAGGGAGAGAGGTACTAACAAGAGAAAAGCAGAGCCCATTATTGTTTTGAGATAGTATGATCCTTTGAGCAAGGAGATTCATCTGAAATTAGTTTTCACACAAGAGAGAAGGTAAGGCACAAGCAGAAATTTAGGAGTTCAAATTTTGAATTGATATCATAGACAGTACCTGACGCTGGGCTCCCAGCAGTTCTAAATAGGGGTTTGGCCACTGGAGTAGGGGTAAAGTGTGGTACAGTTGGGCATGTGTTTTCTGTGGCTGCTGATCTATCTGATTTAACATGTGTCACTACCTTTTCCAAATACCTAGTTTGTACTCCTTGACGACCTGCACTCACCCTCTTCCTTTTGGACACCTATTACGAAAGAACAACATTTGACTGGAAAAACATAGTGTGACGGCACATGGAATAGGTACAGAAAATGGATAGGTATGACATATACTCATATATGATGCTTAAACTAAGCAGATGGTGTAACAAAGTAGAAGTAATGCAAGAGGTCAGAAGCAAAATATGTGCGACCAATACAACTTTGCAAAGTTAGAGCAAGCACCTTGATGGGTGAATAAGATAGGCCATCCTTCACCATGCCAAGTTTGTTAGGCAGTGGATCATTCCGCAATATTCCTCTCGTGTGCCCATTCTCATATTCATTTTGATAATGTTCAATATCTGACATGCATGAATACATAAAAACAAGTGAGATTTTCTTTGTAATGCAGAAGTGATTCTAATCCAATACTGCCTCCCTATAAACCCCTTTGTGCTATCTCTGTAATTCTTTTAAAAGATGCTATGCATGCTGTAATTTGTTGTGTGCATTACTATAATGTGGCCTACTACTCAAATTATGAGAGCTCCAGAAGTGATGACACTTCGCAGATGATAGCTTCAACATATAGTAAAGAAGAACAAGTCGACCTGACCTGACAGATTCAAAATATACTAAGGGAGAACAACTCGACCTGGCCAGTCGACGTAAGAGAAGAGTATCATCTTAAAGAAGAGCAGAAGAGCAAGCAGATTGAAGATATTACAAGTCTTTTAATACAATGTCGGTTGGCCACCCATGATGAACCAGAGCGCACAGAGAAATACTATTCTTTCCAGTCTCTCCATATGTGGCTCACATGCATTTCGAAACTAAAGTAGGAACATTTAGCTAACCAATTAAACATCTCTCAGTTTTACTAATATCAGCAATAATATCAGATATGAATTTGTACAACTAAGCTTGTTTAGCTCGATGGGTGGAGCAGTGCTATTATGACACGAACCACGTAGGCTGATTGTGGTCATCATAAAATGGGGAAAACATAAGCATGATGAGTACAATGTTGACCATGGCAGTGGGATGGTAGATCTGAAGCTGCAAACCGCGCAAAGGGTAGTTAGCAACCGATGTTTGCTTTGAAATAACAACTAAGATTTGGTATGGACAAGAAAGTACGGTCAACAAGTGACAAAGAAATGCAATTATGCTGTCTCTCTATATGTCGCAACATGCATTTGGAAACTCAAGTGGGACCTTTAGCTAACCAATTAAATGTGTCGGTTAACTAATATCAGTATCATATCACAATCATATTTGAACAACTAAGCTTTCGAATTCTGAGTGTTGTGTTGTTTAGCTTGAAGGGTGGAGTAATGCTAGTACAACAGAAAGCACCTACGCAGATGATAGTAGAGTAGATAAAAGGGGAAAACCCTAAGCATCAAGAGAAAAATCAGGAAAGTGGAACTAGCTGGACCAGTGGGTGGCGCACATGCTTTTTGAAACGAATATAGGAACATTAGGTGACCAATTAAACGTTCTCGGTTTTAGTGATATGAGCATCATATCAGATTCATATTTCAACACGTAAGCTTTGGGTTGAGGTCTTGGGGAGCAGTGCTAGCATGACACGAAGCACCTACGATGATGGTAGTGAATATAAAGGGGGGAAACCATAAGCTTTACGAGTATAGTGCCCGTGCCATGGCGGATCTGAAGGTGCAAACCGGACAAAGCTACTTCACAACCAATGTTTTCTTTCAACTAGCCACTACGATTTGGTACGGACAAGAAAAGTACAGTAAACAAATTACGATCTATTTTCCGGGTGAGATCAATAACTTAAGCACATATGGAAGAGTACCACCTCTCTTGCGACGCCGTGTAGGCCTATGCTGATACATTGAGGGTGGTGCGAGTGCGATGGCTGTCGGCGGCGGGGAAGAAGACTTTAGACAGTAGACGGCCGAGTCAGGGGATATATCCTGTTGCCGTGGACGAGGCGGTCGTAGGAGCGACAACGGCAAGGTGGACGACGGCGCTGATGAAGCATGAGGAGGCGATGAAAGGATGCTGGTCCAGCGCCGTGGATGAGAGACGTCCATCTCTTGCAGTGGACGACGGGGTAGGGGTAGCGGCTCCGGCAAGGTGGAGGATTGGGTGGCGGACGGAGGAGGCTGGCCGCAGTGCGGAGGTTGTCGTGCCGCCGATGGTGTATGAATGGGGAAATGGAGGGGAGGGGGATCTCAAACTTTGGGACGCGCTTCTCTGAAATGGGTGAAAGTTACGAACTTATCCCCCGTTTAAAATTTCGGACATCGTGTCGGTTGGGGATAGGACGGTAATCTCGCATCTCCCAAATATTTGCTGGTAACTATTTCGGGCGAGGAGAGGGTGTTTTGCCGCCCATGGTTGGCACCCACGGTGTATGAATGGGGCTGACAGGTAGGGCGGTTGTGTCACGTCTGATGGAAGTTACACATCTGCCCCTATTTAAAATATTAGCCTACGTCGATTTCGGGCGAGGAGAGGGTGTTTTGCTGCCCACGGTTGGCGCCCATGGTGTATGAACGGCGCTGGCAGGTAGGGCGGTTGTGTCACGTCTGATGGAAGTTACACATCTACCCCTATTTAAAATATAAGCCTACATCGATTTCGGACAAGGAGAGTTTGTTTTTGCCTCCCACCGTGTATGAATGGGGAAATGGAGGAAGAGACACATGTCTTTCAGACGAGCTTGAATCAAATGTGTTTTGCCGCCCACATTTGGCGCCCACCGTGTCTGAATGGGCTCAGAGGCCATCGTGTCACGTCTGATTGAAGTTACTAGTCTACCCCTATCGACAGTAGTGTAAATCCTGTTGAAAGCACAAGTGCTCCCTAGGTGGTTTTGATAATTGATGACAACATATCTCTTGTTGGACTAACATTTCTATCTAGCATGTTTCAGATAAGTTCAACAATGGAGTGGCATGGACTAAAGGTTGTGGGAACTCCTTCCAGATGCTAAGGACAAAGGATTGGCTAAAGCTTCAAGCTCAAGACTCTTCATTTTACATTTTAGTGATCCAAGATCACATTGAGTCCATAGGAAAAGCCAATACTATCAAGGAGGGATGAGGTGTTGCTTAATGAGCCTCTTGCTTCATGTGCTTAATGATATGCTCCAAAATCCTCAGCTACTTTCCCACTTCCACATATGACCTAAACCCTAAGCCAAACTCGGTCATACCGATTCTTTCTATCCGGCGCCACCGAGTTTCACTTGTCATAAGCCACTGCCAAACCCTAGCAATTCGGTTCTACCGATAGGGATCTCGGTCTCACCGAGATGGGATTGCAAACTCTCTGTTTCCCTTTCGTAACTTTTCGGTCTCACCAAAAAAGCGAATCGGTCCCACCGAGATTGCAATGTAAACTCTATGTTTCCTTTTTGTAACTTTTCGGTATCACCGAAAGAGAAAATCGGTCCCACTGAGTTTACCTGACCAACTCTCTGGTTAGCTTATTACCAAACTCGGTCTCACTGAGTTTGTGTAATTGGTCTCACCGAGATTACGTTATGCCCAAACCCTAACCATATCGGTCCTACCGAGTTGCATGTCAGTCCCACCGAAAATCTCTAACGGTCACTAGGTTTACCTTTTCGGTCCGACCGAGTTTGTTGATTCGGTCCCACCGAGATTGGAAAACTGTGTGTAACGGTTGGATTTTGTGTGGAGGCTGTATATACCCCTCCACCTCCTCTTCATTCATGGAGAGAGCCATCAGAACACATACACAATTCCAACTCATATGTTCTGAGAGAGAACCACCTACTCATGTGTTGAGACCAAGATATTCCATTCCTACCATACGAATCTTGATCTCTAGCCTTCCCCATGTTGCTTTCCACTCAAATCTTCTTTTCACAAAATCCAAATCCTATGAGAGAGAGTTGAGTGTTGGGGAGACTACCATTTGAAGCACAAGAGCAAGGAGTTCATCATCAACACACCATTTGTTACTTCTTGGAGAGTGGTGTCTCCTAGATTGGCTAGGTGTCACTTGGGAGCCTCCGACAAGATTGTGGAGTTGAACCAAGGAGTTTGTAAGGGCAAGGAGATCGCCTACTTCGTGAAGATCTACCGCTAGTGAGGCAAGTCCTTCGTGGGCGATGGCCATGGTGGGATAGACAAGGTTGCTTCTTCGTGGACCCTTTGTGGGTGGTTGCTTCTTTGTGGACCCTTCGTGGGTGGAGCCCTCCGTGGACTCGCGCAACCGTTACCCTTCGTGGGTGGAGCCCTCCATGGACTCGCGCAACCGTTACCCTTCGTGGGTTGAAGTCTCCATCAACGTGGATGTAGGATAGCACCACCTATCCGAACCACGGGAAAAACATCCGTGTCTCCAATTGCGTTTGAATTCTCCAAACCCTTCCCCTTACATTCTTGCAAGTTTCATGCTTTACATTCTGCTGCTCATATACTCTTTGCATGCTTGCTTGATATGTATTGTGTATGTTGAAATTGTGCCTAAAACTCCACCTAAACCAAAAAGGCCTAAAAATTGCAACTTTAGCACTAAGTGTCTAATCACCCCCCTCTAGACACATCTACTTCTAGATCCTACAAGTGGTATCAGAGCTTTGGTCTCCATTGCCTTGGTTTAATCACCATTGGAGGAAGATGGATGTGTCTACCTTAGGGAGTCTTAGACATAGAGTGCCTATTCTCGATGGAGAGTATTTTCATGAGTGGAAAAATGAGATGCTTGTAATTTTCAATCAATATCATTTGAACAAGTATATTGCTAGCCCTTGTGCACCTCATATTGATCCTTTGCATCCTACCCTAGATGAAGATATTGACATGATTCACAATCTTAGAACTATTGAGCTCATCATTAGAGGATTGCCCAAAAATTTGATTGCTAGTTTGCCTACTCTTAATTGTGCCTATACTATATGGAAATTTCTTGAGGAATGATTTCCCGATCATTCCTTGAAAACTTTGGATGAAATTCTCCATAAATCTATTGCCTTGAGTAAGATGAACTCTAGTGATCCTAGTTTTGGTAATTGTCTATTTGAACTTACCAATCTTAAGCATGCTAAAGGAGATGTTGGAATCATTAGTGATATCATATTCGAAGCTATAAGAATTCATAAAAGTGACCACTTTGATGATCATTTATCTAATGAATTACCCTCCCTAGGAAATGATGAGTCACAAGATCATGATGAACATGGATACTATGATGATGATGATGATAGTGACTTCGATCTTGATGATGCAATGAGACATTTTGGTCTTATGGCAAATCTTCGGGGATATGAATCAGGAGGAAAGGAATGGGTTCTTGATAGTGGATGTACTGATCATATGACCGGATATGAAGAGATGTTTCGTGAGCTTGCTGAAAATGACGGCCCTCGAAAATATGTCACCTTTGGTGATAATTCAAAGGGTAAAGTGGTTAGCCTTGGTAAGGTGGCCATCTCACATGATAGTTCCATTCAAAATGTCATGCTCGTTGAATCTCTCGGCTACAACTTACTTTCAGTATCTAGACTTGCTGATTTCGGTTTGAATGTCCTATTTACTGAGGTAGATTGCCAAGTATTTTGTCGAGACAATCATAAAATGGTCTTTACGGGTATGCGTAGAGGTGATATTTACATTGTCGATTTCTCTAAAAAGGCACAACCTAAAACTTGCTTTGTTGCTAAATCCTCAAAAGGTTGGTTGTGGCATAGACGACTAGGTCACGTTGGCATGAGAAACCTTGACAAGCTTATTAAAGGAAATCATATCCTTGGAGTTAACGATGTCATATTTGATAAGGATAGACTTTGCAGTGCTTGTCAAGCAGGTAAACAGGTTGGAGGAAGGCATCCCGTGAAGAACATCATGACCACAAGATGGCCACTCGAGCTACTTCATATGTATCTTTTTGGTCCCAACGCCTACAAGAGTCTCGGTGGAAATTCTTTTGGTCTAGTTATAGTTGATGATTTTTCAAGATTTACGTGGGTGTTCTTTCTTAATGACAAGTCGCAGGTCCAGAAGATCTTCAGAAACTTCACTAGGAAGGCCCAAAATTAGTTTGACGTGAAGATCAAGAAGGTTCAGAGTGACAACGGAACGGAGTTCAAGAACGCAAATGTGGACACCTTTCTTGACGAAGAAGGGATTTCACACGAGTTCTCGGCTACGTACACACCTCAACAAAATGGAGTTGTTGAGAGGAAGAACCAGACGCTCATCGAAATGGCAAGAACGATGCTTGATGAATACAAGACGCCGAAGCACTTTTGGGCAGAAGCGGTTGAGACAGCTTGTCACGCAACAAATCGCTTATATCTTCACAAGCTACTCAGCAAGATGGCATACGAGCTTCTCACCGGTAACAAACCCCAAGTTGGATACTTTCGAGTATTCGGCTCAAAGTGCTACATTCTTGATAAGCATCATCGTTCAAAGTTTGCTCCTAAATCTCATGAAGGTTTTCTACTTGGTTATGGCTCAAACTCTCACACTTACCGTGTCTACAACAATTTCACCCGAAAGGTTGAAGAGACGGTAGATGTGAAGTTTGATGAATCTAATGGCTCACAAGTAGAGCAATTGCCAATTGATGTAGGAGACAAAGACCCTTCAGAAGCAATCCAAGACTTGTCCATTGGCAAAATTCGTCCAACGGAGGTGAAGGAGAGTACTTCATCCGTCCAAGTGGAAGCTTCTACTTCATGACAAGGTGAACCAAGAATCGACATGGAAGCATCCACAAGTGGGACACACCAAGATGAAGAAGACAAGGAAATGCATCAAGACGAACATCAACAACCTCTTTCTCCACCACGACAAGAGAACGACGACGTCAACAATGAAGAAGGCCAAGAAGAAGAACAAGATGAAGAAGATGTTCAACAAAGACCCAAGCAGAAGCTCTCACGAGTTCGAGCAAGAATTGCCAAAGATCATCCCGTCGAGCAAATCTTAAATGATATACAAATCGGGAGAATCACTCGCTCAAAAACTCGTTTAGCTAACTTTTGTGAAAACTATTCATTCATCTCTAGCATTAAACCTATGAAGGTTGAAGAAGCATTGGAAGATTCGGATTGGATAAACGCTATGCATGAAGAGCTACACAATTTTGAGAGAAACCAAGTTTGGACATTGGTTGAGAAGCCCGACAACAACCACAACATCATTGGTACTAAATGGGTGTTTCGCAACAAGCAAGATGAAGATGGACAAGTGGTTCGCAACAAAGCACGTCTCGTCACCCAAGGGTACACACAAGTCGAAGGTATGGACTATGGTGAGACATATGCTCCCGTTGCTAGACTTGAGTCCATTCGCATCTTACTTGCCTATGCTAATCACCATAATATCACCTTGTACCAAATGGACATTAAAAGTGCTTTTCTAAATGGTGAAATAGAGGAGGAAGTTTATGTCAAACAACCTCCCGGCTTTATCAATCCTAAGAAACCAAATCATGTTTACAAACTTCACAAAGCTCTTTATGGTCTTAAACAAGCTCCTAGAGCATGGTATAAATGCTTGACCAAGTTCCTTATTACAAGTGGTTTTGAAATTGGTAAAATTGATTCTACTCTTTTTACTAAAAGGGTTAATGGAGAACTATTTGTATGCCAAATTTATGTCGATGAGATCATATTTGGTTCAACTAACCCTCTCTTTAGTGAAAAGTTTGGAAAGCTAATGTCAGAGAAGTTTGAGATGTCTATGATGAGTGAACTCAAATTCTTTCTCGGTTTGCAAATCAAGCAAACTAAGGAAGGTACATTTGTCTCTCAAACAAAGTACACCAAGGACTTATTCAAGAAGTTCAATATGCAAGAATGCAAAGGTATGTCTACACCCATGCCTACTAGTGGACATAATGATTTAACCAAAGATGGTGAACCAGTTGATCAAAAGGTTTATCGCTCTATGATTGGTTCATTGTTATACCTTGCTTCACGTCCCGATATTATGCTAAGTGTGTGCATGTGTGCACGATATCAAGCTGCTCCTAAAGAATGTCATCTTAAGGCTGTGAAAAGGATAGTGAGATATTTAATCCATATACCAAATTTTGGCATTTGGTATCCTAAGAGGTCTTCTTTTGATCTTGTTGGCTATTCCGACTCGGATTATGTCGGAGACAAGGTTGATAGAAAGTCCACTTCGGGTACTTGTCAATTTCTTGGTAGATCTCTTGTGTCTTGGTCTTCCAAGAAACAAAACTTGGCATCCTTATCCACCGCCGAAGCGGAATACATTGCCGCTGGTTCATGTTGTGCTTAATTACTTTGGATGACCCAAACTCTTAAAGATTATGGGATTTATGTGAAACATGTTCCACTACTTTGTGACAATGAAAGTGCTATCAAAATTGGTCATAATCCTGTACAACATTCTCGAACTAAGCATATTGAAGTTCGTCATCATTTCATTCGAGATCATGTTGCTAAGGGTGACATTGATCTTAAGCATGTTCACACCGATAAGCAATTAGCGGATATATTTACTAAACCTCTTGATGAGAAAGTGTTTTGCAGGTTGAGAGGAGAATTGAACATCATTGATGCTTCGAACTTGGAGTAGAAACTCCATTGGATACATGCAAGACATGAGCTTATGACTAATCCATGATATATCTCTTATGATAACTATCCTATGTCTTGGATATATTTGCACCTTGCATGTTGTCTAACCCATATAGGTGCTTGGTTGAATCTAATTCCATGAGATTGCGACTCACTCACATCTTGAGCAATCTCTACATCACCAGGACTCTACACAATGGTGGTTGAAGACAAGGTAGCACAAAACCATTCAAACATATTCTTTGACAAATTCTATGTTGAGCTTCATGATTGTCATTTTTGGATACACAAGTGCTCTTCCTTGCAAGAACTAACCCATGTAGGTAGATGAACTCAAACTCCAAGTGGTGCTCCCAACTCTTGATGAGCTACATCAACCTTGAGCACCCACACAAGTTCAACTACATGAGCAAGAACCACACCACCACCCAAGGTATGTTATTCCATCTTAGAGAAGCTTTACTCCAAGACATGAGTCAAAGCAACTCAACAAGATGTGAATACATCAAGATGCTTAAACGAAAAATGGTAACCCCATTTTGAGCTTAAATGATGAGTATGACCTATGATCAAGTGTTCTCACTTGACTCCTAAGTCAATATACTCTAACATAGGTGACTATGTCACCGCCCAACTCTAGATGAAGTTCTCTTGTGTTCTTTTCTGTGTTATTGCATTTGTCTCATGCATGTTTATTTTCTTTCTCTTTTTTTCAAAAAAAACTCCATCTAGATTTTTCAGTCTCTTCTTTTTCTTTCTGTTTATGTTCTGCATTTTCTGCATTGAATTCCTTGCAAATCCTTCAGGTAATTCATTGCAAATCTTTGTGAGATCCTACATGTCTAGTGAGCTGAGGTGACAAATGTTTTTCTCTGTGTAAACTCGGTTTCACCGACTTGTAATTTTCGGTCCAACCGAATCCTTTCGGTACCATCGAAACATACCACTCGGTGCCACCGACTTCGCAATAGGAAAAACAGTTTGCCACTTGTTCTATATTTCTTCTGATCCAGATCTACTCAATGAATCTTGTCCTCTACAAGCATCACAGTTTTATCCATTGCTTTGTGCTGAGTCTCAAGGACCAAACCTACATGACGGATTCCAGAAAACCCTTCTTGGAAATTGATGTCAAAGGGGGAGAGAGAGATCACATCAAAGCCTATAGGAGAGAGAGATCACATCAAGGGAGAGAAAAAGTTTCAATGACCAAACCTACAAGAGAGAAAGTATTAAGGGGGAGAGAGAGACTTCTAGGGGGAGAGAAAGATGCTTGATGTTCAAGAGGAGAGATGTCACATGTCTTTTTAGGGGGGAAGACATGTTCATTTGTATCTTTCAGCTCTGATTTGCTGTTCCTTATCTTCTCCCAATATCCCATGTAAGATTCTGGGGGAGCAAGACACCTAAGGGAAAGAAATCAGTCAAATTCATTGCATATCTTTATTCTTGGGGACATGTTGAATCCAATGGGGTACCTTGTACTCACTCTCTACATGTCATCCCAGTCTTGGTATTCTTGTGGTTTCTTTTGTTTGCTCTGGCTAGTGGATGTACATGTGTTATCTAACTTTGTTTGTGCAGGTTCATTCCATCCTAAGCCAACTCAAGACCACAAGGTAAGTATATGCATCAAAATCATGAGTATGAGGAGTTCTTGCTTATGTACATACTGTTTGCAAGAAGGACTCATGAGCATGAAGGTATTTTCCTTGATAATCTTTTGCTCTGATGCATATGGCCAAGATACATGTAACACATTGCCTACTCTGTCATGGTTATGCTCTCACATGCCTCTATATTTCATATTTACATGAGTGCATACATGTAGGGGGAGCCTATGCTTGTTACATGTCCTTCCAAAGCTTTACTTGTTGTTCTTTATATCTTTATCTAAAGCTTTGATGTATGTTGCCATCAATTACCAAAAAGGGGGAGATTGAAAGCACAAGTGCTCCCTAAGTGGTTTTGATAATTCATGACAACATATCTCTTGTTGGACTAACATTTCTATCTAGCATGTTTCAGATAAGTTCAACAATGGAGTGGCATGGACTAAAGGTTGTGGGAACTCCTTCCAGATGCTAAGGACAAAGGATTGGCTAAAGCTTCAAGCTCAAGACTCTTCATTTTACATTTTAGTGATCCAAGATCACATTGAGTCCATAGGAAAAGCCAATACTATCAAGGAGGGATGAGGTGTTGCTTAATGATCCTCTTGCTTCATGTGCTTAATGATATGCTCCAAAATCCCCAGCTACTTTACCACTTCCACATATGACCTAAACCCTAAGCCAAACTCAGTCATACCGATTCTTTCTATCCGGCGCCACCGAGTTTCACTTGTCATAAGCCACTGCCAAACCCTAGCAATTCGGTTCTACCAATAGGGATCTCGGTCTCACCGAGATGGGATTGCAAACTCTCTGTTTCCCTTTCGTAACTTTTTGGTCTCACCGAAAAAGCGAATCGGTCCCACCGAGATTGCAATGTAAACTCTATGTTTCCTTTTTGTAACTTTTCGGTATCACCGAAAGAGCAAATCGGTCCCACCGAGTTTACCTGACCAACTCTCTGGTTAGCTTATTACCAAACTCGGTCTCACCGAGTTTGTGTAATCGGTCTCACCGAGATTACGTTATGCCCAAACCCTAACCATATCGGTCCTACCGAGTTGCATGTCAGTCCCACCGAAAATCTCTAACGGTCACTAGGTTTACCTTTTCGGTCCGACCGAGTTTGTTGATTCGGTCCCACCGAGATTGGAAAACTGTGTGTAACGGTTGGATTTTGTGTGGAGGCTATATATACCCCTCCACCTCCTCTTCATTCATGGAGAGAGCCATCAAAACACATACACAATTCCAACTCATATGCTCTGAGAGAGAACCACCTACTCATGTGTTGAGACCAAGATATTCCATTCCTACCATATGAATCTTGATCTCTAGCCTTCCCCAAGTTGCTTTCCACTCAAATCTTCTTTCCACAAAATCCAGATCCTATGAGAGAGAGTTGAGTGTTGGGGAGACTATCATTTGAAGCACAAGAGCAAGGAGTTCACCATCAACACACCATTTGTTACTTGGAGAGTGGTGTCTCCTAGATTGGCTAGGTGTCACTTGGGAGCCTCCGACAAGATTGTGGAGTTGAACCAATGAGTTTGTAAGGGCAAGGAGATCGCCTACTTCGTGAAGATCTACCGCTAGTGAGGCAAGTCCTTCGTGGGCGATGGCCATGGTGGGATAGACAAGGTTGCTTCTTCGTGGACCCTTTGTGGGTGGTTGCTTCTTCGTGGACCCTTCGTGGGTGGAGCCCTCCGTGGACTCGTGCAACCGTTACCCTTCGTGGGTGGAGCCCTCCGTGGACTCGCGCAACCGTTACCCTTCGTGGGTTGAAGTCTCCATCAACGTGGATGTAGGATAGCACCACCTATCTGAACCACGGGAAAAACATCCGTGTCTCCAATTGCGTTTGAATTCTCCAAACCCTTCCCCTTACATTCTTGCAAGTTTAATGCTTTACATTCCGCTGCTCATATACTCTTTGCATGCTTGCTTGATATGTATTGTGTATGTTGAAATTGTGCCTAAAACTCCACCTAAACCAAAAAGGCCTAAAAATTGCAACTTTAGCACTAAGTGTCTAATCACCCCCCCCCTCTAGACACATCTACTTCTAGATCCTACACCTGTCGATAAGGATGTCAAGTGTCAGGGGTAGATAGTAATTTCCATCTCGCAAACACTTGCTTCGAGCAGCCCACAAATTATAGTGGGTGTTTAGCCGCTTTGTTCAAAACTTGGTAGAATAAGCATTCACGTTTCCCCTGGGACCCGGCAAACTAAATTCAAATCCAATTTGTATTCGATTACGAATATCCACAGATAATTATACGTTTTGTTATTTATTTCTTCAAAACCACAACAAAGATTTATTCCACCTTTATATATGATTATGATTTAGAAATGTCGTGATCTTCGAATTCAGTAGGTTGGATACACTCTGAGTCAAACAGTTATTTCATCCAATATAATATGCCCACACGACAAACAGTTCACCTTATGTCAATCATACAAGTTCTGAGGATTACCTCGCCTAAAAAATCGGATCATTACAACACATGGACAACATAGGGGGTCTTGCACCATAATCCATTCAGAGACATGACACAACGTGCAAGTACAATAATCTAATGAAAATTTCAACTGGTATCTAAAGATGAACCGGGATTATCTTGGGCTTCAGATAGCAGAAACATCAGGACCTCCTTCGTCTTCAAATGCAACATTCTTACTTCCTCCAATTCTTGGGTTGCTTGCATAATGCGTGCCGCTAATTCCATAATTTCCAGCCTCAAGATAAATATTACCTCATTCATGGCAGCCACACCATCTCTTTCTGCCTCTAGTAGAGCCTCAAGCACTATAATATCTGTGCTCAGACTGCTCTCCGGCGGTGTTTCCTTTGAACTGCTACCATCTGGTAACATGGATGGCGCACTGCTTCCACAAATAGATTCTGGGGTTGTACATTGTGTCCTAGTGTGAACGGCATCCTGAAAGGTTTCCGCTAGACATCAGTAAGAGATAGTTATCGTATGATCCAGGCAGTAAGCTTACATGGTAAACGACGGACGAATTATTGTCGAGCATGGAAAACTATATTTAAATGGTTCGAAGCAGCATCAGCTGAAAAGAAATTAAAATGGTAAGATGAAACTAGGGATGTAAGTGGCAAATAAACGAAATCCGCCAGTCCCATCTAGTTAGTTTTTGCTACCTCCCTAGTTCATTTTCCTCAAAAAAACAAAAAACTCTTTTGAACTATCATACCACTAGTGGACTTTAATCGGGATTAAACCGGACCCAGTTGACATCCCTAGTTGAAAGGGAGTGTACAACCGCTATATTTAAGTTGCCAAGGCATCTAAGCAGTTGAAATAATCTGAGAAAGCACTTAATAGTGTGGCCTCATATAAACTACGAAGACAGTCTTGTGATGAAGCTGAGAGGAAAAGTTAAGGACTCAAATGAAATAGGCATGCATTTCTTTACGATAGTACAGCAGGCACTGTTGACCTATTGGCCAACTCAGGTATAGCGTAACAACAAATAAGCATTCGAATCAAGCAATACAGCAAAGCAGACTACTGAACTATTTGTAATTCGGTAGGATTACAAGTTGAGGGCACAAGCCAAGAAAGCAGCCCACTCGCATTACATTTCACATGTACTAAAACACACCGGCTTACCATATGTTGCTGTGAAGCCTAGCTGCTGTTGCAATGTTCTTTGAAGATATCGTCAGCATCCCGTGGTTGCAAATCTAGTTGTTGTAGTTTATTCTGCACCATCTATTTAGGTAAAATTAATTTTAATCGCATGCACTGGTCCGAATTGATCATCAATGGTTCATCTAAACTAATGAAAGAAGGGTGTGTGCATACACGACAATACTCCTTCTGATTCTTTTTACTTTGCGTATAAATTTTTCTCAGTTTTCTCGTATTAGTTTGCGCGTTGCCGATTCCTAGTGCTGGTTTCCTTTTGTGCCCCACCCCATCCGCCTCCGCCCTAATTAATTGGCAAATTAGTCCAGAAAATTAAACCAGTGCCCTCCTTGGTATGTGAGTCAAGAGTTATGCGCAGAGTAAATAGAATCGGAGGGAGTATATCTGCTTCCCTCTATTTTTATGCTTGTTCGAAGTGCCAGCCCCAAAAGAACAAAAAATTTGCTTGATGGGGTTGGCAGCTCCATAATTAATAGAAGCATCAAATTAGTCATGCAACTTGGGAAGATCAAGAACACCCAAACAAGTAATGAACAGAGGCTCGGAGCAGTGATTTAATAGCTAGCATCAGAAAATGTAGGGTAAAACAAACAAAAAGCAACGAAACCACATGCTAGTTTGCTGATGTGTAATTAAGCATAGAGAACATTAAGCAGTTTGATGGAACCAACAGGTGGCATCAGAACAAAACTAACGCATATTAACTATATGTGCACTGGTATGTAATTTAGCACATGTAACATGTTCACTGCCAGAAGTATGGCCCTACAGGTGCAAGCAGAATAAGGCATCTCATGAAAAACTGAATGATGCCCTGAAGAAATTCAAAGGTGCACTGCTTATGCTAGGAAAGTGAACGTAGGTGCCGACCATTGGATCATAGTACCTGATTCTTGGCGGCGTATGGGTATCGTTGTCATACTTGATAGCTAAGGATCGTCGATGGTGCTCTTGTTGCGGTTGAGTTTGGGTCGGCTGTCGCTGTCGCTTAAGCAGCTCCGATGCTACGGTTGCAGCGCCTGTCGACATACAAGAAAGGTCATCTGTGGTAAGTGAATAGTTGCACGATAAAGAGAAAAACCGAAGGAGTACAAATCGAAATAACCTGATGAGGCTGCGGCGTTAGTAAAGCAGGGTCGGTGGAGTTGAATATGGCGTCCGTGGAGCGGGTCCGGTGCAGTGGACAAAGGCTTCAGCAGGCGCGTTGTATAGTGCTTTCGGTGAGGCGGATCTGTTGCGGCGGACGAGGGCTTGTATGAAGGGCCAGCGAAGGGGCGGACGAGGGAGTCAATGAAGGGCCTACGCTGTGGTGGACAAGGGCGCTGGTTAAGCAGATCCGGTGCACTGGACCATGATGGCGGTCAAGGAGATCTGGAGCGGTGGACAAGCCAGTCACTGAAGCGGCTCCGGTGAAGTGGTGAGTTGGCAGTTGGGGGTTCCAAGGTGCGGAAGGTAGATTCGGCGGGGTGTGAGGTCCATCGCTGCGGCGGAGGACTAGATTCGGCGGCTTGCCGTGGTTGGGGGGGATCGGGGAGGGGAAGGGGAGGGGCTCTGGGGAAGAATGTTGGGGGCAAAGAGGGGAAAACAATGGAGTTACCAAAGCAGCCCTTTTCCATTCATGTGGCAGGGGTAAAACAGGAATATCGCAGGGCTAAACTTTCGGGCGCGTGATATTTCGATGTGAGCAGGAAGTTTGAAAGCTTTTGGCGCCTAAAATTATAAGTATTCTACTCTCGTACGGCTGACTATGATATCATGGCGGACAATTTGTTTGTTTTGCACGCAAAAAAATGTGCAAGTTTTGAAAATCAATGTCTCCAACTCGAAACTTAGATTGTCCATTCAATTCAAATATGGACCATTGAGCTACTACAAGCAAATACCATCATACGGTCCAATTCAAATGAAATTCCAAATGTGTTTATCCTAAATATGATGACAAAAGCAAAAATGTGTATGTGTATGAATAAAGTGGATGATTATAAAGTTTGAACATGCCCGTATGTGTATATCTCTAGGTTTGATATATGAATTTGAAATCATGAAATCCCGGCTTAAAAAATGTACCTCCGTTTAAATGAATTACAAAAGCTAATGATGGAGTCGAATTCCAAAATTCCAATCTTAGGTTTGTAATTCTGGTACATCAAGCTATATCACGCATGTTCAAAAGTATTGTTATCTCATAGTACAAACTGTGAAACAAATTGATCAACCATGAGTGCACAATATCTCAATTACGCTAAAGTCCCTCAAATATAGACACCACACTCTTTATCTGAAGTCAACCCCCCCACCACACACACACACATACACAGAGAAGTCGTTCTCTCCCCCAAACACCAACATACGAGCACATTAACACCCCTCTCTCTTGTAAAGTCCGGACCCCAAGATAGGTCTCTATCACTTTGTCTCCCGGGCATGCACACATCTCTTCCCTCACTCTCTAGGTCTCCCACTATCTCTCTTACCCAAGCACATGCACTATGTAGAGTGTATATTTACCATACACACAAAACGTCGCCCCCAAACGTCAATCTCCCTAGTTATGTGGTTCTCGCGCACTCACCTCACACACCACCCCCACTGCAAACAAGCACACTTTGTCTCCTTGTGCACCACTCTCATCTTTCTATCTCTCCCACATGCGGACCCGCCCCAGCTCCTTCCCTGTATACATATATGTCGTGACTCTTTGCATAGCTCCCTAATGTATAATCATTCTCGATTTCGCACATTGTTCTCTACACCATCTATTCTAGCTCTCTCATGAAGTCCCTATCACACACACGATGACTCGCTTCCCTTGCGTCTCCGTTCATAGGCCAATTTCGGACAACATCAACATTGTCTCCCTATCTATACGCCATTTATGGACACAAATGACCCCTCTCGCCCCCTCTCTTCCTCTCTCTCTCCGGCGCTAGCTCTCTCTTTCTCTCGCTCTCACACCCCTCTCCCCCCCCACACACTCGATGTCTCTTCCAAATAGTCTGCTCCACCCGCCCGCACCCGTGCTATCTCGCTACTACACATGTCACACCATTCCCCCTTCCCTTATACTAGGTTTACATCATCAGTGGTCTCTCTACTCCACATACACTCTCTCCCTCTCACACACAAACGCGTGCACAAACACACACAGACACGCACAAACACCCATTTACCTGGATCCTCATCTCTCCTCATGTCTGCATGTGTATCTCACACACTCACTCTCTATTTATGTATATGTGTCTCCACGTTACACAACACAAAGCCCCATGTACATGTCTCTCTCTATCCTCCACACACATAGACACAAAGAATCTGTTATCATTTCCTCAGTCTCTAACATATCACGCACTCTCTCTCTCTCTCGCAAACATGCTCAACAAGGGTTTCCCCGTGAATAACTTACCGTCTATTCATGAACAGTCGTGGCAGTACGGTGAACACGAGACGTGAAAAAGAATAAATCTACACGTGCTTAGACCACCTAGTATGACTACTAGGACTAGAGCAAGCCAAAAAGCGCGCCGCCGTCACCCCCTCCTTGTCAGCGACGGGAAAATCTTCGTTTTACATAGTCAAGAAGTCATTGTCCTAAGGCCCCACATGTCGAGGCGTTGAATAGAATATAGATGCTAGTTTACGGAAGCAAGTATCGATGATAAGTTTGTATCTCCATACTTATATTTCTTCTCTTATAAAAAACCGAGTTGGTGATGATGGTACGTGTGCCATCTTGCAATATAGACCGTCCGATCTATATCTGACGGATGGAAATTAAACTAAAAGATACCCGCACCCCTCTCCACATTTGCAAACAAGGCCTTCCCTTGTTCATCCTTATCTCCAACAAACCTCATTGTTGAGAAATTAAGAAAGGAAGCCTCTGGAACAAACTGGCCTGGTGGCCGCTGCCGGCGTTGTCAGTCCCCATGCATCTGCTCAGTTCGACCACCGACCACCACCACACCCCAGTCCTCTTCACCTTATCTCATATTTCACGAGATATCATTAGTTTTTACACATGGGATTACTCTCGCAAGGGTCAATCACAACAAGTGTTTTATAAAAAAAATGCATCTTGATGTTTCGTGCAATGCATGGATCTTGCTAGTACTCCTACACAAGACTAAGTTGGTGATGCTGGTGTGTCTGCCATCCGTCATTTTTGACCATTAGATCTACATCTAACGATTGTGAGGTAAGTTGTTGCCTTTTCTCACCAACATCCCACTTGTCTACCGATTTGCAGAAAAACCCATAATTAGTATCTTAAAACCAACCACATCCCTCCCTGACCTCACCAAAACAGCCCAAGGAATATATTCTAATTGAAACATAATATATCTCTAGTGACAAATGTATATCAAAATTAGAGTGTTTTGTACCAAGTTTGTGAATAAGTATTATTCTAATTATGATTCGTTGCAACGGACATGAACATTGCTAGTATTTCCAACCATGCATTGCTTTTCCTAGTATTCCATAGTTTCGAGTTTTCCATCAAGATATTACTCACTTATGGTTGATATTTACTTTCAATCATGTACACATATGCACTATGTAACTAGCCTTGCTTATTGGCTTCCAAAGCTTAAGTTTCACTCCTACTTACAATATGTAGAGTATTTAACAAAAAAAACTATCACTTTCAACCAGCCCTAGGAGAAATCTATTGTACAAAAATAGAAAAAACATACAAAAATTTCTTAATCCACGCCAAAAACTACCTAGTACTCCTACCGATTAGGTTCGTTTAAACCCATTTATGATAGGGTTGGCCCACATGTCTGTGCTGACGAGGCAGCTTAAACCAACACATTTTGTTTGACCGTTGACACGAGGGACCCACATCTGACCTTCTATCATGTTATTCCCCCTCAAATCATTATTTTTCCTGAACATTACTTCAAACAATACTGATGCGTGTTCGTCGGTGGCGCCGGTGATGAGCGAGTTGGCCACCGCTCCGCCGGACGGGCCGGATGCCATGCTGGCCTCCGCACGGGTTGGCAGGCTGGCCCGAGCGTGACTCACGAGCGAGCAAGCCGTCACGCTGGCCTTCGCTCGAGCCAGATGGCTGGCCTTAGCGCGGCGCGCGCGAGCAAGCCACCGCACTGCCTTGCCAATCTAGCTAGCAAACCTTGCAGACAAGCAGCTGGACGGAGCTATCTTGGCTAGCTAGCGGCCGCGAGCGCCGGACGGAGCTGGCATCCGGGCTGCCGCAACATGGGCTCCACACCGTCGGCGGTTTTGACCTCACCTTCTGCCGGCGGCGGTAGCTGCGTCCCATGGCCGAGGATGACTAGGTGGACGGGCCGGAGGTAGGAGGTCACTCGAGGATTTTTGTTGGTAAGAGCATGTACAATGGTTGATAAGGTAGTCTTATCTTAAGTCTGCCACGTATGCAAGTGGTAGTAGTTTCTTGGCATTTTAGTGGTTTCTTGCATTATTAGAGCAAGTACAATAGAGCTGAGTCAGCGGGCTATAAGAAATAAATTACTACTACATGTTGGCTATAAGATGGGCTGTAGATGACATGGCACTGGCTTATAGCCAGCAGCTGGCTATACTATTAACCATGCTCTTAGGGGTTTCTTGTAAGGAACAATGTATGTACTACTAGCAACAAAAGGCGATTCTAGGTTGCGTTGTACTTCAACGAGTACTACTAGTGGTCGCGGGAGTGTATACCTCGTTTTGTGGGTTCGATCCCGGCCGAACACACGACGGCCTTTTTAAAAAAAATAGTACTACTACACTTTGCTGTGAACCAATATTTTACACGGGTAGTTTGAGTTTTGAAGTCAAACGGACGTGCGTCCCCACAATCTGGGTGCACTGGACAACCTAGCCACGTGAACAGATTTTCCTTCCCAGCATCCCGTGGCTCGTGTGCTCGCCCTAGCCGCACCTCGCTTGCAGCTTCTAGCTAGTAGCATATTTAAACTAGCGCCTCCCAATTAAGTCCGAGGAGCCGGAAAGCCTGGCGGGGCAGTGGGAACTGTGCAATATGGCTCTGTACGTAAAGTGCTCTACTACTACTCTATAGCTTGTGGCGTTGCATGCATGGACTTCACTCCATTATCGGCTCTACTATAAAAGAAATTCCTCTTGTCGTGTTTTTTAAATGGAGGCAAAAGCTTTGCTTCATCTCATTCATAAAGAAGGAACTACTAACAAAGTTCGATGAGATCCATTACACCTCCACAAATGGAAGCGAAAAGCCTAGTCTCGTTGTATCAAATAACTCAAATGTTCTGCCCCCGCAGTAACCGTCGCTGATAAACAGGCTGCTAGTGTGTGTGTGAGAGGAGCGGCTGAGTAGGCCAGCTACGTGAGAGGAGCAGCTGAATAGAGCACCGAGAGTAACCACTAGGCCACTACGCAGGTGTACTTCCCCTGCATTGATAGTACAGTGATGGTTCTAGAGAACAGTAGTACCCTCCACTTCCAACTGTAGCTCCTTGGCCCTGAGATTCAAGAGTTCAAAACTGGTGCAGAAGTACAGTACATCGCGCTACTAGTTGAGAAAAGTAGTACTAGTACTGCTATAGTACGAGTACGTACTCCTCCGTCACATAATGTAAGACGTTTTTTGACACTAGTTGGCGTGTACAAAAAATGGCAAAAACATACCCAAGATTTCTTAATCCACGCCAAAAACTACTACCTAGTGCCAAAAATTTTTTACTAGTGCTATTATTTACAATATTATGCAATCCCATAACGTTCCATAATCCCTTTCTTTCAAAAAAGTCACTTATGGAGAGAAGATTGCTATCTCCACGTGAGCTTCTCATAGGCCAGCGCCACCGCATGTAGTCATGTGAGAGAGAGGGAGACATCCATGCAGCATGCAGAGAGAGGAGAACACGGGCGGACAGCCAATGGGCTGCATGGGGCATTTATAGCTGCTAACTTCTCCCATCCATGCGCCAGGGGTATTTTCGTCTAGAAAGCATGCAGCGAGCCCCTGCCTTGGTATCCGGGTCTGCTCTTATGCGCAGAGTAAAAAAGAATCAGAGGGAGTACTAGTAGTAAATAATAGCCTCACCCCTTCACTGAGGAACGATCTATAGTTGGAAGGGACGAGGCCCTGCGGTTACTACGCTCTTATCTCCTCCTCGCCAGTTCCCCTCCCCCTGAAGAGAAGGCAGTTCGTCGCTGCTCCCATGGATTCGCCAGGCGGTTCTCCTCGTCGTCGAGGCTGGGAGACCTTGGACGACAATCCTGTGGGAGAAATCGCACGCCGCTCCGACGTCCTCACCGCCGCAAGACTCGGTGCTTCCTGCACCAACTTTTTCAAGACGCTGCTTAAACAGGCCATGCTTGTTGGTCTTCCATGCATCCTCGAGGAGAAGGTTCTTCTATGGGACAATCCTTCAAACAGTCCACCGCTCCCTGGCCATGGTTGCATGTTGACTCCGCTAGAGTTGCCGACGTTGAGAGGTAGTCAGATTTTGTCCGATGAGCAGGTCAGTAATGGAGTTTGATCATGTAGTACATAGTTATTCCATTTCCATCCCGTAATTTCTCCGCTGCCCACCGTCTTATATATAGGTCTGGGTCGGTGCCAATGAAGATTGGCTTGCATACCTCTGGCCGGATACCACCATCATTTTGCACAACATCCACAGCAGTGCGGCCGTTCCGGTAGACCCCTTCTCCACCATTGGGATCAGCCTTCCGGACTGGCTGGGCAAGAATACGTATGATGATGCCTACATGAGATTGAAGAAGATAGCAATTGCGGACCCGCTGACAAAGCGACGCGGCTACGACGATTACTATCTCATCACGGTGTTCGACATAAGGATTGCCATCAATGCAGGAGGCAGTAACGGCAGAGGCTGGCGCATGTTGGCGGCGACAGATTTGTACCCCTACACGTTCGAAGACGCCGTGCGCCATCTAGGCCGCATCTTTGCGGTGACAAGCCAGGGGACTTGTTTCATCTGGTTGACATCCTACGGTACGGGAGATTACAAACGGAATGCACAAACCATCATTTGCATCCCTAACGGTACTCCATTATTTTGCAGGGACCAGTCATCCCCCAATCAAAATAAGATCGCCGATCCTGGATGTGCATTTGCATCCGCGATTTGGTCTAACCTGGAACCTTGTAGCTGACTTTGGCATATTGGGATCAACTATCTTAGCAGTCGTTACCCATGGTACCACTGATGTGCAACATGGTCACATAATCTACCACGATCGGACCATCACCATCTACCCAGGTATTCCATTTTTTAACCCTATCGCCTTCTCTTTCATTGTTGTTGTAGTATACTTTGTAGTACTAGTAGGAGTACTTTTTACCTTGGAGGACGCGTATAGCTAGCTAGGCCCTTGAAGACTTGAACCCACTAGCTGCCACCATTTTTGTTTTTCCATGTCTTACTATCTCATCCATGTAGCCAAGAGTGGCTATATATAATAAGCCGATTATTTTACTTCCTCTATACTGGAGTAGTACTATTTGTTGCACAGTATTACTGACCACCACATTTGAGCACAACATTATTATGCATGGACCTTGACTATGTACGTCACCATGTGTCCAGATCTGGGATGCCGCGTGTACCAGATGAACGGCGCCGAGTTCGACCCCCATGATGCTACATGGGTGCCGAGGAACACTCTTGGAGAGTACTCGCTTTTCATCAGGGACAACTACCCCATTGTGAAGTGGATGCCACCTTCCGTGCACGACACGGAAGGTCTGCCGTTCATGAAGCATGGTTGTGTCTTCAGTGCACACCGCTGGATGAACGACATGCTGGGACACGCTATCCCTGATTTATGCCGCTTCAGCTTGGATGAGTCTCCATCATGTGGAACCGGACTAGAAAGCTGCGATGATGATTCCCGTTGCCCACCGCTATGGATCGTGCCATCCATGAAGAACACCTAGGACTAGAACCTGGAGGAGGACATGTAGCCCATCTATAACGTGTAAGTGGAGTACGGTAATTGTGAACGGTAGCATTGTGAATATATGTAGACTACTCGTGCACAAATTTATCGCATGAGTTGGAGATGAACTTGTGTGCCATACTGGCATTTGTCATTTAGAATTTATTACTAGTAAATGTGTTATATGTATGTGCAACTTGTGTGGTTGTTGCACGGGCTCCAACATGCTCTTTGAGAAAAAAAGGTGGCACAGCTTTGGATATACGTGATGTGGCGGCATCATACAGTAGCATTGTTCGCTATAGTTGTACTAGTACAGTCCTACTAGGATGACAACTCCTATAAAACCTTGCGCTTGGCTCTTTGCCTCTTCAGGAGGTTCAACAGTTCGTACTCGTGTGAACCTTGCACTTGGCTCTTCGCCTCTTCGGAAGGTCCAACAATGATGATAATACAGTACAATATGCTTTTGGCAATCTGACACTGATTGAACTGCTGCACGTCCACCGCGAGGGCGAGGGCGAGGGAGAGGGAGAGGGAGAGGGAGAGGGAGAGGGCGCTGTAGTCAAAACCCTCTCCTCGTCCTGTAAACGACGGCGCGCGTGGGCGAGGGAGAGGCGTAGTAAGCAAGCTTCTCCTCGTTCGGCGAGTTGACAGGACACATCAAAGCAGTACTAGTACTAGTAGTAGTATTCCATACTGCGTCCTTTTCAATTAATATGGCTTAATTTGAAATGAGAAAAATACACTGGTGGTCAACGTATGTAACAGTACGCTCTTTACGGTCACTATATATAGTTTTGCGGCGATTATGCGATCACTAGCTCATCGTAGAGCATCGTATTGCACCCTATTGACCGGCCACATAGTCGACATGGCACTTTGTTGACTGGTTAAATTGTCACTTGGTTTCTGGGTCCCACCTGTCAGTTGGCAGAGCAAAGAAATCAGTTAAACAAAACTTTACGCAGGCGCGACATGAGTCCAACCCTTGCACGCGAACCGCCCTGGCTGTGTATGTGAGTGCATGCACATGTCCTCCCTCGGTCTTCCAACAAAGAGTGTACTACATGATGTACATCTACACTTCCAATGTGTTTAGCCTTTCATCTAAATCGATATTGATTGACTAATGCACCAACTTGTGCTGTAGGTATAGGCTACATGTCTATCCTTAATTACAGCATGCAACGACCTTCATTTAATCTTCTTATCTCAATGGTCGCATGCACACATAAGTCTGCTACTTTTGGGCGTTAATTATGCCCTGGTCAATGTGTAAATCTCTAAATGTACAGTCATTCATGGACCTAGGAAGTAGGTTGAGCACTTGAGCGTGAGCGTGTGTGTTGCGTCGTGTGCTGTGTGCCGCATGGGTGCGTGAGTGTTGCGTGTGTCCATGTGTATGTGTGAGTGTTGCATGTTGCATGCATGCATGCATGCATGGGGCTTACTCCCTCCCATTGACATGTTCATATTTCAAGCTTCCTATGTTCCCTCCATATGGTGATACTCCCTCTGTTCCCAAATAGTACGGAGTAAAAGCCTCCCTCTGTTCCCAAATACGGAGTATTTGTCTTTCTACAGATTTCAACAAGTGACTAGGTACGGAGCAAAATGAGTGAAGTGAGCGTAGAGGCATAGGGATACTGTAGAAAGGAAGTCCTCATGATCCATTTATTCCCCATCTCGGTCAGAGAGAACTATTCAACTAGTCTCTTCTTCTTCCTCCTCTCTTCCCCATCGTCGGCCGCACACCATTTACCCCCGCTCACTGCTCGCCTGCCCGCACCGTCTTCCTTGGTAGCTCGTGCATACCATATCCCCCCGCTCATTGCTCGGCCACATGAGGAGAAGCTTCTTCGCTCGCCCGCCTGAATCCACTTCCCCGCTGGCTCGCAGGCACCGAAAACCCCAATGGCAGAACCGACTGACACGCAGAGCCGCGATTGGAATTCCCTCCCCGATGTTCTCTTGGAGCAGATCTGTAGTTGTATGGACCTACTCAGTACCGTCCATCTGGCCGCATGCTTGGTGTCTTTGTACCGTCTACTCTTCTGCAACCAGCCGGCTCTTTTCAAGACACCCTGCTTGCTGATGCCCGATCCTTGCAGGTGGCCCAGACACCGACTTGACGATCCTACGGAGGTTGCCGTGGTGCCCCTCGACATGCTACCACTACCTGTCCACCTGTCCTTCATGCGCGGCCACTACTGGGCGGGAATGAAGGCCAATTGGATCGTCCTCATCCACCACACCGGTAGTCCGTGGCGTCTCGTGGATATCTACACCCAGCAAGAGATCACCCTTCCATCGTTGGATACCGCTGCCATCGAGCCTCACGGCCCGCCGGACACTCTGTTTGCAGGGTGGTGGTTTATCGCTCGACCTCTGTTTGCAGTAATCTGCAAAGTGCCCACACCATTTGATGCAAAGAGACGCGTCAAGCTTTTGGCTCGACCTCTATTTGCAGAAAGTTGTAATCTGCAAAGTGCCCACACCATCAGAAGACTACATGGATTACAAGCTCATTGCCTTGTTCAACAAGGGATTAGTCTATCTGGAATCCGGTCGCCATACATGGTTATGGCTCATCATCAATCTTGTTGAGGAAACATTTCTGTCTGATGCTATAGTGCACAATGGCATCGTTTACGCGGTCGATGCACAGATTGGCTACCTATATTGGTGGAATCTATCATCGTGTAATTGTTCTATCTCATCTCATCTTTACCTTAGGAATACGACTGCCTATTCATTTGTTACAAATTTAGAATGCATAGCATGTATATAACCACATCATTGCTATATGTTCCTCTCATTTCCTAGATTTTTATGACCACACATGTTATTGTTAGAGTTGATATGAGAACAATTGGCATCTAATGATTGTTATAATACATATTATGAGCATAACATCATGATTGCTATATGGTACTCTCGTTTACAAGATTTTTATAACAACGCATGTCATTGCTTAGAGTTGACATGAGAACAGTAGTAGTAAGTGCTATGGTAGAATATGAGTAGGCGTTGTCATAGATGCTTTCCTCTCATTGTTACATGATGTTTGAACCATGACATATTGCTAGAATATGAAAGCCATTGGCTTATTTTTTTAACTTGGGGTATGATTATGACCACGGCATTGCAATTCTCTGTCTATGATATGTGTCACTGTTATAATAATCTTAATTCCACACATACTATGAACATGATTGTTTATTTTTGTCCTTTTGGTCTCCAATTTGAATTGTTGCAGCAGACGCAAATGCGCTGGCCTTCATGATTCCAGGACCTGGAATCATACCAGCCGATGGGTGGTGGTTTATCGCTCGTTCAGCTGATGGCGGTCATTTGATGCTCATTCGCACGTACCAAATTGACCAAACCATTACATCAAACCACATGCAGTACAATGCGTGGGGCGTTCGTGACATTGATGGCTATGGCTGCTTCGTGTTCGAGAAAGATCCCAGGTCCGTTGGGCCAAGCGTATTCAACTGGAGGCGGGTTTACAGCCTCGGCAACCACTCCTTGTTCCTCGGGCTCAATTATCTGATCATCCAACCAATCATCGATCATATCACCGGCGATGATTACTGTGCTATGCAACTTCCATTCGCGAGGGGGGGCTGTGTTTACACATCATACCATGGGTTTCATGAATCACCATATCCAGAGATTCATCGACACAGCTTGTTTCCAGATAATCTTCAGTGTGTGAAAGGCATCAAGCTTCCATGCGATGGATGGCTTTTGCAAACCCGACATGCCGCGACGTGGTTCATGCCAACAGAAAATATGCACAACTTGATTCGTGCTGATATCTAGACTGAGCCATGTATTCTGCTGCTGTAGCACGACCCTCTTTTGTTGGATATTATGTACTGTTGTTAGTTTGAAGCACTCCTCTGGTTTGAAGGATAGATACCTTCCTGGGATCAAGTGCATCCTAACTCACCTGCATAGGATGTACTGATACTGATGATAGAGATGATGTGCAGAAGCTATATATATATATATATATATATATATATATATTCCATATATATCAGTTAGGATTCAAGTGCGTACTTGTTAGTTAAACCTATGTATAAATTGTGACACTAAATACGACTAGTAAGTAGTACAGTAGCAGTACTAGTATACGTCGGTCAAATTATTCATCATGTCCACACATTGAATTGACGTGACAACACGCTGCGCGTGAGGTGACACAAGAATCCCGGCAGCGTGTTCGGGTATTCTGGACTTCAAATTTGGAGTACCACTTATGTGTCGAAATCTTTCATCATTCACTTAAAATAGTCAATTGATCATACATTGAGTACCATATAACTGGAATTACCGATGCAAGTCGAAGAAGGATTGGCTCGTGCTGCCGGCTGGCGTCAAGTTCGATCCCACGGATCAGGAGCTGATCGAGCACCTTGAGGCCAAAGTGAGTGCTGACAGCACAAGATTTCAGTCTCTCATCTATTTGTTCATACCAACCATCGACAGTGAGCACGGTATATGTTACACCCAACCTGAGAAACTTCCAGGTAAGACACCAATCGGCCGTCTACTTGCACAATCATATTCCTTTGTTTATAGCTCTATTTTTCTTTTTAGACTCAGACCTGGTGAAGCCATTACAATTTGACAGTTAATAAAAAGTGAAACAAGTGACTGCAACATGCCAAAGATGTTATGAAAATGCCAACTAGGTACACTAAAACCTGTATTCCACAATACTGCAGGTATCACACTGAGTGGCCTAAGGAAGCATTTCTTCCAGCGCAATCCCAGGGCATTCAAAAGGGGCGCGTGGACGCGTCGCAAGATACAGTCGGAGTGTGGCATGCACGTGATGTGGCACAAGACCGGCAATACCTTGCCGGTGATGGTCAACGGCCGGCAGACGGGCAGCAAAAAAGGTTCTGGTGTTGCACACCAACAAGAACTTCGACCAGCAGAGGACCAACTGGGTGATGCACCAGTACCACCTCGGGGACCTAGAGCAAGAGAAGGAGCGGGAGCTGGTCCTTTGCAAGATTTTCTACCAGACGAACACTAGGGCCAGGAGTAAAAAGATTATAAGTTAGTTTGGTATTGGTAGTTGTACTACCTTGTCGTCCGCAAGTTGGTATTGTTATTAACGACCTTTTGGTATGAACTTGCATTTGCTTCCAACCATCATGTCGAGGGTCGACGTGGATATAAAGCTGAATCATTTGTTTCGAAACGAATTTTCAGGCACCTGATTTTTATTTGATGGGTAGCATAAGCACCCGCCGTTGGAATTCCCAGTTCTCCAACTTTTTCGAAACAAGTGCATGCACTTATTATCATGATAAAAAAAATATCCGTGCTGCATCCCAGTTATCAGTCTGTACTTGCAGAATTCTCTCGTTTATTGAGCACGTATATTGTTTTCTTAGGTCGAGCAAGTTTCAACTGGGCTGTAGATTGCCCAGGGTTGTTTTGTTTTTAACAGGCCCAGCCCATGACGACAACGAGGCACAAAGATCCAGCATGTATCTACTGGCCTCTGGTCCGCCAGTGTTAGTTATATTTTGTCTTACAACATCCGCCGACAGTTTTTTTACTGAATCAAACACACATCCCAGTTCTATTTTCCTCTTGAAACGCATGTCCTACATCCGTTTTCTAATCTCTACCTATAGTTTTACTAGTTCATATACACGTATCATTATATTGAAAACACATAAAATTCCCTTTTCATATTTACATCCTTATTTTTGTTGTTTTTTGCCACCCAGCGCTGATTTTTTTACCATTGGTTTTTCCTTAAACCAACTAAATTGTCCCACGTCTTATTTGCTTACAAAAACAAAACAATTTTTTTGGCAAATCAATAAGTTCTTAAAAAATGTTTGTCATTTCAGGATTACAATAGTTCGGACTCCACCGAAATATGCAAAATAAGGTTGGAATTTTTGACCGTGGTCCTGGGCAGAAAATGAGTTGTAATAAATTACTTAAGAATTAGCAAATGGGCTGCAAATTATAAAAAATAGCAAATGGGCTTTATGTTGTCTGCCAAAGATTTGGAGGCTGACTTGTGGGCCTACTAGTTCATGCGTACACAAGGTTTCTGAAAAAAGAAACTTAGTCAACAATCGACTCTACCAGCGTCAGACCGTTAGATGTCAATCTAACGGCAATCGTGCTTCTTCAGTCTCTGATCTTCCTGCCCCAGCCGCCCAAAACCAGCACCGTCGGAACCGCCTGCTCCCGCCTCCCGTGGCCGGCAGTGCTGTCGGGAAGGCCTCATGGCCCCATCATACTCGCATCCCTGGCCTGTCTATCCCTCTACTCACCCACACCTCCTGTTATTTTCTAGCGACGACAGCCGAACCAGTCAAACCTTGTACTCTCCACCGCGTGGGCAGCCACTGTCGTGTCTTCCCCGGCTCCGTGTCGTTCCCTTCGTAGGCCTCGCCATCGTCCACCGCCCTGGTGCTCTCCGCGTGGCATGGTCAACGATGTCCATCCAACGGTCGTAGTGCTTCTTCAACCTCTGGTCTTCTTGCCCCAGCCGCCCAAAGCAGCGCCGGTCGTGCCGCATGCTCCTGCCTCCCGTGGCCGGTTGTGCTGCCGTGGAGGCCTCACCGTCCCCATACTACTCCCACCGCTGACCGGGCCATCCCTCCACTCACCCACTCCCCTTGTTATTCTGCGATGACGGCAGCCGAACCAGGGAACCCTCGTACTCCTCTCCGCGTGGGCATCCACTGCCGCGTCTTCCCCGGCTCCGCGTTGTCCCCTTCCTAGGCCTCGTCGTCGCCCACCGCCGTGGTGCTCTCGGTGCGGAATGGTCAATGTGGTCAACGACCGACTTCCATCGGAAGAGTACTGTATGTGGAGAGGCTGACAGCTGGGTCCACGACAGCCGCAAGGAAGTGCCTCCTTATTACGCGCAAAATAATTATTCCTCCACCTGACAGCAGGGACCCACCGGACGGGCCACCAGTATTTTGTGGAAAAAAACGTTTCCCCCCTGACTACTGGGACCCACCAGACGGGCCACCCTATTTCGCGAAAAAAAGTTTGCCCCTGACTGCTGGGACCCACCAGACGGACCACCGTATTTCGCCAAAAAACATTCCCCCCGCTGTCAGCTCGGACCCACCGGAAGTGCCTCCTTATTACGCATAGGAAAATGAATACTCCCCCTGCTAGCTGGGACCCAACCTGGTGGGAGGCTGGCCTGTGGGCCTACTAAGTTGACAAGGATGGAGGGCTTTGTCACCTTTGTCAATATGAACGATTCTAGCTCCAATGACCGTACGATGTCCATCCAACGGCCGTAGTGCTTCTTCAACCTCTGGTATTCTTGCTCCAGCCGCCCAAAGCTGCGCCGGTCGTGCCGCGTGCTCCTGCCTCTCGTGGCCGGCTGTGATGCCGCGGAGGCCTCACTGCCCCCTACTACTCCCACCGCTGGCCCATGCTATCCCTCTACTCACACACACCCCCTGTTATTCTGCGGCGACGGCAGCCTCATGCGGCAGCCGAACCAGTGGACCCTCGTACTCCTCTCTGCATGGGCATCCACTGCCGCGTCTTCCCCGGCTCCGTGTCGTCCCCTTCCTAGGCCTCACCATCGCCCACCGCCTTGGTGCTCTCGGCGCGGCGTGGTCAATGTGGTCAACGACCGACTTCCATCGGAAGAGTACTGTACATGGAGAGGCTGACAGCTGGGTCCACGACCACAGCCCAGTTTTTTTGTGATTTGCCAAGTAGGTCGCTTTGTCAGGCATGTTGGGCCGCAAATCTTTCAAGACGAGGAGAGCTTTCATTCGGCTGGCCGAGAAAATGGCCCATCAGTAATGAGAAATGGGTTGTACATTTTTAAAACACATCGAACCGGCAATTAGTTTCAAATATCTTTTTTTTCATTTCAAGATTTTAAATTACATTAATTTTTATGCGTGGAGAATTTGTTGGATTTTATATTGATATACATTTATTTTTAAAATCAGTTTGAATGTGAGTCAAAATTTCGGGATTAAAAACAGTTCGGACCGCACCGAAATATGCAAAATTTCGTATAATTTTTTAACCGTTGCCACAATATGGGCTGTAATGCTAACAAAAAGAATATGGGCTCCAAAAAAACCTTAAGAATTAGCAAATGGGCTGTAAATTATTAGAAATAATGGCAGATGGGCTGTATGTTGTTTTCCACAGATTTGAGGCTTTCCTAAAAAAAAGGTTGACGCACAAGCATTGACTGTTGGATGTCCATCCAACGGCCGTCGTGCTTCTTCAACATCTGCTCTTCCTGCTCCAGTCGCTCAAACAAGCGCCGGCGGGACTGCCTGCTCCCTCCTCCTCGTGCTCCTGTTCATCCAGCCTCCACAGGCTCCTGTTCATCCAGCCTCCACCGCACGCTACTCTACCGGCTACTGTTCAACCACCCCTCCACCGTCTACTGTTCATCCATCCCTCCACACCACGGGGTCCTGTTCAACCACCCGTCCACGGGCACCCCTCCATCGTCTACTGTTCATCCAGCCCTCCACACCACGGGGTCCTGTTCAACCACCCCTCCACCGTCTACTGTTCATCCAGACCTCCACACCACGGGGTCCTGTTCATCCACCCCTCCACGGGCATCCCTCCACCGTCTACTGTTTATCCAGCCCTCCACCACACCACGGGGGTCCTATTCATCCAGAGGCAACGCCATCGCTCACTGTTCATCCAACCCCCCCCACCCCGCAACGCTCACTGTTCATCCCATCGATCGGCTTCAGTTAGCAGCAGTAGCGAAGGAATCGCTCGATCGGGTTCAGTTAACAGCCATCGATCGATCGCTCGGGTTCAGTAACGCTTAGCCTGCAGTGCAATCGCTCGGGTTCAGTTAGAGCCCAACGCCTCGCTCTGGTTCAGTTAGAGCCAACGCCTCGCACGCACGCACATACGTGTATGAGAGAAACGCGCATCGCTCGGCCCCCGACCTCCCACCGTAACCGGGAACTCCCCGAAATTTTCCTCCCCCTCGCTTCTACCACGGTTTTTTCCGTCATGGACGGCCCAAAGAATGTCATGCAGCTGCGTCTCCGGCCCGCCCAGGACAAAAAGCCCATTTTCTGTCATGATTTTTGGTCATAGAAGTAGGAGCCCACCACATCTATGATGATACCGGGTTTTGTCACAATTATTGTCATAGAAGTGTCATATGTATGACAAAAAAAATTCATTTGGCTCAAAATGTCACGGATGTGTCTTTTTTTGTAGTGATACGAGTCGTTCTACCTCTATAGTTAGGCCTCTGCCTACCCCTCCCCTCCCCACACACACCGATACATCGAGCGCTCTAGTCATGTCTCCCTGCCACACGCAAACTTGACATGTGCCCTCTAACGTTCTGGTAGGCCAGTCGCCCTATATCTTTGACTAGCACACACACACAATTTCGATGGCTCTCTTCATTGATCTCGCACCCACCACTTGATCCTCTCTTCGACTCTATCGATAGCTATGACCCCTCCCTCTCTTCTCGTGGATTGTCCGACCCTCTATGTATGATATGGATAGGCCTCCATTTCACACACATTGCATGCAAAATTTTGTTTGAGATGTCATCGACACATATGCCCACAAATAATTCACGAAATCAACCCCCCAGCCCACCCCCACCCCACCCCAAAACAAAAAACACTCACGACCACAGTTTGTATCTCTCACACACACCCACGTAGGTGGGGGACGTGCATGAAGAGAAGAGGTGCATGCACGGCGCACGTACTCCTGTCTCTTTCCCAACCACACACGCGCGGGTACACTGTGGAGCCCATTTCTATACAAAAAAGGCATCCCACGTGGTAATTTGGCACGTGTACTAGTTGTCCACTTGGTGGAGGGAGGATGGTCTACCATGGGTGAACAAACAAATTGCGACTTGACGTGTTATGTTAAAAAAATAGGCAAACCATGTGGGGCCTACCTTAGAGGCAAGGCTCTATACACTGGAGTACTTTTAATGTGTCCCGTCAACTCGTAGAACGAGGAGAAGTTTGCTTGGTACGCCGTCTCCCCCGTTCCTAAATATAAGTCTTTGTAGAGATTTCACCATGAACCACATGTGAATGTATATAGATGCATTTTAAGTGTAGATTCATTCATTTTGTTCCGTATGTAGTGGAATCTCTACAAAGACTTATCTACTAGTAATAGCTAGCCCCCACTACTAGGAATTCTCTATCCTCTCCTTGAGCCACATCATCAAAATTGATGTAGCCGTTAGATGAAGTAAATCAGTCCATAATAGCCATCTGATCTAGACGTTGAGAGGCTCCGCACTAAGCCACATGCAAGCATGCAGAAATACCATGGCACATGCATGTGAGTGGGTTTTAAATCACATCAACATGTCTGCATGCAAGCATGCACCGGTAGCATGCATGTAAGTGAGCTTTTAAGTCCCATTAACATGTCAAAAAGAAAAATATAATCCCATTATGCAGTAGGAGTTGGCTGATCTTTTTTCCTTACGTGGGATGATCTAAATGATGATGGGAGTTTATTTAGTTTGGCTACCACATTTGTCATGCGGTTATAGAGTTTTTTTAGTTCTATGAAATCGATAATTTTGCGCAGAGAGATATACCGCTGTTCCGCGGCAACGCGCGGGGACTCATCTAGTAATATTTAGGAACGGAGGGAGTACTATGTAAAGAGTTAGGTGTCGCACGGTGATAGTGTGAGGTGGGCCATGTAATCACTGAGCCTGCGTGTTTTCACTGCTCTTGCACGCCTCCGCTGTAAGAATGGAGAAAATTGTAATCTAGTAGTAGTACCTCCTTTCGCCGAAAGCGTGGGACATCCAGCAGTCCTACCACCTTAGTAATAAAGACCAATGAGCCGTCAAATCACATAGACCCAGCAGTAACCATCACTCTTGCGCCAGTGAGAGGTCGCGTCCGCTCTGCCCGGGCATGAATGCGGCACCGATTCTTTGGAGCGGCGCTGACCGTTTCGGGCGGGAAGCGCGCGCGGGCGATGGAGGGGCTTTGGGTGGGCCAGGCTGGTCAGGAGCGGGCGTGGCAGCTGTCCGCATGTCCCTACCGGACACGCCCGGAAACGAGAGGATGCACCGACTCTCGCGGCTAAAATCGTACACTACACAACATCTCTCTGTAGGAGTAGGTCGATCTGTCGCTCTCTCTAACACACACATGTTGTTAAACACACACACACACACACACACGCACGCACGCACCTTGGTCCCGTTGCACCTTCTAACTTGAGGTCTCGGGTTCGATAACTACACTTGAGCATAATTTGTGCCAGGAGGATTCTTTGACTGGTCAAAATGTTTTCTAGGGTTTGCACGCTTCACACTCTCTCTCCAGTATATATATACACGCTGGAGCCTCAGCGCTTGTAGTTGCTCTCTTCACACTCTCTCGCCCTCTCCCTCCGTTCCGAATTACTTGTCGCAGGTATGGATGTATCTAGATGTATTTTAGTTCTAGATACATCCATTTCTTCGACGAGTAATTTGGAACGGAGGGAGTAGTTGCTCTCTTCACACTCTCTCGCCCTCTCCAGATCTAAACAAGACTTCGTTGGCCTCTCTCTCCCCTCACTGCTGCTCAAAGAGCCGGCAGGATCCGTCCGCCGGGAAGGGAAGGAGGCTTAACGTTGTCGCCGTCGGCGAGGGACTACCGGCGCAGCTGTTCACTTTCCACCCAGCGGCGGCGCGGGAGGGCCTCCGACCCCTTCTTCTTCGCTGCCATCTCATCGCCCATCGAACCACGCCCCAAGAACCTTAAGGTATAATTTACTTACTCCACATGCATTGCTCTAGCTGCATGTATACCATGAATCTAGGACGTGGTTCAAAGAGGAAAGGAGTGGGGGAAAGTAGTGGGAAAAGTTGTATATAGCATGAATCTAGGACGTGGTTCAAAGAGGAAATGAAGGGGGAAAGTTGTATAGCATGAATCTAGGACGTGGTTCAAAGAGGAAAGGAATGGGGGAAAGTAGTGGGGAAAGTTGTATCGCATAAATCTAGGACGTGGTTCAAAGAGGAAAGGAAGGGGCGAAAGTACTAGTTCAAAAAGGAAAGGAAGGGACAAGGCTGTAGAGTTTGAGCAGGACTAGATTTGCTGCGCTCACATAGGGAAAGGTGTCTAAAGATAACAAAACTGGGACCAACACAAATATGCTCCTTGGTTGTTTGTTCTTTGTTGCAACAGACTGTGCATGACCACAGTACATCGGTAGATGCACATGGTGCTGGTGCGTCCACTGTCCCGTGCAACTCATTAGCTGTTGTTAATCTAAGGCCCTGTTTGGTTAAAAACTACCTAGTCCCTACCTGCTTGGTTCCAGGGACTAAACATGGACTAGAGGTTATTAAATGACATGCTAAAAGACCATGTTACCCCTAGTAATGAACTAATAGAGACAAGGTGCGATGCGTGGCAGGGGCAACTGTTGGAAAAAGTCCCAAAAAGACTCCCTCGGGGTCTTCTTTCTTTAGTCCCAAATGCCCACTTTTAGTCCCTAAAAGTCCCTCCTGTTTGGTTTAGATGGGACTGACACGGAGTTTTTTTAGTCCCTACACCAAAATGTCCCTGTAAACAAACACCCTCTAATAATGCCGCTGGAAAATTGATGCAATGCCACAGTTAAAAGCAAATTACATGTTTAACGAATTTTATTGTTAATATAATCTCTATGTTAATATTAATCAATGCCACCGTTTGAGAAATGCTACTGTCTTGCTTTCTTTCCCATTTAGATAAGGTAGATGCTTCTTTTTGTTGGCTTCTGTGTCATCCACCGTTATTGACCACTAATTGTTTCCTTTGCACCTCTGTGTAAACAGGGTTATCTACTTCACCTCGTTGCCATTGTGACCTTTTGTTGCACTGCACAAAACACTTTTGTTTTAAGAGTGTTTTGTGCAGTTCAACCAAAATGTCACACCGACAACGTTGCTTGATTGCTTGATCTTAGTGGAACTGCACAAGAGGAGATCTTACTTCCTATCCGTTAAGGCGAATTTGGTTCAGATCTTCTTCTTGTGAGTTGTTTGAATTCCGCATCATGAGAGGTCAGTACTAGCCTTCTTTCACATGATTCTGCAGTGTGCTTTCATATGTTGTGCTACTTGTACGATAATGTTGCTTGATTTTAGTGAACTGCACAAATGGAGACAAGACTTCCAATCTGTATGTGCACCGTAATATCCCATTGAGGTAAGATAAGGATATTTCACAACTGCTGGCCTGTATTTTGCCACTTTCATCAGAAAATTAAGTTTAGTACTATACTTGTGCTCCCTAATTGACATGCCAAATCTTACATTGAAGGCGAAGCTTGTCTGTTATTGAACCAAGTGATGAAGGGGAAGAACAAGCGGAAGAAAAACAAAAATCAACTCCCGGTGCTGTAATGAAGCACTGGAACTGTGATGACACAAGTAATGATATAGTTTTGCATCTTAATTTATTGCTATGGCTGGAACGAGCAATTGTTTTGCCACTGATTTGATGCCACTCTTAATGTAATATGTAATTATCTCAACTTGTGCAAACAGGGATCTTCTTTGAAGATACCATATATTTTAGTGGAACTGCACAAGAAGATGTTGGAAACATTAAACTAATCGAGGAGTATATAGTAAGCATGGCCACCACCGTAGATAGCAACAGATGGTTCCGGAGAAGTGCTTCATCTGTATGCTCTACACAATAAGCCTCCTGACAAAGGTTGGTACTCGCCCACTGATTTCATCCATATGATTGAGCTTTGTCATCTCTATTGGTGTTGTGCTACTGTTTAGATACTGTCATGAAAAAGTGGTATTGTCCTTGAGAAGTGCTTCATCTGTGTTGTTTTAAATATTTCCTTTCCTTTTTTCGAGCAAACAGGGATGCTAGCATTTAGTAGTCCTCTTGTCTTTGCACAACAGGATCATCTTCCTCTGAAGAAGAATATGGAGTACGTGAAGTGACTAGTTCCGATTATGCCAGGATGAAGAAGCCCTGTCTATCTTCTCATCAGAAGGAGCAGTTGAAGGATGGTTACATTACTCCCCACAAGACCAAACTAACTTCAGCTCAGAAGGACTGACAAATCTCCATCTTTTTGCTGTGATGCGCGAGTACAATGTTGTTCTAGGATTCTTTCTGGTGAGTTCCATTTTTCTAAAAGTGTGCTCTACATGGACCATGTATGTGCCTGTTGAAACTGTCAATTCATAGTACAGTTTGCTTTATACTAATCACTTTTTTGTATTTGTGCAAACAGGGGTGCTCAGCTTGATTTCAATGGGAACTGCACAAAATGTTCATGAATACATCGAATCATTCATTTCCACCACAAGAAAGGAGGTGCCGATAAGTTCAAGGCGTTGCAACATATAAGGGCGAAATCATACAAGCTACGCGCGAATTTGGTTGATTTTGGTGGAACTGCACAAAAAGAACAGCTGGTTTATTTAGCACGAGGTGCCATGTCAATGTCCGAACTGATGGCAAACCCTGCCCATTCCACAATCGTAGGCATTTGATATTTTGGAATGGGACAACCTTGTCAAATTTTGCTCATTGATTTTAGCAAGACATGCGTTTGATATTTTCGAATGGGACGCCCTTTGCTGTCAGCAGCGTCGATCAATTTTTTCTTTATTCTTTAGTTGTGAAGTAAATATTGCCTCTGACATGTGAGTCGCTGAGATGCATAATCATCGATTGTTTTGAATGTTCTCTATGAATTGCCAGGCCTGTGTGTTTGATTGCAATGTACAGAAACGCTAAAAAGCTGCTCAAACTCTTTGTACTCCTTCTGTTCCTTTTTACTTCGCACATTGTGAAAGTGCATACTTTTTTGTATAAGATTGGTCAAAGTAGAGATACTTTGACTGCAGACAAAACTTGTATGGAGACTAGAAAGGACCGAAGGGAGTACATGTGAAACTGCTGCAAACGAGGTGATCACCCGGGGAATAATGCTAGTACGTATTGTTTTGCATGTTCATCCAATGCCAGTGATACAGGAATTCGAACTAATTAAATTCATTCATACACGTTCGGATTTCATATAAACATGCCGGATTTCATTACATTTCATACATTCTTCAACTAAAAAGGGGTGCGCTGAAGGTATAATTAATTAACCGAAGCAACCCACCTGTGTCCCGCTGAGCCGAACAGAAGCTTCAGTGACTTAACTGCAGGTGCAGTTGCGTAACTAACACGTGGCCTGTTGGGCCCATGTGTCAGTCAGCCAACTGCACCAGCAGTTAAGAAGAAGCAGCGTTCTTCTCCAGCGTAGCTCTTCGACTCCACGTCGCCGCCAAGAAGCTAACCGACCGCCAATGGTCAACCCGCCTAGCTTGGCTTCAACCGGAGGGTAGCAGCGGTGGCCTTACTTGGACCCGAGCGACGGTGACCTACCGTGTTCTACTCTTCCTCGTTTTCTATGTGGCGCGGCATCGTTGGCAGCGGGGCGGGGCCTCGGCGGAGCCGGCGATGTCCTCTGCCTTGTTGTTGGTGGGGCGGGGCCTCGGTGGAGCCGGTGGTGTCCTCTGCCATGTTGTTGGCGGGGCGGGGCCTCGGCGGAGCCGGCAGTGTCCTCTGCCTCATTGTTGGCGCCGCGGGGCCTCGACGGAGCAGGGCCTCGTCGACGCCAGCGGAGCGGGGACTCGTCGGAGCCGGCATTGTCCTCTGCCTCGTCCTCGGTCTCGCCAAACAGCGCCTCACCCGCTACATCGCCCTCTTTGCTAGCCTCTTTGTAGGCGGCCGCAGCCTCCACCACCTGCATGCGGTACTGCCTGTGCACGAGGCAGCCCTTGCGGGCGGAGCGGTATGAGTCGAGCAGCGCCACCTGCTCCGCCCGCTCCACGGTGATCTGCTCCTCCGCATGCAGGTGCTCCTCGAGGAGATGGTGGTTGTAGGCGGCGTCGGCTTGTGCCTCCCGGAACTGCTCCTCACGCATCTGCCTCACCCTGTCCATATATTGGGCATGAGCCTCGTTGATGGTCATGGTGCAATGCACTGGTGAGGATGGCGCGGAGGAGGGGGTTGGCGCCGGATCGTCAACTACCATGTTCTCCATTGGGACATCGTCGTCCTCCGGCTACCTGCCGGTCGGCAGCAATAGCTGCCATCTCCTTGTGGTCCGTCGTCCGCCCGTCCCGAAGAGCTCTGGAGTGCGAGGAATCCATGGTGGGCAGTAGTTGTGTGGACAGGAGAAAGGGAATGGATGTGGATGACTGCGGCTATGGCCGGCGCAGCAGTTTATATAGCAATGGTGGGCGGGCGGAGGGACGGACGTGTGGCGCCGGAGTAGCCGCCTCGGCAACTGCGTATCATTAATGTGGGCGGCAGATGGACGGACGGACGGCACTTTTGTGGTTTGAAGGCGTAGCAATCGCCTGCAGCGGGAAGCGGGGAGGGCGGCGCTGACTGTTTCAGGCAGAAAGCGCGCACGGGCGAGGAGATGACTTTACTTGGAGAGGATGACAATGGGGACCCACCAGGTCCATAGCCTCACGTACGCAAGTGCCTCCTTATTTTGCTGCCTCCTGGTTTCCTGACATCACGGTCCCACACCATTGTCAACCTATGTAGTACTCCCTCCTTTCTGGTTTATAGGGCTTATCTCAAAATTTTAGTTTTCCCATTTTATAAGGCTCAATTTGGTTGTTCCCCATCACATGTTCAGACTTCAAGGTGCATTAAATCATTGCATGCAAGTATTAAGAGAAAACTGACCAATGCATGCACTTTATGCATGCATGCATTGCAATTAATGCATTCATTAACATAATTTTTTGAGGAAAACAAGAGCATTATTTGGGTGCTTTTGCAAACTACAAAAAATATTCCACCACTCATCATCTACCTTGGTTGGTGAGATTTTTGAATTGAGCCTTATAACCGGAAAGGAGGGAGTAGTCAATAAACGAGAGAATTGCACAAGAAGCGGCCGACAGCTGGGACCAAGCAGCTCGAGCAGTATTTGTGTTTTTGAGGTGTGAGCACTATAGAGTTTTTCGATGTTTAGCCCAGATATTAATTTTTCTCCTCTGAACAACAACGAAAACATCGTTGCAGGTATTAACTGGGCGGGCTGTGGCCCGTCTAGCCCAGGCCAGATATCCAGCCCAGATATTAATTTTTTTCAAGCTGAAAATGGCTAGCCCAGCTATACTTTTTTTAGGAATACCCAGGCAAGGTCAAGTTGTTATTCTCCGCCCCGCTGGGCTGCAAATCTTTCCTAGGAGGGATGCATTAGGCTTAACAAGAAAATGGGCTTTAAGAAATAATAAATGGGATGTAATTATAAAAACTGGGCAGTAACTATAAAAAATGCACCAAACACGTGATTACTTTATAAAATATTATTTTTGGATATTGAAAATTTTAATTTCATTAATTGTTGCGAGCGCAATGTTTCGTTGGATTTTTACGTAATATAAATTTATATTGAAATTGTATTTAATCTGACTAGAAATTTCGGGATAAAAATATTTCGGATCCCATCAAAATGTGGGAAATTTTATTGAATTCTGTTTTGAACGGTTGGTTGAAATGGGCTGTACTTTTAACAAACTGTAAATGGGCTGTAGTAAATTCCATTAGAATTCAAAAATGGGCTACACATTCTTACAAATCTCAAATGGGCTATAAGTTCTCTGCCACACACTTCTGGCCTTACTAAGTTGACGCGTCCCCTAAAAAACAGAGTTGACGCGTATGCAAGGCTTTGTCAACTTATAGTCAACACACGGTTCTAGCAGCAGTGGCCGTTGGATGTCCATCCAACGGATGCCGTGCTTCTTCTTCAATCTCGGATATTCTAGCTTCACCCGCCCAAAAAATGATTCCTCCCCCTCACATCTAGGGCGCACCGTTCCGGAAGCTGACCTGTGGGCCTACTAAGTTGACGTACCAAGGGCTTTGTCAACTTAGTAAATATAAACGATTCTAGCTGCAGTGACCATACAATGGCCATCCAATGGCCGTCGTGCTTCTTCAACCTCTGGTCTTCTTGCTCCAGCCGCCCAAAGCAGCGCCGGTCGTGCCGCCTGCTCCTACCTCCCATGGCCGGCTGTGCTACCGCGGAGGCCTCACCGCCCCCTACAACTCCCACCGATGGCCAGGCCATCCCTCCACTCACCCACACTCCCTGTTATTCTGTGGCGACGGCAGTGCAGCCGAACCAGTGAACCCTCGTACTCCTCTCCGTGTGTGCATCCACTGTCGCGTCTTCCCCGGCTCCGCGTCGTCCCCTTCCTTGGCCTCGCCGTCGTCCACCGCCCTGGTGCTCTTGGCGCGGCGTGGTCATCATGGTCAAGGAACGACTTCCATCGGACGTGGACTGTACATGGAGAGGCTGATAGCTGGGTCCATGGCAGCCGCAAGGAAGTGCCTCCTTATTACGCGCAAAATAATTATTCCTCCACCTAACAGCGGGGACCCACCGAACGGGCCATCGTGTTTCACGAAAAAAATGATTCGCCCCATGACTGCTGGGACCCACGAGCTACATCTTCACACGCAAGGAAGTGCGTCCGGAAAAAAATGATTCACCCCCCTGACTGCTGGGACCCACCAGCTACATCTTCGCACACAAGGAAGTGCATCCGAAAAAAAACGATTCGCCCCCCGATTGCTGGGACCCACCAGCTACACCTTCACACGCAAGGAAGTGCGTCCGGGCAAAAAAAGATTCGTCCCCCTGACTGCTGGGACCCAGCAGCTACACCTTCGCACGCAAGGAAGTGCGTCCGGGCAAAAAAAAACAAAAGGATTCACCCCCTTGACTACTGGGACCCACCAGCTACATCTTGCAGGCAAGGAAGTGCCTGACAGTCGGGACCCACCTGGTCGAAGCATACGTAGCATTGTCATTCTAGTCGCGAACGTGTACGTACATACTGGTCGATGTAGAGGCGTGCACGTGTCGTAGTAGAGGTGGGTACGTGTCATAGTAGAGGTGCGCACGTAGCATGTACACGTACGTACATCGGCCAGGGTGCAAGAAAGAAAATACGGCCACGTATGTGTACATACGGGCAGGGTCTCGAATGCCTACTCGCGCATATGTACGGCCAGGGCTCGTGTACATGGCTGGGTCGGAACGGAGAAACAACGTCGTCATCGTGTTCATGGGGAGGCAACGGAATGCGTCCTGTTCATGGGGAGGCAACGGAATGCGTCGTGTTCATGGGGAGGCAACGGAATGTGTCATGTTCATCGGGAGGCAACGGAATGCGTCGTGTTCATCGGGAGGCAACGGAACGCGTGGGAGCCAACCGGCTGGGTCAGAACGGAATGCGTGGTCGTGTTCATTGGGAGGGCTTGGATGGAACAGGCGATGGAAACGAGGCCTGGTGTACCGCGGAACAGAGGAAACGGACCTCCTACGATCGAAACGGGGGTCCTGTTGATCGGGAGGGGTGTGGCATACCGCAAAACGGACGAAATAGACCTCCTACGGTCGAAACGGGGGTCCTGTTGATCGGGAGGGGTGTGGTGTACCGCAACACGGATGAAACGGACCTCCTACGGTCGAAACGGGGGTCCTGTTCATTGGGAGGGGTGTGGCGTACCGCAAAACGGGACTCCACGGGATACTGTTCATCTCCACCGTCGACCTCCTCCAGCCTCCATGGGCTACTGTCGGATTTCGGGTTCCGGCAGACCCTTGAGGTTCGAACACTGGGGTGCGCACGGAGATTTCGCCTCCTACCTACCTGCACCCCTCCGCCTCGCTAAGATCTAAGCTATGGAAAGAACAACACGAGAGACACAGGGTTTATACTGGTTCGGGCCACCGTTGTGGTGTAATACCCTACTCCAGTGTGTGGTGTGGTGGATTGCCTCTTGGGCTGATGATGAGGAACAATACAAGGAAGAACAGCCTCGCAAGGGTCTGTTCTTGGCTGGGGCGATGAACCACTGGGAGGAGTTCAATCACCCTTCTCTCTCTCTCTCTCTCTCTCCGATTGTTGATGCCCTCATTCTCGATCTGATTCTTGATTCTCTCTCTGATTCTCGATCCCCTTTGATCTGCCTTGCCCTGTGGGTGGCTGGTCCTATTTATAGAGGCCATGGTCCTCTTCCCAAATATCGAGCGGGAAGGGAGCCAACAATGGCGGGCTAATTTGAAGGGGGACAACTAGTACTAGTTATCCTGACAAAAGTATTCTTCGCCTGCACAAAGCTCTAGTGGTGACGCCGTCTTGGGCTCCACAATGACCTCCGTCTTGCAGTCATCCTGGTCTTGGTCTTGTTGCACCGAAATGGCAAACTTTGCCTGATGCCTCGGTACTCCACGGCTGCGCTTGCTCCCTTTGCACCAAAGAGGAAAGGAGGACAGTGCGCGGGCTGGCACCCGCCTGGCTCCCTTGGTCGTCATGGCTTGTGTCACGGGCACCTCGTGAGGTACCCCGCCTTGATCTCTCCGCCTCCTCGCGAGCCAGCCTGGTGAGGCCGTGCCTGAGGAAGCTCCGCATCGTCCGCCCCGCGAGGCTTGGCCCCTCGCGAGGGTCTTGGGTCTGTGTTGATGAAGATGGGCCATGCTGGGCCCCCTTTGAGCCACGCCGCAGGACGCAGGCAGGCAAGTCTGGGGACCCCCGTTCCCAGAACGCCGATAGTAGCCCTCGGGCCCAAGGCGCGCCCGGACTTGGCCGTGCAGGGAGGCGGAAGGGAGAGGGCGAAGCGCCGTGGGCCCTAATAGCCTGCGGCCTTGGCCGCCGCGTGGCGGTTGATTGGACGTGGGCGTCTCCACTTCCCCATGGCGCCTTGGCAACTGCATGGATTGGACAAGTCCCTGCATGCAAAGCGGGTCATGATTACCTGCGATTGTGGAGGTCGGCGGTTGGCCTTCGCCAGCTATAAGTATGAAACGGTGCGCGCCCTTCCAGTCCATCCCTTCTTGCTTCTCCTTCTTCCCGATCCTTGCTCCGTCTTGCTGCGATGGCCCCGATCCACCGGTTCTTGACGGCAGAGAAGGAAAAGGCTCCCCGAGAGGAACCAGTCCCGCTCCCGCCGAAGAAACGGCTGGTCCTCCGTGGCCCGGACGAGGGGGCTCATCAGGTGGTGTCGAGGCCCTGGTGCGAGCAGGCACCGCCGGGGTTCCCGCTTCCCTTGTACGCCCACAACGAGGGCCCTGAAGGAGCTGATGCTAATCGCCACGGGCGGCGCCGCCGTCGGCGCCGACGGGTCACGAAGGTGTGGGTCGTCCCTCCTAGGGTACACACCGAGGGCTCCTCCCGAGAGTTTGTGTTCCACGCTGCCATGCCTCCTCAGTCTTGGATTCGCCTTCCTCCCTTCTTCGCCTCCATCATCCCGCGGGGAGATCCCCTGGAGCTTTGGCTGCAGCACGCCGGCTGCAGCACCCTCGCGACCGAGGCAGAGGTCGCGGTCGTTGCCCCGGGCGAGGTCTTCATGACTCGGGGCTAGAGCGAAATCGCCCGGGTGTGCAGGACAAGAGGCGCCTTCGCGATCCACTTGGAGTACGACGGTGCTTCGGTGATGTTCTTCAAGGTCTTCAATGCGAACGGGCGTCGGCTGGAGTGCTGCCCGGGAGAGGTGGCCGGGACCCTGCTGCGGTGAGGACTGGGCCTACCGACCGTTCCCTTGGCGGCTCCTCAGGCGGTGGAGGCGTCGGAGGTTCCAGCGACTCCGGCGAGCTCTTCGCGACTCCGGAGACGAGCGACGACAGCTACGAGCCCTTGAGCCGGCGCCGCTCCTGGAGCAGGGCGGGCTCGTCAGGCCGCCGCCGACTCTGATCTGGATGGGGTTGGCGCCGGTGCTTGATGGCCCACTGTTGATGATGGCGTCTTCTGCAGGGGCGCGCGTAGTTAGTGTCCCTTTAGGATCTGTTCCCCGCGAGGAATCAAAGACGCGTCCCATGGGGGCTTGTAAGGTGCCTGTGATCCTGTTTTGTTAATATAACCCTTGTCGTAGAATTGTGCGAGTTGCTCATTCCGTCTTAGCTCAGTCCTCCCTTTCGAACCTCACGAGGGCTTGGTGCTCTGCGCCGACAGGTCCCAGTCCCAAGGCGGCTTCAGCCATCGCTGGTATGCCAGGTCGCGATGCCGTGGTCAAGGCCAGGAGGTGAGCGACCCGGAGTCCGGTAAGAGCCCCTGAGTCGCGATGCTCAGGAGGTCCCCTTTGGCGCTCAAGCAGTCGTCGTTCGGTGAGAAAGGAGAGCGGCGTCGCTAACACGGGATTGCATTAGGTGCGGGGATGGTGCCACGGTAGCTGGCGCTTCCGGGTGGTGACTTATCTCGAGAATCAGGGGCCGCTCTCTGGTGTGTCGCCGGGTCCGTGCATCGGCAGGCGCGAGGTTGCTCGGCGAGGTCCTCGCGTGTCCCTCCCCTCTCTCCTTTGCTCCCCTTTCTGCTCTATGTCCTCGGGTCCCGGCCCTCGAGCGAGTCTCAGCCGTCGCTGGTATGCTAGGTCACGATGCCATGGACAAGGCCAAAGGGTGAGGGCTGGAGAGCCAGTAGGAGCCCTGAGTCGCGATGCTCAGGCACCCCCCCTTTAACGTGCAAGCGGTTCGCGCGGATGAGAGCGAAGGAGACACCGCAAGGGCCTCGCCTGACGCAGCTCCTTCAGGAGATCCTGTAGACCCATCATAGAAAAAACGAGGGGTTGCCATGACAATTGACAGTCAGCCATTGGTTGCTTCCGAGGGGTACGAGGCACTGAAGGCTTGACGAGGTGGCGCCATGCGGGGCTGCCGCGGCTAGAACTCAGCCATTCAGGTTTGTCGGCGTTCCAGGGACGGACCCATGCGCAAGCATTGTGCCGTTTGAGATCAGTTCCGTCAGTTGGCGTTAGTTGAGCGGGCAACTAGGTCAAACACATTAGCCGCGAAGGAGTGGATTCATTCAAATAGATGCTGGGAAGGCGGACATCACTGGGCCAGGCCCGAGCGACTTGGGGATGATGCAGCCCGAGGGGCGCCCCCAACAAGGTAAGCTAACCACATGAAATAAAAGGGATACACGCCGCAGGGACGGACCCACGCGGCCTGGGAATAATGCAGCCCTGGGGGGCGCTCCCAGCTGGAAGTGAAAACTTGAAAGATGTCACCTGATGACGTTGAGGGCGAAGGGGTGTTGGTGTAGCAGACCCGGTGGGCTGCGGGAGCCGATCCTCACGAGCCCCTAGGCCTAGGGGCATCGAGAGGCTCCGGAGGTGCTGGCGGCTCCCCGCGGACCATCTCCATCTCCGCCAGGGCTGCGGAAAGCCTGGCCTCTTGTGCCTCCGTGATGCCCCTCATGAGGCGCTGGTGCGTGGCAGCCGCGTTCGGCAAGCCGTAAGGCATGCGAACGTAGCTGTGGGGTGGACCTCCGCAGCGCCCCACTCGCGAGGGCCAGAGGCGCTCCAGAGAGGCGACTCGGTTGAGCCCTGGTATGTCGATGCAGACGCGCAGCCCACCATCCTCGCCTGGATGGGGAGCCACTGCTGGTAGGCGGCAGCCGCCTTTCATGACCCTTGACTCCTGTAGCTCCTGAATGGCCTTGCTGACGAACTCCTGAGGGTCTGGCTCTCCTTGCCTTACTCCTTCTTGAGGGAAACGTGCTTCGAAACACGCCTCCATGTGGTGCCCAAGCGCCTCCCTCGTGACCCTAGCCAGGTCGGTGGCCCTCCAGGGGAGAGCCCCCGAGCCCTGCCTGAGGAGGGCGCCGGGCGCGCTTTCCTATGCGATGGAAGGAGGTTCCCCCTGGGCAGGCACGGGCCCAGAGGGGCCTGCCTCCTGAGGGGCCGGGCCGGACAATGTCTTCTTCTTCTTGGGGGCGGTCTCGGGAAGCCTCCTGCTTCCGCGATCCGGGTCTTCCAGTGACGCGGCCTGAAAGGCTCGTTCCAGGGAACACACCACGTCCTTCTCTTCACAGGGCACCGTGATGACTCCGCCACTTCCTGGCATCTTGAGGACGTTGTAGCCGTGGTGAGTTACGGCCATGAACTTGGCCAGCGCTGGGTACCCAAGGATGGCGTTGTACGGCAGGCGAATGTGAGCGACGTCGAAGTCGATGAGCTCGGTGCGGTAGTTGTCGCGTGCCCCGAAGGTGACAGGGAGGCGGACCTGCCCAATCGGGACCGTGGAGCCATCGGTGATTCCGGAGAAAGGCTTGGTTGGCTGAAGCTGGCTGTAGGGCACTTGGAGATTGTTGAATGTTTCCACGGACAGGACGTTGAGCCCTGCCCCGCCATCGATGAGGGTCCTGGTGACCACCACGTTGCTGATGATTGGGGAACAAAGCATCGGGAGGACTCCGGCTGTAGCCGCACACTTGAGCTGATCTGCTGAGCTGAACGTGATGGCGCACGCCGACCACCTGAGAGGGCGCGTGGCTTCGAGCTTGGGGAGGACTGCATTCACTTCGCGGGCAAACTGCTTGAAGATGCGTTGAGAGGCTGGGGCTTGAGCCCCGCCTAGGATGCAGGCGATCGCGCGCGGCTCCTGGAAGCCCCCAGCCCCCTCGTCTTGGTGGCGGTCCTCGTTTCTCCTTAGCTGCGGCGGCAGCGGAGGGAGGCCTGCGTTGCCTTGCGGGCGATCCTCGCGAGGCTGATCCCTCCAGTCTCCCTCGCGAGGCGGGTCTTGCCAGCGATCCTCGCGAGGTTGATCGCGCCACCCTTGGCGCGGGCCACGGTCTTCCCAGCGTCCTGCGTTCCTTCCTCCTCCTCGACCGTAGCCCCGATCACCACGGTCGGGGCGACGGCCGATCCTTCCTTCCCGCACGGCTCGGAGCTCTTGACATTCGTTGGTGTTGTGGGTGTGGAGGTCATGGTACACATAGTACAGGCTGCCCTTGGAAGGTTCGGGCTGATCTCTGCCCCGCTTGGTGTCTGGTTCTGCCGCGAGCACGGCAGCCCCCTTGCGCTTCACATCCTTGGCCTTGGGCTTCTTCTCTTCTGGGTCTGCGGCAGGCAGCTCGAGGAGGGAGAGACGCCCTTCCTCAGCCCTGGCGCACTTGGTTGCCAAGTTGAACAGCTCCAAGGAAGTGCACAGGTCTTCATGCATCGCCAGCTCCTCCTTCATCTTGACATCGCGCACGCCGCCGGAGAAGGCTGAGATGATGGCCTCCTCAGTCACCTTGGGAATCTTGAGGCGTGCGTTGTTGAAGAGCTGGATGTACTTCTGCAGGGTCTCCCCGGGTTGTTGCTTGATGCGGCGCATGTCGCTCACGGCGGGTGGCCGGTCGCGAGTACCTTGGAAGTTGGCGATGAAGCGGGTGCGCATCTCGTCCCAGGAGGAGATCATGCCTGGAGCCAGGTTCAGGAGCCAGGTGCGGGCCCCGTCCTTGAGTGCCATGGGAAACCAGTTCGCCATGACCTTCTCGTCTTCGTTGGTAGCTTCGATGCCCAGCTCGTAGAGCTGGAGGAACTCCGCAGGGTCAGTCGTGCCGTCGTAACGAGGAGGCAGGACTGGCTTGAACTTGCCGGGCCACGCGACGCTGCGTAGCTCGATGGTGAAGGCACGGCAGCCTGCTATAGCCACGGGAGGCCTTGGGTGACGGAGAGCTTGGTCTTTCATGTCCCCACGCGCTGCAGCTAGGAGCAGCGCGGGGTCTTGACGTGCTGGAGCAGGAGCATGGTCGCGACGTGTAGGAGCAGGGAGCGCCCGGGCAGCTTCTTGCGGGCGAGGGACTTCCTGGTAGCTCTGCTCTTGCTGCGGTGGCACCTGACGGAGCGGGTTCCGCCCAGGGGCCACGCGCCTTGGAGCCATGGCGCCTTCTTGAGGAGGAGGCGGCCGGGGCGTCACCGGAGCCTCGTTGCCCGCGCGGGGCGGGGTGCGGTGCAGCGGAACAGACGGCGCAGGAGAGCCCCCTGCGGAGAGGACGAGCTCGGCGACGCGGTCGAGCCATTCTTCGTAGACGTCGTCGACGGGATGGTAGCGCAGGAGCTCGTTTGCCGCGATGAGCGCAGCTCGAGCCTCCATGGGTGCGCGGAGCGCGCGGGACGAAGAACCAGCTGGGGTGAGCGAGGGAGTAGCGGTGCGGCCGTCTTGCCGCACGGACGGATGCTGAGACGATGCTTGCTGCTCGTCCCCCGTCGGGCCGGTGGCGGCGTTGACGGCAGGTGACGGGGAACGGTGAGGACGCCCGCCGACAGGAGCCGTCTGGGCGACGCGGGAAGTGAGAGCGGCTCAGCGCTCGGCGTGGGCCCGACGAGCGTCAGACATGGGCGCGATGGTCGGAGGAGAACGGGGTGGTGGAAGATGAATTCCGGCGCACCCCTACCTGGCGCGCCAAATGTCGGATTTCAGGTTTCGGCAGACCCTTGAGGTTCGAACACTAGGGTGCGCGCGGAGATTTCGCCTCCTACCTACCTGCACCCCTCCGCCTCGCTAAGATCTAAGCTTGGAAAGAACAACACGAGAGACATAGGGTTTATACTGGTTCGGGCCACCGTTGTGGTGTAATACCCTACTCTAGTGTGTGGTGTGGTGGATTGCCTCTTGGGCTGATGATGAGGAACAATACAAGGAAGAACAGCCTCGCGAGGGTCTGTTCTTGGCTGGGGCAATGAACTGCTGGGAGGAGTTCAATCACCCTTCTCTCTCTCTCTCTCCGATTGTTGATGCCCTCATTCTCGATCTGATTCTTGATTCTCTCTCTGATTCTCGATCCCCTTTGATCTTCCTTGCCCTGTGCGTGGCTGGTCCTATTTATAGAGGCCCTGGTCCTCTTCCCAAATATCGAGCGGGAAGGGAGCCAACAATGGCGGGCTAATTTGAAGGGGGACAACTAGTACTAGTTATCCTGACAAAAGTAGTCTTCGCCTGCACAAAGCTCTGGTGGTGACGCCGTCTTGGGCTCCACAATGACCTCCATCTTGTAGTCATCCTGGTCTTGGTCTTGTTGCACCGAAATGGCAACCTTTGCCTGATGTCTCGGTACTCCGCGGCTGCGCTTGCTCCCTTTGCACCAAAGAGGAAAGGAGGACACTGCGCGGGCTGGCACCCGCCTGGCGCCCTTGGTCATCATGGCTTGCGTCACGGGCACCTCGTGAGGTATCCCGCCTTGATCTCTCCGCCTCCTCACGAGCCAGCCTGGTGAGGCCGTGCCTGAGGAAGCTCCGCGTCGTCCGCCCCGTGAGGCTTGGCCCCTCGCGAGGGTCTTGAGTTTGTGTTGATGAAGATGGGCCGTGCTGGGCCCCCCTTTGAGCCACGCCGCAGGCCGCAGGCAGGCAAGTCTGGGGACCCCTCGTTCCCAGAATGCCGACAGCTACCGTCGACCTCCTCCAGCCTCCACGGGCTCCTGTTCATCCAGCCTCCACCACGCGCTACTCCACCGGCTACTGTTCAACCACCCCTCCACCTTCTACTGTTCATCCAGCCCTCCACACCACGGGGGCCTGTTCAACCACCCCTCCACGGGCACCCCCTCCACCGTCTACTGTTCATCCAGCCCTCCATACCACGGGGTCCTGTTCATCCAGAGGCAACGCCACCGCTCACTGTTCATCCAACCCCCCCCCCCCTGCGCGCGCAATGCACACTGTTCATCCAATCGATCGGCTTCAGTTAGCAACAGTAGCAAAGGAATCGCTCGATCGGGTTCAGTTAACCGCCATCGATCGATCGCTCGGGTTCAGTAGCGCGTAGCCTGCAGTGCAATCGCTCGGGTTCAGTTAGAGCCCAACGCCTCACTCGGGTTCAGTTAGAGCCAACACCTCGCACACACACGCGTACGTGTACGAGAGAAATGCGCATCGCTCGGCCCCCGACCTCCCACCGTAACCGGGAACTCCCTGAAATTTTCCTTGCCCTTGCTTCTACCACGGTTTTTTCCGTCATGGATGGCCCAAAGAATGTCATGCAGCTGCGTCTCTGGCCCGCCCAGGACGAAAAGCCCATTTTCTATCATGATTTTTTGTCATAGAAGTAGGAGCCCACCACATCTATGATGATACCAGGTTTTGTCACAATTATCGTCATAGAAGTGTCATATGTATGACACAAAAAAATTTGTTCAGCCCAAAATTTCATGGATGTTTCTTTTTTTTGTAGTGTAAGCTCTACAACAATATGACCGAGGTGGTAAACTATGGAGGGGGCACCGCACACGGCTAGGAAACAATTATTATGCCTTTGGGGTGCCCCCCTGCCCACGTATATAAAGGAGGGGGAGGAGGAGGCTGGCCCAAGGGGGGCGCTTCAAGAGGGGGGGTCCTACTAGGACTCTGTTCCTAGTAGGATTTGCCCCCCTTCCTTCCAACGGAGAGGGGGAAAGGGGAAAGGAGGGAGAGGGAGACGGAAAGAGGGGGACGCGCCCCCTCCCCTTGTCCAATTTAGATTGAGGCAAGGGAGCGTGCGCCACCACCCGCGGCCTTCCTCATCTCCTCCACTATGGCCCAATAAATTTCCCGGGGGGGGGGGGGGTCCGGTAGCCTCCCGGTACTCCGAAAAATCCCCGAACCTTGTCGGAACCATTCCGGTGTCCGTATATAACCTTCCAATATATCAATCTTTACCTCTCAACCATTTCGAGACTCGTCGTCATGTTCGTGATCTCATTCGGAACTCCGAACAAACTTCGGTCACCAAAACACATAACTCATAATACAAATCGTCATCGAACGTTTAAGCGTGCGGACCCTACGGGTTCGAGAACTATGTAGACATGACCGAGACACATTTCCGCTCAATAACCAATAGTGGAACCTGGATGCTCATATTGGCTCCTACATATTCTACGAAGATCTTTATCGGTCAAACCGCATAACAACATACGTCATTCCCTTTGTCATCGGTATGTTACTTGCCCGAGATTCGATCGTCGGTATCATCATACCTAGTTCAATCTCATTACCGACAAGTCTTTTTACTCGTTCCTTAATGCATCATCCCATAACTAACTCATTAGTCACATTGCTTGCAAGGCTTATAGTGATGTGCATTACCGAGAGGGCCCAGAGATACCTCTCCAATACACGGAGTGAAAAATCCTAATCTCGATCTATGCCAACTCAACAAACACCTTCGGAGACACCTGTAGAGCATCTTTATAATCACCCGGTTACGTTATGACGTTTGATAGCACACAAAGTGTTCCTCCGGTATTCGGGAGTTGCATAATCTCATAGTCAGAGGAATATGTATAAGTCATGAAGAAAGCAATAACAATGGAACTAAACGATCATAATGCTAAGCTAATGGATGGGTATGGTCCATCACATCATTCTCTAATGATGTGATCCCGTTCATCAAATGACAACACATGTCAATGGTTAGGAAACTTAACCATCTTTGATTAACGAGCTAGTCAAGTAGAGGCATACTAGGGACACTCTGTTTGTCTATGTATTCACATATGTACTAAGTCTCCAGTTAATACAATTATTGCATGAATAATAAAAATTTATCATGATACAAGGAAATATAAATAATAACTTTATTATTGCCTCTAGGGCATATTTCCTTCAGTCTCCCACTTGCACTCGAGTCAATAATCTAGATTACATAGTAATGATTCTAACACCCATGGAGTCTTGGTGTTGATCATGTTTTGCTCGTGGAAGAGGCTTAGTCAACAGGTCTGCAACATTCAGATCCGTATGTATTTTGCAAATCTCTATGTGTCCCTCCTTGAGTTGATTGCGAATGGAATTAAAGCATCTCTTGATGTGTTTGGTTCTCTTGTGAAATATGGATTCCTTCGCCAAGGCTATTGCTCTAGTATTGTCACAAAAGATTTTCATTGGACCCGATGCACTAGGTATTGCACCTAGATCGAATATGAACTCCTTCATCCAGACTCCTTCATTTGTTGCTTCCGAAGCAGCTACGTACTCCGCTTCACATGTAGATCCCGCCACGATGCTCTGTTTGGAACTGCACCAACTGACAGCTCCACCATTCAATATAAATACATATCTAGTTTGTGACTTAGAGTCATCCGGATCAGTGTCAAAGCTTGCATCAATGTAACCATTTATGACAAGCACTTTGTCACCTCCATGAACGAGAAACATATCCGTAGTCCTTTTTAGGTATTTCAGGATGTTCTTGACCGTTGTCTAGTGATCCACTCCTGGATTACTTTGGTACCTCCCTGCTAAACTTATAGCAAGGCACACATCAGGTCTGGTACATAGCATTGCATACATGATATAACCTATGGCTGAGGCATAGGGAATGACTTTCATTTTCTCTCTATCTTCTACAGTGGTCGGGCATTGAGTCTCACTGAAATTCACACCTTATAACACAGGCAAGAACCCTTTCTTTGACTGATCCATTTTGAACTTCTTCAAAACTTTATCAAGGTATGTGCTTTGTGAAAGTCCAATCAAGCATCTTGATCTATCTCTATAGATCTTGATGCCCAATATATAAGCAGCTTCACCGAGGTCTTTCATTGAAAAATTCTTATTCAAGTGTCCTTTTATGCTATCTAGAAATTCTGTATTATTTCCAATCAACAATATGTCATCCACATATAATATTAGAAATGTTGCAGAGCTCCCACTCACTTTCTTGTAAATACAGGCTTCTCCAAAAGTCTGTATAAAACCATATGCTTTGATCACACTAGCAAAGCGTATATTCCAACTTCGAGAGGTTTGCACCAGTCCATAAATGGATCGATGGAGCTTGCACACTTTGCTAGCACCTTTAGGATCGACAAAACCTTCTGGTTGCATCATATACAACTCTTATTTAAGATATCCATTAAGGAATGCAGTTTTGACATCCATTTGCCAAATTTCATAATCATAAAATGCGGCAATTGCTAACTTGATTCGGACAGACATAAGCATCGCTACGGATGAGAAAGTATCATCGTAGTCAAATCCTTGAACTTGTCGAAAACCTTTCGCAACAAGTTGAGCTTTGTAGACAGTAACATTACCGTCAGCGTCAGTCTTCTTCTTGAAGATCCATTTATTCTCTATGGCCTACCGATCATCGGGTAAGCCAGCAAAAGGCCACACTTTGTTCTCATACATGGACCCCATCTCAAATTTCATGGCATCAAGTCATTTTGCGGAATCTAGGCTCATCATCGCTTCCTCATAGTTCGTAGGTTCATCATGGTCAAGTAACATGACCTCCAGAACATGATTATCGTACCACTCTGGTGCGGATCGTACTCTAGTTGACCTACGAGGTTCGGTAGTAACTTGATCTGAAGTTTCATGATCAGAATCATTAGCTTCCTCACTAATTGATGCAGGAATCACTGGAACTGATTTCTGTGATGAACTACTTTCCAATTCGGGAGAAGGTACAATTACCTCATCAAGTTCTACTTTCCTCCCACTCACTTCTTTTGAGAGAAACTCCTTCTCTAGAAAGGATCCATTCTTAGCAATGAATATCTTGCCTTCGGATCTGTGATAGAAGGTGTACCCAACTGTCTCCTTTGGGTATCCTATGAAGACACATTTCTCCGATTTGGGTTCGAGCTTATCAGGTTGAAGCTTTTTCACATAAGCATCGCAGCCCCAAACTTTAAGAAATGACAACTTGGGTTTCTTTCCAAACCACAGTTCATATGGTGTCGTCTCAACGGATTTAGATGGTGCCCTATTTAACGTGAATGCAACCGTCTCTAAAGCATAACCCAAAACGGTAGCGGTAAATCGGTAAGAGACATCATAGATCGCACCATATCTAATAAAGTACGGTTACGACGTTCGGACACACCATTACGCTGTGGTGTTCCAGGTGGTATGAGTTGTGAAACTATTCGACATTGTTTCAAATAAATACCAAACTCATAACTCAAATATTCACCTCCACGATCAGATCGTATAAATTTTATTTTCTTGTTACGATGATTTTCCACTTCACTCTGAAATTCTTTGAAATTTTCAAATGTTTCAGACTTATGTTTCATCAAGTAGATATACCCATATCTACTTAAATCATATGTGAAGGTCAGAAAATAACGATACCCACCGCGAGACTCAACACTCATCGGACCACATACATCCGTATGTATTATTTCCAATAAGTCAGTTCCTCGCTCCATTGTTCCGGAGAACAGAGTTTTAGTCATCTTGCCCATGAGGCATGGTTCGCAAGCATCAAGTGATTCCAAAAGCCCATCAGCATGGAGTTTCTTCATGCGATTTACACCAATATGACCTAAACGGCAGTGCCACAAATAAGTTGCACTATCATTATTAACTTTGCATCTTTTGGCTTCACTACTATGAATATGTGTATCACTACAATCGAGATTCAACAAAAATAGACCACTCATCAAGGGTGCATGACCATAAAAGATATTACTCATATAAATAGAACAACCATTATTCTCTGATTGAAATGAATAACCGTCTCGCATCAAACAAGATCCAGATATAATGTTCATGCTCAACACTGGCACCAAATAACAATTATTTAGGTCTAAAACTAATCCCGAAGGTAGATGTAGACGTAGCGTGCCGACGGAGATCGCATCGACTTTGGAACCATTTCCCACGCGCATCGTCACATCGTCCTTAGCCAATCTTCGTTTAATCCATAGCCCCTGTTTCGAGTTGCAAATATGATCAACAAAACTAGTATCAAATATGATAGAGGCGAGGGTGTCTCGATCTTTTGATGAGATGATAACTATCGATTTGGTGGAGACGAGTTTGACGATCCGACTACAAACGTGCACGACATTGCGCCTTAGCAATCGCTAAACCAATCTCCCGAGGTTACTGACGATGCTGGAAGCACGATCAGCCTGACCACGAAGGTCTATTCCTGCACGCAATCGAAGAACAAGCAAGAATATGATAATACAATCTGAATATTGCGAATATATATGAAGTATTGATAATGGTGGGGATCCGTAAGCGGTCTTGGTCTGGTCGTTGGACACAAACGAAGTACACGAAGTTGCAATGGCTAACTTTTAACTAAACAAATCCCAAGGAAAAAGCTACTAGATGGATCTACTTATATAGGAGCAAGGGGTGGCGGCCAAGGAGGTGGGAGGACGTCCCAAGGCAGCCTAAAACTAACCCTAGGTCGTACAAGGCTCATGAGCCCAAGTGGAGGTGATGCAACACCTTTGGACTTGTAGTTTGACTCGGATTCTGCTGCAACGCCAGATTGTTTCGTCCATAACTCAACGCTCCAGACGAATTTGAAGGTGAATCCAATTGAGTTGTAAAGAGCACGAAATCTAGTTTCCAACAAAAAAAGAATCACCCAATTCGGAGTCCGTATGAAAAAGTTGTTGGCGTTTTGAGTCAGGTATGTCTGTGCAGTCCAAATCAAAATCTAGAACGTGAGAGACTTGGACTTTATCTTTTCTTGGCCCAAAAGTGACGTGAGAGGACTTTTTGAACAGAACCTAAACTTCTTCTTTTCCCTTATCTTCATATGTGGATTGTACAAATGTCCCATACACCTGCAATTAGACAAAACACAAAAGTGTGTGAAATATTTTTGTTCTGGTAACATAAATAGATTATTGAATAGTTTGCATTAGAAATCACCTGACAAATATGCAGGTATGAAATATTTTTGGTCATATCCAAGGTAGTCATGTCCTCATCATCCTCCCCTTCTTGAAAATAAAGCCGTCCTCGGCGTTGCTTAATCTGAAATGTGGCTAACAAAAGAGACAAGGTGTACATGTTGTATATGTATATGTCATCCATTTTAAGTTCCCTTGATTTTTGCACATATGACACATGTATACATGAGTAACTTTCATTGTTCATAAAATATAAAGCCAAAAAATTATCACAAGAAGTAGAAGGCATGAAAATATTGCAACTTAGTTTGCACATATAAGTGAAGCTCTTATTCATTTCAAAGGATTGGCAATGTTCATCATTAAACCATCCTAACTTCGATGAATAAACCTTACTTGCATCAAATTTACATGCTACAACATGCTTAAATAAGCAAACATGCAATAAGTCATTGGACACAGAATCATCATCAAGATTAGAGGTCATATCAAAATGATTAAACATTGGTTCTTTTGCATCAACGGTTAATTCAATGGGTGCACTCAAAATTGTTGATATTTCAGTTGTTTGATCACATGACGCATTCATGACAGTAACAAGAGTCTCTAAAATAGGTGGTGTGCTCAAATCAATAGGTAACTCAACACATGATGCATTCAAGTTAACTAGGCATGCATCATTCTCATGTGAAGTTATATCATCAATACCTTTATTGTTACCTTGTAGCAGACATGTAGCTGATGTAGGTACAGATGTTGACAATGTACCATACTCTTGAGATGATATCGCACTCACAATCCGAGGTGGGGCTGCTCTAGTAGGTGCAATGGTGGAGTAACCAACCGGCAGTGGTGAGCATGAACTGGAATAGTAGTTGTTGTAGTCACCCAATGCATCCTCATGTATTTGTCTCTCAAAGGTACAAGCACGGACATACATACCAGTAATGCAACGAGGAATATACTGAAATCTTGCCTGGATATCATGGTTCAAACCACCAAAAAATCTATTCATTGTATCATCCTCAGATTCTTCTATGTCACAATGATGCATATAAGATTTGAACTCTTGGTAGTAAGCATGAACAGTGTTACTGCCTTGTTTTAATTGTTCCAATTTGCGAAGCAATTCACGACGATAGTAAGGAGGAAAAAATTGTTGTCTCATTACAGCTTTCAAAACTTTCCAAGTTGTGGGTTGGTTATCAATATTTTTCTTACAATGTACACTCCACCAAACAGAAGCAAAACCAGTAAATGCTCTAGTGGTAGCTCGTACTCTCTCAAGTTCAGAAAAATCATGGTGACTAAAAACTTTTTCTACTTCAAGCTCCCAAGCTAGATAAATAGCAGGATTAAATCTACCCTCAAATGATGGTAAAGAGATAACCTGACCATATGCTTGTGTGTGTTGTCCCAACTCTCGTGATGGTGAAGATGTGTCCGTCATCCAAGAACTTCTATCTCTGGAACCTGTCATGATTAGTAGAAACAAGAACCAAAATTCAAGAATAATGTTCCTATGAACTACTATGATGTGGTTATAAAGTGCTCACAGTAAAGCAAATATCAATATCTTACAAGTTCTTACCATGCGGCAGGTGGTGACAGGCAACCAGCGATGTCAAATAACTCCGAAGATTGTGTAAGCGATTGTCGGGGGAACGTACGTATATACGGTGTAGAAATATGTGGAGCTGGGTTGGCTATATATGGTAGCAAAAGATTACCAATAATCAATTCAGAGATGCAATGTTGAATAAACGCTCAATAACGGTACTGTGCTGGTCCTAGGCTAGACCGAACTAGAGACGCGAGCCTAGAACACTAATGAGGTCACGTCGTAGCACAACTAGCATCAATGAAGGATACTAAGTAGCTCTAGACAGCAAGATATAAGTGAAGATCACAACGGCAGTAAAGATAATGATGTGAAACAACAGCCAAGCAGGATATATCAACAACTTTCTCTCCAACTTTCCTCTGGAAAAGTTTGTGCCAATTTTTTTTGATAATTTTTTCAAGAATGGTATTGACTCAAGCTTTCAAACGCAAAAGGAATCACTCAATTCCGAGTTGATATGAGGAGTCAAAAAATTCTAAAACTGGCCTGAAAAACTGCAATAAGCTGTGTTTGTGAACTTCGGAGAGCAAAAAGACCTATTTAGAAGCCGATTTTGAGGTGCCAAATATTGAACTATCTTCTGCAACTATTTAGATGCGGCTCGTCGCTAGATTTCATTTGAGTAATCGCAGAGCCAAAACGGACTTCGTAGAGGAAGTTATGTCTATTTTACTAAACAGGGCACAAAACAGATTCCAATCTGAATTCAACTACGAGATTGAGTCTATAGATCCGAATTTTGTTTTTTTATGGCTTTCTTTTTTTCTCTTTTTTTCTCACATTTTTTTTCTTTTTCTTTCTTTTTTTTCTCTAGCTTTTTTTTTACTTTTTTCTTCTTTTTCTCTCTCTCTCCCTCTTTCCAAACAAACTAGATAAGATGCAGATTGGATCTAGCGAAGATGTGAACGACCTCAACTGTGATTGTGACAATGAACGATGGGTAGCACGTGGTGGAAATTGATGGATGGGTGGTGGACAGCGAAAGGGATAACGATGCAGCGGCGGCGCGACTAATGTGAACAGAACTCGAAACTCTAAACGAACTAGACACTAAGACCAGCAACTCGACACGACGATGCAACCGATAATTCAACTATGCAAGCAATGAAAAGAAAATTGCAAAGGCTCAGACTGGCTTGGACAAAGGATGGATAGATCTAACCTTTTTGTGGCTTTTTCTTGGACAATATGTAAGAAAATAAATCTAATCTAGCAAAAATTGGAAATTCTCACCGAGCAACCTGAAAACTGATACCACTTGATAGAGGCGAGGGTGTCCTGATCTTTCAATGAGATGATAACTATCGATTTGGTGGAGACGACTTTGATGATCCGACTACAAACATGCACGACGTTGCGCCTTAGCTATCGCTAAACCAATCTCCCAAGGTTACTGACGATGCTGGAAGCACGATTAGCATGACCACGAAGGTATATTCCTGCACGCAATCGAAGAACAAGCAAGAATATAATAATGCAATCTGAATATTGCGAATATATATGAAGTATTGATAATGGTGGGGATCCGTAAGCGGTCTTGGTCTGGTCGTTGGACACAAACGAAGTACACGAAGTTGCAATGGCTAACTTTTAACTAAACAAATCCCAAGGAAAAAGGTACTAGATGGATCTACTTATATAGGAGCAAGGGTTTGCGGCCAAGGAGGTAGGAGAACGTCCAAGGCAGCCTAAAACTAACCCTAGGTCGTACAAGGCTCATGGGCCCAAGTGGAGGTGATGCAACACCTTTGGGCTTGTAGTTTGACTCGGATTCTGCTGCAACGTCAGATTGTTTCGTCCATAACTCAACGCTCCGGACGAATTTGAAGGTGAATCCAATTGGGTTGGAAAGAGCAAGAAATCTAGTTTCCAACAGAAAAAGAATCACCCAATTCGGAGTACGTATGAAAAAGTTGTTGCCGTTTTGAGTCAGGTATGTCTGTGCAGTCCGAATCTGAATCCAGAACGTGAGAGACTTGGACTCTATCTTCTCTTGGCCAAAAAGTGACTTGAGAGGACTTTTTGAACAGAACCTAAACTTCTTCTTTTCCCTTATCTTCATATGTGGATTGTACAAATGTCCCATACACCTGCAATTAGACAAAACACAAAAGTGTGTGAAGTATTTTTGTTCTGGATAACATAAATAGATTATTGAATAGTTTGCATTAGAAATCACCTGACAAATATGCATGTATGCAATATTTTTGGTCGTATCCAAGGTAGTCATGTCCTCATCAAAATACCCAGGCTCTACTACGAGCATTAGTAAGGTACACAGCAATAACATGTCTATCAAATATACCTTTCACTTTGCCATCCTTCTTATCCACCAAATACTTGGCGCGGTTCCACTTTTAGTGGCCAGTCCCTTTGCAGTAGAAGCACTCAGTTTCAGGCCTAGGTCCTGACTTGGGTTTCTTCACTTGAGAAGCTACTTATTTGTCGTTCTTCTTGAAGTTCCTCTTCTTCCCTTTGCCCTTTTTCTTGAAACTAGTGGTCTTGTTAACCATCAACACTTGATGCTCCTTATTGATTTCTACCTCCGCAACCTTTAGCATTGCAAAGAGCTCGGGAATTGTCTTATCCATCTCTTGCATATTATAATTTATCACGAAGCTTTTATAGCTTGGTGGCAGTGATTGAAGAACTCTGTCAATGACACTATCATCAGGAAGATTAACTCCCAGTGGAGTCAAGTGGTTGTGGTACCCAGAAATTCTGAGTATATGTTCACTGACAGAACTATTCTCCTCCATTTTGCAGCTATAGAACTTATTGGAGACTTCATATCTCTCAATTCAGGCATTTGCTTGAAATATTAACTTCAACTCCTGGAACATCTCATATGCTCCATGACGTTTAAAACGTCTTTGAAGTCCCGATTCTAGGTCGTAAAGCATGGCACACTGAACTATCGAGTAGTCATCAGCTTTGCTCTGCCAGACGTTCATAACATCCGCAGTTGCTCCTACAGTGGGTCAGAATGAGGATAATCCTCAAGTTACGGACCCAGTCCGTGTAGTTGCTACCATCATCTTTCAACTAAGCTTTCTCTAGGAATGCATTAAAATTCAAGGGAATGGTGGCACGGGCCATTGATCTACAACAACATAGACATGCAAAAACTATCATGTACTAAGTTCATGATAAATTAAAGTTTAATTAATCATATTACTTAAGAACTCCCACTTAGATAGACATCCCTCTAGTTACCTAAATGATCACGTGATCCATATCAACTAAACCATGTCCAATCATCACGTGAGATGGAGTAGTTTTCAATGGTGAACATCACTATGTTGATCATATCTACTATATGATTCACGTTCGACCTTTCGGTCTTAGTGTTTTGAGGCCATATCTGCATATGCTAGGCTCGTCAAGTTTAACCCAAGTATTATGCACGTGCAAAACTAGCTTGCACCTATTGTATGTGAATGTCGAGCTTATCACACCCGATCATCACGTGGTGTCTCGACACGATGAACTGTAGCAACGGTGCATACTCAGGGAGAACACTTATACCTTGAAATTTAGTGAGGGATTATCTTATAATGCTATCTCCGTACTAAGCAAAATAAGATGCATAAAGGATAAACATCACATCCAATCAAAATATGTGACATGATATGGGCATCGTCATCTTGTGCCATTAATCTCCGTCTCCAAAGCACTATCATGATCTCCATCGTCACCGGCTTACACCTTGACCTCCATCGCAGCGTCGTTGTCGTCTCGCCAACTATTGCTTCTACGACTATCCCTACTGCTTAGTGATAAAGTAAAGCAATTACATGGCGATTGCATTTCATACAGTAAAGCGACAACCATAAGGCTCCTACCAGTTGCCGATAACTTTTACAAAACATGATTATCTCATACAACAATTTATATCTCATCACGTCTTGACCATATCACATCACAACATGCCCTGCAAAAGCAAGTTAGATGTCCTCTACTTGCTGTTGCAAGTTTTACGTGGCTTCTATGGGCTTCTAGCAAGAACTGTTCTTACCTACGCAACAAAACCACAATGATTTTTTGTCAAGTGTGCTGTTTTAACCTTCAACAAGGACCGGCCGTAGTCAAACTTGATTCAACTAAAGTTGGAGAAACAGACACCCGCCAGCCACCTGTCTGCGAAGCATGTCGGTAGAACCAGTATCATGAGTGCGATCATGTAATGTCGGTCCGGGCCGCTTCATCCAACAATACCACTGAATCAAAGTAAGATGTTGGTGGTAAGCGCTATGACTATTATCGCCCACAACTCATTTGTGTTCTACTCATGCATATATCATCCACGCATAGACCTGGCTATGATACCACTGTTGGGGAACATAGTAATTCAAAAAAAATTCTACGCACACGCAAGATCTATCTAGGAGATGCATAGCAATGAGAGGGGAGAGTGTGTCCACGTACCCTCGTAGACCGAAAGCGGAAGTGTTATGTTAACGCGGTTGATGTAGTTGAACGTCTTCACGATCCAACCGATCCAAGTACCAAACGTACGGCACCTCCATGTTCAGCACACGTTCAGCTCGATGACGTCCCTCAAGCTCTTGATCCAGTAGAGGGTCGAGGGAGAGTTCCATTAGCACAACGGTGTGGCGACGGTGTTGGTGATGTGTTCCGCGTAGGGCTTCGCCTAAGCTCTATGACAATATGGCCGAGGTGGTAAATTGTGGAGGGGGGCACCGCACACGGCTAAGAAACAACTATTGTGCCTTTGGGGTGCCCCTGCCCACGTATATAAAGGAGGGGGAGGAGGAGGCCGGCCCAAGGGGGCACCAAGACGGGGGAGTCCTACTAGGACTCCGTTCCTAGTAGGATTCACCTCCCCCTTTCCTTCCAACGGAGAGGGGGAAAGGGGAAAGGAGGGAGAGGGAGAAGGAAAGAGGGGGTCGCGCCCCCTCCCCTTGTCCAATTCGGATTGGGGCAAGGGGGTGCGCGCCACCACCTGTGGCCTTCCTCCTTTCCTCCACTATGGCCCATGATGACCCACAAGTATAGGGGATCTATCGTAGTCCTTTCGATAAGTAAGAGCGTCGAACCCAACAAGGAGCAGAAGGAAATGATAAGCGGTTTTCAGCAAGGTATTCTCTACAAGCACTGAAATTATCGGTAACAGATAGTTTTGTGATAAGGTAATTGGTAATGAGTAGCAAGTAATAAAAGTAAGTAAAGTGCAGCAAGATGGCTCAATCCTTTTGTAGCAAAGGACAAGCCTGGACAAACTCTTATATGAAGGAAAGCCCTCCCGAGGACACATGGGAATTATCGTCAAGCTAGTTTTCATCACGATCATATGATTCGTGTTCGGTACTTTGATAATCTGATATGTGGGTGGACCGGTGCTTGGGTACTATCCTTACTTGGACAAGCATCGGCTACCGATTAACCCCTATTACAACTCAACAATTACAACTCGATACTTAGTCCCAAAAATAATATAAAAGTGGATAATAAAGCCCAATAATGTCCAAAACAGTAGATAATATAGCATGGAGCAATCCAAAATTATAGATACGTTGGAGACGTATCAGCATCCCACTTATGATTAACCCCTATTGCAAGCATCCGCAACTACAACAGAAGTATTAAGGTAAACCTAACCATAGCATGAAACATATGGATCCAAATCAGCCCCTTACGAAGCAATGCATAAACTAGGGTTTAAGCTTCTGTCACTCTAGCAACCCATCATCTACTTATTACTTCCCAATGCCTCCCTCTAGGCCCAAACAATGGTGAAGTGTCATGTAGTCGATTTTCACATGACACCACTTTAGGGATGACAACATATATCTCATCAAAATATCGAACGAATACCAAATTCACATGACTACTAATAGCAAGACTTCTCCCATGTCCTCGGGAACAAACGTAACTACTCATAAAGCATATTCATGTTCATAATCAGAGGGGTATTAATATGCATAATGGATCTCAACATATGATCTTCCACCAAGTAAACCAACTAGCATCAACTACAAGGAGTAATCAACACTACTACAACTAGGTTTGGATACAAAGATTGGATACAAGAGATGAACTAGGGTTTAAGATGAGATGGTGCTGGTGAAGATGTTGATGAAGATTGTCCCCCTCCCAATCAGAGGATCGTTGGTGATGACGATGCTGATGATTTCCCCCTCCCGGAGGGAAGTTTCTCTCGCAGAACAGCTCCGCCAGAGCACTAGATTGGTTCCGCCAAGGTTCCGCCTCATGGCGGCGGAGTCTCATCCCGAAAGCTTGCTTATGATTTTTTTTTCCTCGACGAAAGACTCCATATAGCAGAAGATGGGCATCGGAGGGCCACCAGGGGGCCCACGAGGCAGGGGGCGTGCCCAGGGGGGTAGGGGGCGCCCCCCACCCTTGTGGCCAGGGTGTGGCCCCCCTCTGGAACTTCTTGCGCTCAGTATTTTTTATATATTATGGAAATAACTTCCGTGAAGTGTAGGGACTTTTGGATCTGTGCATAATAGGTCTCTAATATTTGCTCCTTTTCTAGCCTAGAATCCCAGCTGTCGGCATTCTCCCTCTTCACGTAAATCTTGTAAAATAAGAGAGAATAGGCATAACTATTGTGACATCATGTGTAATAACAGCCCATAATGCAATAAATATCGATATAAAAGCATGATGCAAAATGGACGTATCAACTCCCCCAAGCTTAGACCTCGCTTGTCCTCAAGAGAAAGCCGAAATCGATAAATATGTCCACGTGTTTAGAGATAGAGGTGTCGATAAAAATAAAATACGGACATGAGGGCATCATGATCATTCTTATAACAGCAACATGTATATATTGTCATATGATCTCTTATGCTAAAGTAACAATTCAATCACAATTTCGAGTATGAATCATAAACTTCATTGGGAACCAACAAACTCTAATCTCAGTCATTGAGGCAATTGCAATTTATCATAACATAGGAAAGAGTCAATATAAGAGCTTTTCAGCAAGTCCACATACTCAACCATCTTTTAGTATTTCACAATTGTTAACACTCACGCAATATTTATGGGTATGAAGTCTTAATCGGACATATAGAAAGATAGGGGCTTATATTTTTGCCTCCCAACATTTTACCTCAAGGGTAATGTCAACAATAATAGTTCATGAAGACTCACATCCAATTAGCTATATATATCAGGATCTTTCCAACACATTGTGCTTGCCAAAGGATAAAATGTAAAAAGGAAGGGTGAAGATCACCATGACTCTTATGTAAGGTAGAATATAAAAGTAAAAGATAGGCCCTTCGCAGAGGGAAGCAGAGGTTGTCATGCGCTTTTATGGTTGGATGCACAAAATCTTAATGCGAAAGAACGTCACTTCATATTGCCACTTGTGATATGGACCTTTATTATGCAGTCCGTCGCTTTTATTTCTTCCATATCACAAGATCGTATAAAGCTTATTTTCTCCACACTAATAAGTCATACATATTTAGAGAGCAATTTTTATTGCTTGCACCGATGACAACTTACTTGAAGGATCTTACTCAATCCATAGGTAGATATGGTGGACTCTCATGGCAAAGCAGGGTTTAGGGATATTTGGAAACACAAGTAGTATCTCTACTTGGTGTGAAGAAATTGGCTAGCATGAGAGGGAAAGGCAAGCTCAACATGTTGGATGATCCATGACAATATAATTTATCTCAGATGTAAGAAAACATAACCCATTACGTTGTCTTCCTTGTCCAACGTCAACTCTTAGCATGTCATACTTTAATGAGTGCTCACAATTATAAAAGATGTCCAGGATAGTATATTTATATGTAAACCTCTCTGTCTTTATTACTTCCTATTGATTGCAACGATGACCAAAACTATGTTTGTCAACTCTCAACAACTTTTATTCATCATACTCTTTATATGTGAGCTCATTACTCTCCATAAGATCCAAATGATCTCTTTGTTTATTTTTATTTCTTCTCTTTTATTTTATAATTCCCTCAAGATCATAGCAAAATAATCAAGCCCTTGACTCAACACTAATCTTTATTATATAGCTCACGGACTCAATTACATAGAGGGATCATAAAGCAAAACTCACAACTAGATCATACTAAAACTTTATTCTACTAGATCAAGATATTACTAAAAGGATAGAACTAAGAAAAATGGTAAAGATAAAAGTGATGGTGATACGATACCGGGGCACTCCCCCAGGCTTGGCAGTTTCCAAGGGGAGTGCCCATATCTGTGTGATTATGTCTCCTTCGGGGGTGGTGATGTGATATTCTTGGCGATGATGCCCCTCGGGATACGATTCTCTTCCTCGAGCTTATTGACTTGCTGCTTGAGGTTCATTATTTCCTTACGGAGCTTGCCAGTGACGGCTAAAGCTCCTTTCACCCAAGGATGTTGCATAGCTGCGGGACAACAAGTAACACTCTTTTTCATATTTTCATAAGAAAGAAATCTAACATTGGAAGGGATAACCGAGTTTGGAATAGCTGAGCTCTGTGGTTCCCCCATCATGAATCCTGCCCGAAAACGGGAAGTAACTTCTTGATGCTCCTCCATGGCATCTATCCTTTTCAAGTCAGCTTCCATCTCTTCCTTCGTTGAGGGCCCAAAGTGATAGGCACCGTTGTTTGCCCCTGGACCTGGTGTCGGATGAGACACCCAACTCTCCCTGGCTGACTCTTGAGAAGACATCTTGCTCTAATCTGCGGTAGAAATAGCTCGAAACAAAGACAGGAGATATTTGCGTGATACGGTGGTCAAAACCTTCGGGAGATTATATGATGAATTTTTACCGACCAAAAGAAGTATCGTGCAAGAAAACAGAGTCCGGAGAGCGCACGAGGTGCCCACGAGGTAGGGGGGCGCGCCCAAGGGGGTAGGGCGCGCCTGCCACCCTCATGGGACCCTCGTGTCCTTCCTGTTCTACTTCTTATTTTCCTATTTTTCTAAATATTCCAAAACGAAGAAATATTGCCATTAGAACTGTTTTGGAGTAGGTTTACTTACCGTACCATGTACCTATTCCCTTTCGGACTCTGAAACGTTCCGGAAAGTGTCCCTTATGTATTCCTCCGGGGTTACGGTTTCAATAATATTAGTTTCAACGTTTATAGGATTACCTGAGATATCATGTTTAATTCTTTGACCGTTCACCACCTTCGGATTTGTGCCTTCAAAATTGTTGATTTTTATGGTGCCGGAATGATAGACCTCCTCGATAACGTAAGGACCTTCCCACTTAGAGAGAAGTTTTCTTGCAAAAAAACTTAAACGAGAGTTGTATGACAATACATAATCACCTACATTAAACTCGCGCTTTTGTATCCTTTTGTCATGCCATCTTTTAACTTTTTCTTTAAACAGCTTGGCATTTTCATAAGCCTCGGTTCTCCATTCATCAAGTGAACTAATGTCAAATAACCTCTTCTCACTGGCAAGTTTGAAAACATAATTGAGCTCTTTAATGGCCCAATATGCCTTATGTTCTAGCTCAAGAGGTAAGTGGCATGCTTTACCATAAACCATTTTATACGTAGATATACCCATAGGATTTTTATATGCAGTTCTATAGGCCCATAATGCATCATCAAGTTTCTTGGACCAATTCTTTCTAGATCTATTAACAGTCTTTTGCAAAATTAATTTGAGCTCTCTATTACTCAATTCTAATTGACCACTAAACTTTGGGTGATAAGGAGATGCAATTCTATGATTAACGCCATACTTAGCAAGCATTTTCTGAAAGGCACCATGAATAAAATGTGAACCACCATCAGTCATTAAATATCTAGGGACTCCAAACCTCAGGAAAATAACTTCTTTAACCATCTTGATAGAGGTGTTATGATCAGCACTACTAGTTGGAATAGCTTCTACCCACTTAGTAACGTAATCAACAACAACTAAAATATGTGTATACCCATTAGAGGAAGGAAAAGGTAACATATAATCAAAGCCCCAAACATCAAATGGTTCAATAACAAGTGAATAGTTCATAGGCATTTCTTGACGTCTACTAATATTACCAATTCTTTGACATTCATCACAAGACAAGACAAACTTACGGGCATCCTTGAAGAGAGTAGGCCAATAAAAACCGGATTGCAATACCTTATGTGTAGTTCTATCTCCAGCATGGTGTCCTCCATAAGCCTCAGAGTGACACTTGTGTGTTCATGCTCAGGTACACAACATCTAATAACACCATCTACTCCTTCTTTGTAAAGATGTGGGTCATCCCAAAATTAATGTCTCAAATCATAGAAGAACTTTTTCTTTCGCTGGTATGTAAAAGTAGGTGGTATAAATTTAGCAACAATATAATTAGCATAATCAGCATACCATGGAGCAGTTCGAGAAGCATTTATGACATTTAATTGTTCATCAGGAAAGCTATCATCAATAGGTAGTGGGTCATCAAGAACATTTTCTAACCTAGACAAGTTGTCTGCAACGGGGTTCTCAGCTCCCTTTTGATCAATAATATGCAAATCGAATTCTTGTAGCAGGAGAACCCATCTAATAAGTCTAGGTTTAGCATCTCTCTTTTCCATAAGGTATTTAATGACAACATGATCAGTGTGAATTGTTACTTTAGAATCAACAATATAAGGTCTGAACTTATCACAAGAAAATACAACTACTAAGAATTCTTTTTTAGTAGTAGCATAATTTCTCTGGGCATTGTCTAGAGTTTTACTAGCATATTGAATAACATTTAATTTCTTATCAACTCTTTGCCCTAGAATAACACCTACTACATAATCACTAGCATCACACATAATTTCAAAGGGTAAATTTCCAATCAGGTGGTTGAACAATAGGTGCAGAAATCAATGCTTTCTTAAGTATTTCAAATGCTTCTACACAATCATCATCAATGACAAAAGGAATATCTTTTTGTAATAGATTAGTCAGAGGCCGAGAAATTTTTGAGAAGTCCTTAATGAACCTCCTATAAAAACCAGCATGACCGAGGAAGCTTCTTATACCTTTAATGTCCTTGGGACACGAAATCTTTTCAATAGCATCAACTTTACCTTTGTCAACTTCAATACCTCTTTCGGGAATTTTTATGCCCCAAGACAATACCTTCATTAACCATAAAGTGGCATTTCTCCCAATTCAAGACAAGATTAGTTTATTCACATCTCTGCAAAACTCGATCAAGGTTGCTCAAGCAATCATCAAAATAGGATCCATAAATGGAGAAATTGTCCATGAAAACCTCACATATCTTTTCACAAAAGTCAGAGAATATAGCCATCATGCATCTCTGAAAGGTAGCAGGTGTATTACATAAACCAAAAGGCATACGTCTATAAGAAAAAGTACCGAAAGGGCAAGTAAAAGTGGTCTTTGATTGATCATCAGCTGACACAGGTATTTGAGAGAAGCCAGAGTAACCGTCTAGAAAGCAAAAATATGTATGTTTGGATATTCTTTCTAGCATTTGATCAATAAAAGGTAAGGGGTAATGATCTTTTTTAGTAGCCTTATTTAATTTCTGGAAATCAATTACCATCCTATAACCTATAATAACTCTTTGCAGGATAAATTCATCTTTATCATTAGGAACAACAGTAATACCTCCCTTCTTGGGGACACAATGAACAGGACTTACCCACTGACTATCAGCAATGGGATAAATTATACCTGCCTCAAGGAGCTTTAATATTTCTTTTCTTACCACTTCTTTCATCTTAGGATTCAGCCGTCGTTGATGATCACCAACTGGTTAGGCGTCTTCCTCCAAATTTATTTTGTGTTGACATAGAGTGGGACTAATGCCCTTAAGATCATCAAGAGTATATCCAATAGCAGCACGGTGCTTCTTCAGAGTTTTCAATAATTTCTCTTCCTCCTTCTCTGAAAGGTTAGCACTAATAATAACAGGATATATTTCCTTTTCATCAAGATAAGCATATTTGAGAGTATCAGGTAATGGTTTAAGCTCAAATACGGGATCACCCTTGGGTGGAGGAGCATCCCCTAGGATTTCAACAGGCAAGTTGTGTTTCAGAATAGGTCCTTGTTTAAAGAATACTTCATCTATTTCCCTTCTTTCATTCATAAACATATCATTTTCATGGTCTAGCAAATATTGTTCTAAAGGATCAGTAGGAGGCATAGCAATAGAAGTAAGACCAATAATTTCATCTTTACTAGGCAATTATTTATCATGGGGTTGTCTATGAAATTTAGAAAAATTAAACTCATGAGACATATCCCCTAAACCAACAGAGACAATATCCTTATTGCAATCTATCTTAGCATTGACAGTATTCAAGAAGGGTCTACCAAATATAATGGGACAAAAGCTATCTTGTGGGGAACCAAGAACAAGAAAATCAGCAGGATATTTAACTTTCCCACACAAGACTTCAACATCTCTAACAATCCCAATTGGTGAAATAATATCTCTATTAGCAAGCTTAATGGTAACATTAATACCTTCTATCTCAGGTGGTGCAATATCATGTGTAATTTCTTTGTATAAGGAAATAGGTACTGCACTGACACTAGCACCCATATCACACAAGCCATGATAACAATGATCTCCTATTTTAACAGAAATAACAGGCATGCCTACGACAGGTCTATGTTTATCTTTAGCATCAGGTTTAGCAATTCTAGCAGTCTCATCACAGAAGTAAATCACATGCCCATCAATATTATCGACCAAGAGATCTTTAACCATAGCAACATTAGGTTCAACTTTAACTTTCTCAAGGGGTTTGTGTGTCCTAATATTACTTTTGTTGACCACAATTGAAGCTTTAGCATGCCTCTTTATTCTAATAGGGAAAGGTGGTTTCTCAACATAAGCAGTAGAAACAATAGGATCATTATAAGTGATAGTCTTTTCTTCAACTTTAATAGGTGTAACTACTTTTGCTTCAATGGGAGGATTATATTTAAACCACTTCTCCTTAGGGAGATCAACATGAGTAGCAAAGGATTCACAGAAAGAAGCTACTATCTCAGAGTCAAGTCCATATTTAGTGCTAAATTTACGGAAAACATCGGTATCCATAAAAGATTTAACACAATGAAACTTAGGTGTTTTACCTGACTCTTTACCTTCTCAAGATCCCAATCTTCAGAGTTGCATTTAATTCTCTCCAATAAATTCCATTTGTATTCAATAGTCTTCATCATAAAGGAAACGGTACAAGAAGTATCGAGCATGGAGCGATTGTTGTCAGAAAGTCGAGCATAAAAATTTTGAATAATCATTTCTCTTGAGAGCTCATGATTGGGGCATGAATATAAAATTGACTTAAGCTTCCCCCAAGCTTGAGAGATTCTTTCTCCTTCTCAAGGCCAAAAATTATATATATAATTACAATCATGATGAACAAGATGCATAGGATAAAACTTCTGATGAAATTTCAATTTCAATCGCTTATAGTCCCATGATCCCATATCATCACATAGCCTATACCATGTCAATGCATCTCCCTTCAAAGATAAAGGGAAGACCTTCTTCTTGATAACATCATCGGGCATACCTGCAAGCTTAAATAATCCACAAACTTCATCCACATAGATTAAGTGTAAATCGGGATGCAATGTTCCATCTCCTGCAAAAGGATTAGCTAGCAGTTTCTCTATCATACCCGAAGGAATTTCGAAATAAACATTTTCATTTTCAGTAGGTCCAGTAGGTTGAGGAGCAACTATTTGCTCTACCGGTCGGGGTGAAGATACCCCGAACAAGCCCCTCAAATGATTACTTTCCATAGTAAAAAGTGACAGTAAATTTCAGCACACTATATAAATTTTTCCTTAGCAAATTCCACCTACCAAAGGCGCTTCACTCCCCGGCAACGGCGCCAGAAAAGAGTCTTGATGACCCACAAGTATAGGGGATCTATCGCAGTCCTTTCGATAAGTAAGAGTGTCGAACCCAATGAGGAGCACAAGGAAATGATAAGCGGTTTTTAGCAAGGTATTCTTTACCAGCACTGAAATTATCGGTAACAGATAGTTTTGTGATAAGGTAATTGGTAACGAGTAGCAAGTAATCAAAGTAAGTAAGGTGCAGCAAGATGGCCCAATCCTTTTGTACCAAAGGACAAGCCTGGACAAACTCTTATATGAAGGAAAGCGCTCTCGAGGACACATGGGAATTATCGTCAAGCTAGTTTTCATCACGATCATATGATTCGCGATCCGTACTTTGATAATCTGATATGTGGGTGGACCGGTGCTTGGGTATTGTCCTTACTTGGACAAGCATCCCACTTATGATTAACCCCTATTGCAAGCATCCGCAACTACAACAGAAGTATTAAGGTAAACCTAACCATAGCATGAAACATATGGATCCAAATCAGCCCCTTACGAAGCAACGCATAAACTAAGGTTTAAGCTCCTGTCACTCTAGCAACCCATCATCTACTTATTACTTCCCAATGCCTCCCTCTAGGCCCAAACAATGGTGAAGTGTCATGTAGTCGACATTCACATGACACCACTAGATGGATGACAACATACATCTCATCAAAATATGGAATGAATACCAAATTCACATGACTACTAATAGCAAGACTTCTCCCATGTCCTCAGGATCAAACGTAACTACTCACAAAGCATATTCATGTTCATAATCAGAGGGGTATTAATATGCATAATGGATCTGAACATATGATCTTCCACCAAGTAAACCAACTAGTATCAACTGCAAGGAGTAATCAACACTACTAGCAACCCACAGGTACCAATCTGAGGTTTGGATAAAAAGATTGGATACCAGAGATGAAGTAGGGTTTAAGATGAGATGGTGCTGGTGAAGATGTTGATGGAGATTGACCCCCTCCCGATGAGAGGATAGTTGGTGATGACGATGGTGATGATTTCCCCCTCCCAGAGGGAAGTTTCCCCGGCGAAACAGCTCTGCTAGAGCCCTAGATTGGTTCCGCCAAGGTTCCGCCTCGTGGCGGCGGAGTCTCATCCCGAAAGCTTGCTTATGATTTTTTTTCCTCGACGAAAGACTCCATATAGCAGAAGATGGGCATCGGAGGGCCACCAGGGGGCCCATGAGGAAGGGGGGCGCGCCCAGGGGGTAGGGCGCGCCCCCACCCTCGTGGCCAGGGTGTGGCCCCCCTTTGGAACTTTTTGCGCTCAGTATTTTTTATATATTATGGAAATAACTTCCGTGAAGTTTTAGGACTTTTGGAGCTGTGCAGAATAGGTCTCTAATATTTGCTCCTTTTCCAGCCCAGAATCTCAGCTGCCGGCATTCTCCCTCTTCATGTAAACCTTGTAAAATAAGAGAGAATAGGCATAAGTATTGTGACATAATGTGTAATAACAGCCCATAATGCAATAAATATCAATATAAAAGCATGATGCAAAATGGATGTATCAGCCCATTAGGCCCAATAACTTTCCCGGGGGGTTCCGGTAGCCTCCCGGTACTCTGAAAAATCCTCGAACCTTATCGGAACCATTCCGGTGTCCGTATATAACCTTGCAATATATCAATATTTACCTCTCGACCATTTCGAGACTCCTTGTCATGTTCGTGATCTCATCCGGGACTCCAAACAAACTTTGGTCACCAAAACACATAACTCATAATACAAACCATCATCGAACGTTTAAGCATGCGGACTGTCGGTGTCAAAACCAGCGGATCTCGGGTAGGGGGTCCCGAACTGTGCGTCTAGGCCGGATGGTAATAGGAGGCAGGGAACACGATGTTTTACCTAGGTTTGGGCCCTCTTGATGGAGGTAAAACCCTACGTCCTGCTTGATTAATATTGATGATATGGGTAGTACAAGAGTAGATCTACCACGAGATCGGAGAGGCTAAACCCTAGAAGCTAGCCTATGGTATGATTGTTGATGTGTATGATCTATCGACTAGCCTGGCCTCGGTTTATATAATGCACCAGAGGCCTAGGATAACAAGAGTCCTAGCCGAATACGCCGGTGGGGAGGAGTCCTTGTCTTGATCGCCAAGTCTTGTGGAATATTCCTTGTATGCGGCAGCTGTCCGAACTGGCCCATGAGTATACGGCCATGGGGGTCCTCGGCCCAATCTAATAGATCGGGAGATGACGTGGTGAGTACCCCCTAGTCCAGGACACCGTCAGTAGCCCCCTGAACCGGTCTTCAAGTTAGGGATGCTCCTTGATTCTTCCGAACTGTTCTTCATCTTCGGTTGACGGTCTTGAAAACTGGTTCAACAAATCTTCTCATCTTCGATCTTGAGGATCGCTGAAATGCATTCAGCGAGTTTACACGTCGGGTATCCGAGGAGACCCTTTAAGTTTCTGGCCTTTATCAATGCCTTGTTATTTTTATGCCACACCTCGGGTTTGAAGTTGTTCCCGGGAGGCAGTGTCCTCTTGCGTCCGAGCTCTAACGCCAGACTGTATTCGAGGTATCTTTTGCAGCCGAGCACCAATGCCGGACCGCTTCCCAGCTCTAACGCCGGAATGTACTCGAGCTCCAACGCCGGACTATGTACCCGAGCTCCAACGCCGGACTATATCCGAGGTGTCATATCACCTTGGTTCAAAAAAGTTGAAGGAGTTTAGCCGAGCTTAATGCCGGAAATGCCCTCTACGGAGCTAGCCACTAGCGCCCGATCTTTATGCCGGACTGCTTCCGAGGTGGTGCACCACCCCGAATGTGGGCCAATTTTTGTAAATATTTTTTTTGGTGCAATTTATTCTCTGCCGAGATATATAGCCAGTAGCCCTCAAGGTGTGTATTGGTCTAAAACCCGAGATGCACCTGAAGGATGACGTAAGACCGCTGATCCTAGTAGCCATTGAGACTCAGGTTGATTTGCAAAATCGGCCTGAGGATCAAGTCCAAGCTCGGCAGAATACTCCGGGGCACTAAAAGCGGCGTGCTCAGTCCTCGAGACTTAGGTTGGGTGCGGCCGACCAACCTGAGGATCAAAATCTCCTCGGAAACTATATTGCACATAAAATTTTCTGCATTGGACAAGCAATGCAGTAGCCCTCGAGACACTGGTCGGGTGGCAACACCAGATCAGGGGATCGATGTGCCCCTTTAATATTTGTAAATAATAAGCCCGAAGCCCAGTAGCCCCCGAGCCTTAATGCGGGCACGGGTGGCCGAATTAAGGATCAATATCCATAGCAAAATCACAAATTATGTGTAATGACTATGTATCCAAGTACTTTACGTCATTAATGCTCGGATCCGCATTGTACAAAACTTTGTTGACCGACCATCGGCTTCCACCTCCTCGGCTAGTAGCCGAGGAGTGTTTGTCCTACTTTATAAAGCCTTTATGAGGGCAAAGATTTACAACAAACAAGGCAATCTGGCCATACGGTTTTATAAACAAAGGTACGCAGAGAGTTATATTACTGTTTAACAGAAGAAATGTCTTCCAAAGAAAATAGTCCTGCTATCGGTTCCTTTCTTTGGGTTGTCATGCTAAGCATGATCATTAAACCTCAGCTCTAATGTAAGAGCAAAATATTGAGGATTTAGTTTGGGAGGCCAGTTAATAGCCCCCGGTAGTGTTCGGCGACAGTCGGGGTCAAGCCGTAAACACTTCGGCCAATGTTATGAACGGCCCATCATTTAACATAGTCATCGGTTCGCTGACCAGTTTACGCTTATTGTGAAAGTCAGTTTTCGGCTTTCTCCACTGAGGTGCTTAACCATGTGAGCTGGAAGCACAATCGCAGTGGTTCTCCCTTTGCACACCTAGCCGAACAAAACGGAACGTAAGAAGCAAGTGCAGGAGCCGGGCAACCCAACTATTGACCGAAGACACAATTCAAAACCGATGCATATATAGCAATATCTGAGAATGTTTTTGCCGAATCCCTAAAGGTATCCGGCGTTGTACTCCGAGACTAATGCTGGAAAAGCACAAATAGTTTAAAAGTGCCAAAAAGCTTGGAAAACCAAGAAACGTCAGTAAAAACATGACGTCCGAACAATATCAAGTGTTCGGTGCCAATCCAAAAGTTGGTCTTAGAAAAAAGAAGTGCTTCTGTCGTGCTTTAACACGATACATCCTATCTCAAGAGTTCGAGCGGGTCAGCCTACAGCTTCAACCTCCTACCCCGAGGGCAGAGTACTTCTCATCAGGCCAGTTTAGCAAACTAAACTCTAGCGGCTTTGAGAGAGAAATTAGGCTCCCCGGCTAGCGACCGCACACTCCTGTCGAAAAAAAGGAGTGATAAATAATAATAAAACTTTGCAACGACTAAGAAGAAGAACACTTATTATAAAACGGCTCAAATAAACTTAAGAGCCCCCAAGTGACTTGGGTAGAAGAATGATTGCATGTACCGAAGTACTTATATCATATCTATGTTCAACCGAACTTTAAATGCGTCTTAACCGACCGTCAGGTTCTCCCTCTTCGGTCAAGGACCGAAAAGTGTTATGTACTCCATCGGTCGAGAATATCGACGGTGTTTCCAATAACCAGGCAATCAGGCCATAAGGCTGTAACAGACAAAGCACGCTCAGGGAACTTATGCTATATTACCGTGAAGTGTAAGAAGCGTCTTCGAAGAAAATAGTACCCCCACCGATACCTTTCTTTCGTGCTCATTGTTATTATGAGACTTGTGCAATAGATTTTTTGTACTCATGAGTTCCGTTGTGTGCCGACCATCATTGAAAACTATAAGAGCGCTAGCTTTCGGCTTCACCCAGTCTGAGGTCCGGCTCGGTTGACCCGATCGTGACAATCGCAGAGGTGCTCCCTTTACTCCCTAGCCGAACAATCGGGAATGTAGGGGTAAACACAGGAGCGAGGCAACCCAGCTTGCAAATCGCTTAAGTCAATATGGTGCATATTGTGGCATAATACACGAACAAGGAACGAAGTCGTACAAGTATAATCATATGCAAGAGGAAAAGCTTCATAAATGAAGCCCCCAAGTGAATTGGGTCCTTGAATTTGTGTGTCACAAACAAAGTTTGGACAAGGAAATTTTTTACAAGCAACTTTTTTCCAAAAAAGTATAATGCTTGGTCGAACCGAACACAAGTTAGAAATTAAAGCTTTGAGCATGAAAGCGACTTAGCTGGTTAATGTGTTCGGTATTGATGACGCGGTCCGATCTTGATGCGGGGCAAGGTTCCATCCCCCAAGCTGGTCCTGAGGTGGCGGAGCGGAGAGCTCGACACGCCGAAGTGGTGACATAGCATGGTTAATGCAGACCGGCAGAGTGACGCCGAAGTCCCCGGATCATTTTCCTGTGCACAAAAATAGTGCAAACCGGAGATAATAGTAATAATGATAATTAAAAAAATGTGTTGCATAATAAATAATTTATGCAAAGTGAGGAGTAGAAGAAATATGGCCTGGCGTCGAAGTCAATGTCGATGCAGGGTGTCGGCGTGATGTAGTAAAGGCGTGGCAAAGCCTGAATTCACAGGTCGGTCCGAGCTTCAGATGCGGCGTTCGCCGGACTATGTACGGAAACTGATCGAACCACCACGCGAGTCATTAATGCGGTCACCATTTGATAGACATGTGTACATATCATGGACAAACCAGAGTAATAATTCCTTGGGAAAAATGAACCCAAACAAGCAAAAAATACTGGGATTAATAGCACCTGGTTTATTTGTTGTAGCAATCCGAAGGAAGGTGATTCCCAAAATTGGGACTCGCTCCGCACACCCATTGCCTGATGGGCGATAAAACGATGGCATGGCAATGTTGGTAAAGGCTGACTCGCCGAGGCAAAGCCCTCGGCCCAGCTAACGTGACGGAGCTGGTCAGCTACTGATGCCGAAGTGTCCGGAGTAGGTTGATGAAGAGATGCCGAAGCCCCCGGTCCAGCCGAGATGTCGAAGCCTCGACGTTAGCCGATGAGTCGAAGCAGGTCGGCGTGACGGACACCAGCTTGAAGAAGCAATAGTGCGGCCCTGTCGATGCAGGTCGTGACGTGGTTGATGCCGGCTTGATGAAGCGACCGTGCGGCGATGCCGGTATGCCCGCTCCGTGTAATCCATGGGGCGGCGATGTTGATGATGATTTATCCTTCGCGATGCCGAACTCTTGTTCGGCTTGCCGAGATGATGATCCGAAGAAGTTGAGCTCGGCTAAAGTGACGACGTGTCTAGCACAGGTCGGCAGCCGTGGAGTAATATTGCCAGACTGATTTGACACGAGCATGATGTTGAAGATCATGTTCAAAAGATCTTAAAGTTAGTGGGATGTGTTCTGGAACGAAACACAATACCCCATACAAACTTCCTTCAAAAGGGATGTCTGAAATCCTGTTCATAAAAAAGACGAACTCGGGTCGGATTCGTTTTCGTGCAGAAAACGGATCCGAAAAGTGATGCACTAATCGGAAGGTTCCCGGAGTTTGGACAGTCGAATCGAGCTGAAATTTTGAGAGGTGGTAGATATAGGAATTCCGCAGCCGATCAACGGTTGGATCTTTCAAAGGACGTCCGAGCTAGAAGCTGGACACCACGCCCTAAACTCATCCAGATTCCCGTCTAGATTTGACAGGGCTCCGGTATATCATAGATTGCCAGAGATTTCTCCATCGGAACTCGACGAAATTTTCCAGGGTTTTTGTAGGCTCGATTCCGCACAATTCCACCGAAGCGATCGTTAAAGCGATGCTCGAGCAGGCGGTGGCGGCGGATACGCGTTCGCTGTTTGGAAAAACAGCACGGTCGCTTGAGGGCAATGTTGACGTTGAGCCCCTGAGCTCCATAGATGATTCCTCCGTGATCTTGATAGAGATCGGAGTTGATGTTTGATGAAGGCCCTCGTCCGAACATGGTGATCCGAACACGGGGCGCAATTCTTGGTCGAACCAAGGTGACCAGTTGAGCTGGTGACGAAGATGCCGAAGTCGCAGTTGATCTGCAGGCGAGCCATCGATCCTTTTGTCGATCACACAGCAGAACTCTTAATGAAAGCACCAATGTCGGTGTCAAAACCGGCGGATCTCGGGTAGGGGGTCCCAAACTGTGCGTCTAGGCCGGATGGTAACATGAGGCAGGGAACACGATGTTTTACCCAAGTTCGGGCCCTCTTGATGGAGGTAAAACCCTACGTCCTGCTTGATTAATATTGATGATATGGGTAGTACAAGAGTAAATCTACCACGAGATCGGAGAGGCTAAACCCTAGAAGCTAGCCTATGGTATGATTGTTGATGTGTATGATCTATCGACTAGCCTGGCCTCGGTTTATATAATGCACCAGAGGCCTAGGATAACAAGAGTCCTAGCCGAATACGCCGGTGGGGAGGAGTCCTTGTCTTGATCGCCAAGTCTTGTGGAATATTCCTTGTATGCGGTAGTTGTCTGAACTGGCCCATAAGTATACGGCCATGGGGGTCCTCGGCCCAATCTAATAGATCGGGAGATGACGTGGTGAGTACCCCCTAGTCCAGGACACCGTCACGGACCCTATGGGTTCGAGAACTATGTAGACATGACCGAGACACATCTTCGGTCAATAACAAATAGCGGAACTTGGATGCTCATATTGGCTCCTACGTATTCTATGAAGATCTTTATCGGTCAAACCACATAACAACATACGTCATTCCCTTTGTCATCGGTATGTTACTTGCTCGAGATTCGATCATCGATATCAGCATACCTAGTTCAGTCTCGTTACCGGCATGTCTCTTTACTCGTTCCGTAATGTATCATCCCGTAACTAACTCACTAGTCACATTGCTTGCAGGGCTTATAGTGATGTGCATTACCGAGAGGGCCCAAAGATACCTCTCCGATACACTGAGTGACAAATCCTAATCTCAATCTATGCCAACTCAACAAACACCTTCGGAGACACACGTAGAGACTGTTTATAATCACCCAGTTATGTTGTGACATTTGATAGCACACTAAGTGTTCCTGTGGTATTCGGGAGTTGCACAATCTCATAGTCAGAGGAATATATGTAAGTCATGAAGAAAGCAATAGCAATAAAACTAAATGATCATAATGCTAAGCTAACGGATGGGTCTTGTCCATCACATCATTCTCTAATGATGTGATCCCATTCATCAAATGATAACACATGTCAATGGTTAGGAAACTTAACCATCTTTGATTAACGAGCTAGTCAAGTAGAGGCATACTAGGTACACTTTGTTTGTCTATGTATTCACACATGTACTGAGTTTCCGGGTTAGTACAATGCTAGCATGAGTAATAAACATTTATCATGATATAAGGAAATATAAATAACAACTTTATTATTGCCTCTAGGGCATATTTCCTTCAGAAAGGTGTCAGGAAATTTTCAACAACATCCAATCTTGGTGATGCAACAAGATTGTTTTTCAGCACTTCTTATGATGGAATTCGAGATACCATGAGACATGATTAGCTTAACTTGTAGGTGCTCAGACTTCTACAGAGCTAAAGCTTCATGAATTGCATAACCTAATTAGTAACTCGTGGCTATGTCAACTCCCTCACGAGTTGCTGATCAGGTTGCACCGCCGCCTTCAGGTAAACAGAGATGCAAGTTGAGAAGGTATATACTTCACTCAGTCAGCATTAGTGGTCCCGAATGGACAAGCTAATAGCCAATGAAATTCGTGTATGCAGTGGTTTCAAGTAGTTCTAGCTATCAAGTGTGTGGCTGAGTTTTAAGGACTGATGTAGCACAGGCATTAGTTGTCGTTTAACCAAACCATAATTGAAACTCTAAACCTATATCCCCTCGGCTTCTATCCAACCCCTACTGGCGCCTTTCCTACACTTTTTCTTCTGTTCTAGTCTCTTTACTTGACATGTTTCTTACCTAGGTGTTGCTACTTGCATCCCGCTGCCGCTATTTATATCCAAGTCCATATCACCTAGATTTCCTTTCATGGTGCTTGATTCAATAATTGTCTTTTATTCCTTTTTAAGGATTAATTAAACCAGACGGTTTTGCTTGGGGAGGTGCTTGATACTTATTAGTTCTAATTTATAGATGGACAAGGTCATTGAAGATTCTTCTTGGAGAATTTATTTTCTTTCACGGAATTTCAAGAACTTTAGAATCACATGCCTCTGTTTGTGGGGAACATGATAGTATCTCTCCCGGATCGGCAATGTATTATACTTTTCTTCCTCTTGCCACCATTCATAAATGTCGCATTGTCGACAGAGCAAAACACATACCCAAAGCATACTTGTGGTAGCTATGTATTCAATACACGCACGACACATCATAGCAATCCTTCTGTTTAAGAAAAAGCAAGAGACATCGATACCATACTACTCGTTCTATAGAAGGAGAAGAAATGTGGCCAAACAAAGCAGATACCGCTACAAAATAGACTTTGAGTTAGCTCAATTATGGACATGTCAAGGGTGTTAGTCTGTCAGCGTAAGTTCATACGTCTATGCGGCTCTTGCTGGACGGATACAGGAGCCAGTTTATGGTCAAGAGAGTAACTATGCGAGACGACCAGATGAATGCCTCTATTACCCGGTGCAACGATAGCCGAGCTGAGGAAATCAGGGGCACTTTGGCAGGAAATGCTACCTCCAGAGGAAAAAAAATAGTTTTCAAATGAGTGAATTCGGTGTGCAGGTCGATGTGCAAGTGAAATAGCAGTACTATAGTAATGCGCTTATTAATTTTGGGTTGGCAAAGAAATTCAAGGTTGTCTTTTCCAAAATAAATTTAGGTTCTCCACATGATGAAGATGTGAGGTACATTGGTGGGGTATGGAACAAATAATAGTTCTTGCCAACGATATAGATAGTCATAGAAGATACTAACAAAAGGAAGGGGGATATTGGTTATTTTATAGAGATTGTTCTTTTGATTTATTTGGTCTTTTTTGTAGCCACGGGAAATGCGTAGGCGAGAACTCAACTGTGGTCAAGAAATTGCTACTGGAGCTTGGGCTCCATTGAGCTTGATTTTTGAAAACAGATCAAAAACCATCTTTGAAGTTGCAAAAATATCTCAAAAAATTAACAGATGTACATAGTTATGTATACTACATGTTTGTAAAGTTTCATGATTTTTGTGTGTAGCTTGCGGCATAATGTATTTCATCACAAAATATCACTAACATGCAATATACATCTCATGTGTGTACATAAGAAAATAAAAGAGAGAAACGATAGGCGGTGATGTGGATGAAACCCTACCCTCCCGGGTCATTCTCGGACGACGTTCGAGGCCCCCACTACCACCCACCCAAGAATGTCTCCCACTATAGCTTCCTCTCCTTGCCATCACTAGAGAAGGCCATTGGGCCAAGTCTTGTGGCGGACGGTGGCGGAGAGGCCGCATGTGGCCCACTCATTGTGCATGCGACCTTGTATATATCTCCCTTGAATCCAAAAGATCATGTGCATCTCCTACTTCATTTTCCATGGATATGTTGACTGTGCATAGATCGACACGTCCTGGATTGGTCGCAGCTATCGGATGACCTCAAAGCCTCCACCAACTCCTGTGCATGCCACAGGGTTGCCACATTTGTCTACTTTGGTCTTGATGGGGGAATCTAGAGGGTTGGAGGCTGAAGAAATCTATGAAACATCCACCATTGACAATTGTGATGGCTAGGGCGTCTTGTCTCACCCTGGTGGCGTTATCTTGCCGCCGTCCTCACCAGATGGGCTATGGAATCATCGAGAATCTCTAGTCAGCACGTCTGACCATGAAAACGACGACACATAAATGTCATTTCTCCATGTTAGAGGTGTTGTCTTCATCCCCTTCTTGTCGTTACGGTGCACTCCTTTGCATCCTCTATAAGCATCCTCCAAAATCCACTCCACCATCGTTTGGTTATCCATGTTGTCTTCACTCTCATTGTTGTGTGGCACATGTCATAAGCACTGACCACCCTTCCAGTGAAAATTATTTCATTATTGGCATTCTTTGAGATCATGTCACTCTTTCTCCCCACTCCCATGGGAAATGACCGCCTTTTATGGAGAATTTGCGCAATCTTTTCATGACTTACCTATGACGCAGGTGTTTCCTTATCTTCATTCACGCTCTTTCTTGGGCATTGACCACCCTTCGAGCAGGGGTTGTATGGTGTGGGGTTAGTAATGACACATCTCCTTGATGTTGATTGTCTGCAGACTATCCTTGCCGGCGGTGTCAATGTTGCCTTAGTTGGGGCCCCCATGTGGCATCCCTCAAAGTTTACCATTTTTTTCTAGTGGCGCCTTGTACTATGCTTTAACATATCCTGGGTTGCTTCATCCAACCCTAGATGTTTAAGAGGTTGTTTTTTGTGTTGTGTTGTAATATTGTACTTAGTATTTTGTGTTTTCAGGGCACTTGCTTCATCAAGATGTATTGCCCCTCGGGCTTTCCTTTGAGGGATGTTTTCAAGTGGACATCTTGACTCTCGGTGAACTTCTAAAAATATTTAACATATATTCAAAAATCATTGTATTATAAAAATACACGTGTATATCGGTGAAATTTTTACGTTTATACACCTTTACATATAATTTATTTCGATCTTGGAAACTAAATCTTGTGCCCTCAAAAGGCAAATTATAGAGCACTAAACTTATTTCCTTTACATGCTGCAAAAATGGAGCCTTTCTTATAAACACACTAGAGTTGACTGGTATGACTAATTGTTTGTAAAAATACATTTTGAATATCTAGTTGCCCAAGTATTCATCTATGTTCTCCAGCACTAACTGTTTCACTTACCTAATTCATCAAATTTTGAAATAGAAGCTAAACATGGCCACGCAACCAAAATCGTCATTGCATAGTCCTGGTCACTTTTATTTCAAATGGAGTCCAATAACTCACTCACCTACATTTGTGTTACATACCTTACTCCTATCATGGAAGATGTACGAAACATCGGCACCCGTATTGTTTTCTTCTTCTACTAGTGATCTATCCTCATGCGACTCTTCTTCCCACCCAACACCATGATAGATATTGTTTGACATGTTTGGATCTTAATTATGCTTAGAAATGAAATGTGTCAGGAATTTCCCAATAACATCCAACCACGTTGGCACAACCAGATCCTTTTAGAGCACTTCTTATGCTGAAATATAAAATCACATAATGCTTTTAGCTCCCCGAACTTTGATGGAGCTCAAGGTTCATGGATTGTGTTACCCTAAGCAAATTATTTCTAGTTTATCCTAACTTTCCTTTTCGTGTGCATGGTTCAACTTCAACCCGTGTCATTTTTCTTTTTCATGGTTGATTAAAAGTGCTAGGTTTTGCTCGGTGCCACGATCTGATGCTCACTTTAGGAGGGGAAAAGGCCATAGAATGATTCCTGGGGAACTTGAGAATCACATGCCTCTATTTGCATGGAACATGATAATAGTATCTCTCCCAATTGGCCAAGTAATACATTTATTGTCCTCTCATCTCACCATTCGAAAATACCTCATTGCCGATGGATTAAAATATGTACCAAAATCATGCGCCCGTGGTTGCTCTGTATTCAAAACACACACCACATAACACAACAGTAAAAAACACTCAATTCAGAAAAATAAAATGACACTGATGCCAGACTACTCATTTGCATGAAGGAGAAGACGGTGTAGCCTAGAGGAGCACATGCAGTAGTAAAGTAAACTTCAAGTTATCTCAACTGTAGCCGTGTCACATGGGTGTCAATGAGCATAAATTTATGTCTATGTGGTTCTCGCTTGGACGAAGGTGGAGGCCAGTTTGGGGTCTATTGTATGTTCTTTGTGATAACAATCGGAGAAATGCATTCATGGTCTACCAGGAGCGACAATATCTAAGCCAAATGGTGGCACTTTGACAACAAACACTCCACCCATAGGAAACAAAAGGTTCCACCAAAGGTCGCCGAGCACGAAGAGTTTGTAATGAATGGCTTTGGTGTGTAATGGTAGCGACACAATAATGAGTTCTTTTCGGGGGCTTGGCACAGATGTGAAAATTATAAGTTTAGAAATTTCATCGATATAATTTTAGTGACATATAACACTGTAACATCCCAATTTTCAATTTGGATGTTATATATAGATCATCATATGCATATCATATTTTCATTTGCATTTGATTGTGATCCTAGAAATCTTAAGCAACTCAAGGACCCAATGAGAGAGTTGGAGGTTTCACTAAATTTTCATATTTGGATTTATTTCAAATTTGAAGAAAGGATCAATTTGATTCTAATATTTTTCTCTTCAATTATTTCCAATAACAAAAATAAATGAGAGAATATAAAATTACTTCTTCAAACAGAAAAGAAATATTGGAGGAGAAATTTTAAAATCAATTTCTCATTTTATTTGTATTTTATTTGCTATTTTATTTGAATTAGAGAAAAACTTGCATTTTTCAAAAATTGCATTTTAGTCCAAAAAAATGTTCATCTTGTCCTAAATATTAGGTCTGGACGGCAAAAATTGTTTCTGGAATTTTTCTTAGAATTTGCTTTATATTTTATTAGGATTTTTCTTCCGCGAGGAAATTGATTTATATAAAAAAAACTTTACCTGGGCCGGCCCAGCGCACCGCCGCCTTCCTCCAGTTCGGGACAGGAGTCCCGAGTTCGCGGGCCGTCGCCGCCATGTCCGACCAGGACATGGGACCCCGCCCCCTCCCGCAAGCCACCCTGCCCCTCCCCTTGGACCCCGAGTCGAGCCGCCGCCGCACCTTAGCCCCGCCGCCGTCACCGCCGCCCGCGCCGCCGTCACCGTTCGCTGCCGCCGTCACCGCCGCCCGCGCCGCCGTCACCGTTTGCTGCCGCCGCCGCCCCGTCTCGCCGCCGACGCCCGCCGCCGAGCCTCGCCGGATTCCGCCGCCGTCGAAACCGTCGTCGCCGGTTTTCTCCGGTTAAACGGTAAAAACCGTTCAGTTTTTCCGGTTTATTTATTTTTTTCGTTAGATCGGTTTTATTTCTAGGGTTTGCTTTTTAGCGAACGTTCACCCGTTATTTTCTGTTAACGAACGAATTTGAACGTTAGCCTCTATAGCGGACGTTCGTCCGACAGATTTTTATTTTTATTTTTATTTTCGGCCAGGGACCTATCCATGAGTATTTTCTTATAGATTAGTCCCTGGTCTTTAAACCCTCGTTACTTTTTGCTCGTTTATCCAAATCCAGTGAAACCAACGCCAAAATCTTCATCTCGATCCCATCCGTTCAGATAATCAGCTTGAACATGGTTTTCACAATTTAACATTTGGTTTCAAGCAGATTTGAATTCGAACTTCTTTTGATCGTAGTTTGAGTTTCGTAGCTCCGATTCGATTGATTCTTTTTTGCAAATCGAAGCTCTTCTTTTGAAATTTCTATTCAGATCTTTTCTCTTGAGTTTTACCCTTGCATCTTATGCTTGAGTGCTTATGTATGCTATTGTTTGTTCACGATAGAGTTTCTGGAGTGCGAGGCTTGCTACTACAAATCACTAGGGTTTTTAGATTGTCAGCAAGGCAAGTAACACTTTGATCATATCCCTTTAACACCCAGTTTTTATGCATTAATTTCAACCCACAAACATTGCATGAGTAGGACTGATAACATGTGGGTATTTGGGAGGTAGTTGATGAGGTAGGAACCAATTGTCTTATATCAAACCCTGGGAGTTACTACGTTATGCTTACACGGCTATGCTATGCTCGTAGACGTGGATTGGTTTTTGAGTGAATTCATGAAAGTTGTGAGAGTTATTGTTTACTAAGGTTTAACTTAAGGTGGCTACTTTAATACACATCTGGGTGGATTGGTTTGTGGGCACCTGGGGAATCCAGTGCTGTCCAAGGAGATCCCAGGGCATCCGTGTGATCATCCTATGGTTCGCCACCCAGGCTCAAAGGGATCATAAGATTATTCTTGCTAGAAACTTCCGTGTGAAGCCACATGTCATTATGGGCTCTGGCATAGTTGAGTAAGTTTTAGGAAACCTTTCCATGATGGGCTAGCAGATGTAGGGGATTATAGGTGTACCGGTCTATCTATCGGTTGAGGGGACCTCTCCGGAAAGACTGTGTCTCGGTCATCCATTTCTCAAACACCGTGTAGTGCAAGAAATTCAACGGAGGAGATCGAGTCTTGTGGGGAAAAGTGTGCAAACCTTTGCAGAGTGTACAAACTAATCATGATTAGCCGTGTCCCTGGGTATGGACATCTTGAGTATCTGGTACTTGAATTATTGATTTGATCTCATCACTTTACTTAATTAATCTATTGGGCTGTTAACTTTTAATTGGGATTGAGATGGGGTTACCATTCTCAATGTTTTCAACAAACCCATAGTTAAATAAAATGTATCCTTTGTTGTAGGGAAAATTTAGCTTTTTGCAAATGATAACCATAGAGCCTCCACCAGCCATATATGCATGTTGTGATAGCTGTTATTTGTTCATTGCTCTATAGTATTATCTTGCCAGCATATTCCATGTGCTGACCTACACAAGCTGCAACGTATTATGTTGCAGAGTTTTCAGACGAAGAGTAAGGTGCGCTAGGTCGTTGTCATGCACTCAGTTTTGCCGTGGAGTTGGATGGACTCTTCTACCTTCGAAGCTTCCGCTGTTATCTTATTTAGTTGGCCATCAGCCATATTATTGTAATAAGTTCTCTATTGAGACATTCGGTGTAATAAGTGTGTGATTGAACTCTGTTATAGATCCTCAATAGCGATCCAGGGATGACACTTAAGCACAGAGACTTGACCATCTGAGGTCGGGTCGCTACAAGATGGTATCAGAGCACACACTGACTGTAGGACGCGACCACTAGGACAAGCCACAGGATACTCTCCTCTACTCTTTTCTAACTCTTCTCCATTTCCAATAACAAAAATAAACGAGAGAGGATAAAATGACTTCTTCAAACAAAAAAGAAATATTGGAGGAGAAATTTTAAAATCAATTTCTCATTTTATTTGCTATTTTATTTGAATTAGAGAAAAACTTGCATTTTAGTCCAGAAAAATGTTCATCTTGTCCTAAATATTAGGTTTGGACGGTGAAAATTGTTTCTGGATTTTTTTTAGATTACTTATTATATTTTATTAGGATTTTTCTTCTGCGACGAAATTGATTTGTATAAAAAGATCTTCCTGGGCCGGCCGAGCCGCAGCCAGACCACGGCCCAGCGCGCCGCCGCCTTCCTCCGGCTCGGGACCGGAGTCCCGAGTTCGCCCGCCGTCGCCGCCATGTCCGACCAGGACACGGGACCCCGCCCCCTACCGCAAGCCACCCGCCGGCGTCTCGCCCCTCCTTTAAATAGCAACACCCCCTCCCTTGGACCCCGAGCCAAGCCGCCGCCGCCTTAGCCCCGCCGCCGAGCCGCCGTCGCCGCTGCCCGCACCGTCACCGCCACCCCGTCTCACCGCCGCCGAGCCTCGCCGGATTCCGCCGCCGTCGAAACCGCCGCCGCCAGTTGCTACCTCTTGAGCATGTGTTGGTTTTCCCTTGAAGAGGAAATGGTGATGCAGCAAAGTAGCGTAAGTATTTCCCTCAGTTTTTGAGAATCAAGGTGTCAATCCAGTAGGAGACTACACGCAAATCCCCTAGTACCTGCACAAACAAACAAGAACCTCGCAACCAACGCGATAAAGGGGTTGTCAATCCCTTCATGGTCACTTACGAGAGTGAGATCTGATAGAGATAATAAGATAAATATTTTTGGTATTTTTGTGACATAGATTGGAAAATAAAGATTGCAAAATAGATAGTAAACTAGAATTTTAGATTGGAACTTATATGATGTGAAGTAGACCCGGGGGCCATAGGTTTCACTAGTGGCTTCTCTCAAGATAGCATAAATTACGGTGATTGAACAAATTACTGCCGAGTAATTGATAGAAAAGCGCATAGTTATGATGATATCTAAGGCAATGATCATGAATATAGGCATCACGTCCGTGACAAGTAGACTAAAATGATTCTGCATCTACTACTATTACTCCACACATCGACCGCTATCCAGCATGCATCTAGAGTATTAAGTTCATAAGAACGGAATAACACTTTAGGCAAGATGACATGATGTATAGGGATAAACTCAAGCAATATGATATAAACCCCATATTTTTATCCTCGATGGCAACAATACAATATGTGCCTTGCTGCCCCAGCTGTCACTGGGAAAGGACACCACAAGATTGAACCCAAAGCTAAGCACTTCTCCCATTGCAAGAAAGATCAATCTAGTAGGCCAAACCAAACTGATAATTTGAAGAGACTTTCAAAGATATCAAATCATGCATATAAGAATTCAGAGAAGAATCAAATAATATTCATAGATAATCAAGTTCATAAACCCACAATTCATCGGATCTCGGCAAACACACCGCAAAAAGAGTTACATCGAATAGATTTCCAAGAAGATCGAGGAGAACTTTGTATTGAGATCCAAAGAGAGAGAAGAAGCCATCTAGCTAATAACTATGGACCCGAAGGTCTGTGGTAAACTACTCACACATCATCGAAGAGGCTATGGTGTTGATGTAGAAGCCCTCTGTGATCGAATCCCCCTCTGGCAGATCGCCGGAAAAGGCCCCAAGATGGGATCTCATGGGTACAGAAGGTTGCGGCAGTGGAAAAGGTGTTTCATGGCTCTCCCTGAAGGTTTCAGGGTACGAGATTATATATAGGTGAAAGAAGTAGGTCGGTGGAGCTATGAGGGGCCCACGGGGGTGGGGTGGGCCCTCCTGCCTCGTGGCTTCCTCGCTGCTTCCTTGACGTCCACTCCAAGTCTCCTGGATCACGTTTGTTCCAAAAAAGTACCCCGTGAAGGTTTCATTCTGTTTGGATTCCGTTTGATATTCCTTTTCTGTGAAACACTGAAATAGGCAAAAAAAACAGCAATTTGCACTGGGCTTTCGGTTAATAGGTCAGTCCCAAAATTAATATAAAAAGGTATACTAAAGCCCATTAAACATCCAAAACAGATAATATAATAGCGTGGAACAATCAAAAATGGGACAAATACATTTATGCCCCTAGTTGGAACCCACCCACGGGGTTTGCCCTTAATTTTCCACCTTGCTCAGTTTTGCCCTTAGATTTGTCCCAGGGCTCGCTCGAATGCCCTTCCGTGACTGCCCCGTGTGGTCAACGCCGTTTGACCATGGTTTTGCGCCGTTTTGGACATTTTTACCCCTGAGTCGATATCCCTAGACTTTTAGTCGTCTGCTACCTCGCATTAGACAGAAGAAAGGGGGCGGAAGGGGCGGAAGGAAGGAGCTGTTGGAGGGGGCGTCATGCAGGCTCGCCCACGGCCATGGAGATGTCGGGTATGTCGTCGGAGAGCTCGTCGCCGGCCGCCGCTGAAGAGGTAATTTGTAATAGGTAGAGTAAAATTTCCCCATTTTCTAGGGTTAGCTCAAATTTCGGGTGATTTATGTGGTTTTGGTCAAATTAGGTGGATGGGGTAGGAATTGTGCAGCACAGCTCAGAGTTTTACTTGCCAGACTCCACTTTCTCCGGCCTGGAGTATCGCTCGAAGCATCATTGTCCATGGCATGGCCTAATCCCTGCTTGTCGCGTCTCATGGGGTGGAGCTAGCACCGGTCGTCGATTTTTGGGTTGCCCCCTGGATGTAAGAATTTGAACTGCATTTTCTATTCTTGGGTTTGAATCCATGACGAAGCAGTCGACATCAGATCTAATCGAAAATTGTTCATGCAGTTGCCAGATGAATGTGAGTGGGTGGTTTGGGTTGACCCTGCACCTCCAGCAAGAGTTGGACTAGCTTTAGAAGATTTGCATGCAACACTTGAAGCTAGCTGGATCAAAAGTCATAAGTAGGAGAAGCAAGCAGTTGATCTGGCGAAGAGAAATCGTGCGCTGACCAAAGAATTGAAGGAAAGAAAGGAAATGATGCACGTTTGGACAATGTTTTTCCCTATAGTTACAATTTGTATGCTAGCTATCGCAATATATGTGTGTGCACAAAATGCACACTAAAGTTTGTATGCTCTCCTGGGACTCTATCTCTGGTACACCATAGGCCACTGGAAAAATCCAGTTATGTGCATCAACTGCACATGCTGCTACTAATTGCCCTCTGAACCTACCATTCAGAGTTGTAGCGTCCACAGCAAGGTAGGGCCTGCATCCAGCTAAAAAGCCACTCCAACAAGCTTTGAAACTAACAAAAACTCTTTTGAAACACTCCTTTTCATACCTCTTTCCCTTCAACTGGAAGGGAACAGTGTGCCTATCTATTTCTACAACACTACTATGAGAAGCTCTCTCTACTTCAGCTTTGAATGTGTACAAAAGCTGAGAACTGTCCTCATACTTTCCATAAATGTTGTCAATAGCCATTTGTTTACCATAATAAACTCTCATGTAAGGCAAGTCTAAACCATATTTTTTCTGCAAGTTGGTTTGCAATTCCTTGGGAGCAATGTTTGAATTTTCTCTTACCCAGTTCTGCACAGCATCAGCAATCCATCTCCTCTTGGTTGCTCTCAATCTTTCAGATCTGTTGACACTGGGACAATGGTGCTCATAGGGATTTACTTTGATCTGCACATAAAAAATTAAAGTTAGATACTCAATAGGAAAATTAATCATAATTACTATGTTACAACACCATATGGAAAATAGTCAGCACTGATTATGCAATTTGTTAATACCTGAAACAATGTGTTGTTTCTCTTTAGAGAGGCATGCAGCCTCCACCTACATCTTGGAAAAGCACAATACACAGTGAACCTTGTTGGATCACTATGCTCTATTTTGTACTCTACTTCATTTTTTATGGAGAATGTAGCTACAGCATTTCTACAATCCACAACAGAAGGAAAGACAACCCCTTCAGCTAGACTTGGATTATCTCTGTCATACAACATCTCAGGTCTGTCCTCATCATCATTCTCAAAGCATCCCATGTCAATGTTCTCCTGTTCCTCTTCTTCATCTGTATCTGAAAACTCTGCTGGAATGTAGTCCTCATCCTGCTGGTCCACATTCCTCCTGGGCACTAGATCAGGAAACATTCTCTCATCTTCTTCATCTGAACCTAGCACATCATCAGGCTCTGCCTCCTCAATTATAGGATCAGTGGGTATCTGACTGGCAGTATTAGCAGCATTACTATCACTAGCACCAGGTTGAGTTGGCGCATTTGCACTTGGAGTTCCTGGTGGATGACATCTACTACTTGGAGTTGCTCTGCTGCTCCTAGACCTACTAGCAGCAGTTTTTGATTTGTTTCCTGGAACAGGGGGCTTTGCTGTACTAGGAGCTGCATTTGGTCTGGCTCTCTGTATGACAGTGGCTTCAATTTTGCCACTTTTCAACAGTGCATTGGCTGCAAACATCTGGGCTAGCTCATCATCACATTGCAGAGGGATCCATGCAAATTTATCCTGGTCCCAAAATCTAAACTCAACAACATCGTACAAACCCCATGGATATTTTCTTTATACTGCATCCCTAAAAGAGGTGAATGTGCTTGTAGCATCGATCACAAGAGGAAAAGTGAATCCTGTGCCTTGATCCTTAGTACCAAACCTTGCTAAAAGAGTCATTTCCATTCTAATGGTCAGAGAAAATGCGCGCTCTGGATCCATCCTACGAATGCAAGAAAATGTCCGAAAAACATCACGCACGGCAGATCTACCTAAAACTAAAGTAAGAACTAGTGATAAAAAGCAGATGAACTTACCCATCTAGGATCTGTTGGCTCGTCTCCTCCGTCGACATCGGAGTCCTCTGTCTTGACGCCGCGCCCTCCATTTCGCCTCCACCGCCGCGTGAGCTACGGGTCTTCACCATCGTAGCCGATGAAGATGTGGTCTGGATCTCTCACGACATCGACCAAACCACGGGCTGGGCTCGGATGCGCACCGCCAAAAGCTAGGGTTAGGGTTCGCCTGGGTCGCCGCTGTTCTAGGGTTCTAGAGACAGATTCGGTAGAGAGGGGAAATGAGATGCGATACATATGCGGGTCCCACCTGTAAGGAAAGGGTAGGGGCATGTGCTGTCCAAAACGGCGCAAAACCGTGGTCAAACGGCGCTGACCACACGGGGCCGTCATGGAAGGGCATTCGAGAGAGCCCTGGGACAAATATAAGGGCAAAACTGAGCAAGGTGGAAAATTAAGGGCAAACCCCGTGGGTGGGTTCCAACTAGGGGCAAACTTGCAATTGTCCCGTCAAAAATTATAGATATGTTGGAGACATATCAAGCATCCCCAAGCTTAATTCCTGCTCGTCCTCGAGTAGGTAAATGATAAAAACAGAATTTTTGATGTGGAATGCTCCCTAACATAATTTTCAATGTAATTCTCTTTATTGTGGCATGAATGTTCAGATCCATAAGATTCAAGATAAAAGTTTAATATTGACATAAAAATAGTAATACTTCAAGCATACTAATAAAGCAATTATGTCTTCTCAAAATAACATGGCCAAAGAAAGTTGTCCCTACAAAATCATATAGTCTGGCTATGCTCTATCTTCATCACACAAAATATTTAAATCATGCACAACCCCGATGACATGCCAAGCAATTGTTTCATACTTTTGATGTTCTCAAACCTTTTCAACTTTCACACAATACATGAGCGTGAGCCATGGATGTAGCACTATAGGTGGAATAGAATGGTGGTTGTGGAGAAGACAAAAAAGGAGAAGATAGTCTCACATCAACTAGGCGTATCAACAGGCTATGGAGATGCCATCAATAGATATCAATGTGAGTGAGTAGGGATTGCCATGCAACTGATGCACTAGAGCTATAAGTGTATGAAAGCTCAAAAAGAAACTAAGTCAGTGCGCATCCAACTCACTTGCTCACAAAGACCTAGGGCATTTTGAGGAAGCCCATCATTGGAATATACAAGCCAAGTTCTATAATGAAAAATTCCCACTAGTATATGAAAGTGACAAAATAGGAGACTCTCTATCATGAAGACCATGGTGCTATTTTGAAGCACAAGTGTGGAAAAAGGATAGTAATATTGTCCCTTCTCTCTTTTTCTCTCATTTTTTTATTTGGGCTTCTTTGGCCTCTTTTTTTATTTGGGCTTCTTGGGCCTCTTTTTTTTTTCCTTGCTGTCGGTGTACTAGAGTAGGGGTACCCTAGTATCCCGAACTTGTGCACGGGCAGTCGCAGCATCCCGCGGCAAGGCTTGCCGGGTGACCGCCAAGATCCTCCGTGATTCCTTTGGAGCCATTCAAGAACAAAGTATCCAAGCCAAGGAGACAAGACCCCGGCAAGAGGAGCTTGCCGGGAAGGCCAACCAAGGCACCTCAAGGAACTTGCCGCGATGCGCCACGCGTCCCGGCAAGGCCCGGTGAGCGACAAGCTCCCGGATGCGACAAGACAACGACCGCGGCAAGGCGCTTGCCGCGGCAAGCCACCACTCTATGCTCGCGCTCCAGCACATCCACCAACATGTCGCTCTGGGACCCTTCCAGGCGTACATGGCGGGAGGCTGTGCAGCCAGCGGTGAGTGGTGGCAAGCGGCGCTGACAAGATAGCCATCGTGGCGAGCGGTGGCGTCCCTGACGGTCCCTTTTGCACTATTTAGGCGACGCAGACGGGCATTTAATTCCCTTGTCTCCTGCCGTCAGGGTTAGGTATGATACACTGTAGCGGGTAGCTGTACCAACCGCAACACCTTTCCATTTTTACCCTTGTCTACGTTGCCACCTGTCGGTGACCCCTTAAGCATATAAAAGGAGGCCCATGCGCAACGTAGGGGAAAAAAAGAAAACACTCAGGCTCGGTCTCGTTAGCTGCTGGGGTGTACTGTAGTGCTCCGCGCTCCCGAGCAAGAACTCAATACAAACCACAAAGCAGGAGTAGGGTTTTACGCATCCGTGCGGCCCGAACCTGGGTAAACTGCTTGTGTGCTTCGCCTCGATCCGCTCTTCGTGCGACCCTCGCCCCCGCCGAACCGAAAGGGACTCGGTCCGCCGGTCCCATAGGTGTTCGTGGATTAGTCCCCTGGCATCTTTGGCGCGCCAGGTAGGGGAGTCGAGGTTGTGTGAACCAGATCCGGCGTTCCCACGAGCTAGATCTTCATCATCTTTATCGACATGTCGCCGAAGAAAAAGGCTTCGGAGGCGGCTGCTCCGTCCGCGCCGAACCCACCACCGCCGGAGCAAAAGGCTGATGGGGCAGACGCCGGCGGAAGAACGGGCGTCGACGAGGGAGCTCACGATGCTGCCAGGTCCAAGGACAAGGCTGCGCTGCCCATCGGCGGCGTAGCCGGCTCCCACAACGACCGGGCGCACTCCAAGACCTCGGCGTCCGTACATGCACCGCGCCCATCTCAGGAGGCGCGGGACCGGCAGCATCATGGTACTCACGGTACCATGCGTTTGCTGGACCAAGATCGAGCTGGTGGATCTCGGAGTGCTCAAGACCAGCATGCACGCCAACATGATGGCACGAGCGAGGCACGGTCGCCTGGACGGGATACTGCTCCTTCTAACATAGTTAGAAGTCCGAGCATATCCCGCTCCTCGCACCGTTCGCCACCGCCACCCGCCACTCCAGCAGAAGCTTTGGCGCGAGCTCAACTGCTCCTGGACTACCCTCCAACGGCAGACAAGATCGACGACTGGAGGGCCACCATTCAGAGTCTCATCGGCTTCGCCAACGGCGACACTCAACGGCAGCCGAGCACGTCGCAGCCGCGGCAAGTCAGCCAGGCACGAGCCGGTGGCGACAAGACCGGTGGGGGTGCAACCACTGTGCACTCTCCGCCCCGAAGGCCAAGATCGCCGACTCGCCGGATCCACCTCGACAGCGACTCCACCGCGTCATCAGATCCACGAGCTCGTCGCGATCAGCGCCAAGTTCTTCACGAACGACAGCAAGAAGACGCTCGTACTCGCATCGAGCGCCGAAGAGAAGCGCGACGTCAATCGGACCAGCGCGCTGGGCCCTCTGTCGACATGCATGCGCCAGGGGAACCAGGCGACTTGCCGTACGCGGTAGGTTGCCCTGCGTTTACTCGTGAGCTGCGGCAAGTCCAGTGGCCCAGCATGAAGAATTTCAAGCCAGACGTACCAGAGAAGTACGACGGCAAGTCGCATCCGTCGGAGTTCCTCAGCATCTACACCATCGCGGTGCAGGCTGCCGGGGGGCGGGACGACAAGATCCTTGCCAACTACTTCCCGCTGGTGCTCAAGCCCAACGTCAGGTCCTGGCTCATGCACTTGCCGGACAACTCCATATCCTCCTGGGCAGACCTATGCCATCAGTTTGTCGGCGCCTTTACAGGCGGCCACAAACCCCATGGCCAAGAGAGTGACCTTCATCTGCTCGCCCAGAAGGAAGGAGAGCCCCTGCGCAAGTACATTCAGAGATTCAGCCGTGTACAGCACAACATCCCAGATGTCCACCCTGCCGCGGTCATCAGCGCGTTCCATCAGAACGTGCGTAACCGCAGGATGCGGGAGGAGATGGCGATGTGCAAGATCAGAGACGTCAGTGAGCTGTATGCCCTGGCCGACAAGTGTGCACGTGCTGAGGAAGGGAGGAAACTCCCCGGAGAGAATACAGGAGCAGGAGGATCTGACAGCGAGGATGCTGCCCCGGCAAAGAAAAACCGGCGGCGGAACAACAGAAAGAAGAAAGGCAAAGATGTGCTAGTCATTGAGCAGTCCGGCAACGAAGGTGGCGCCAAGAAAGCCAAAGCTGGTAGCTCCGGCAAGGAGATTGCCGCATGCACCAATTGCCAGACTGTGGCGGTCGCCGACAAGCAGGACGGCACCGACAAGCAGTACTGCAAGATCCACCGCACCAAGGGCCATGACCTCCAGAGCTGCAAGAAGGTCGAGCAGCTTGTCCAGCAGCAAAAGGCTGAATACGAGCGACGCGACAAGGAGAGGGCCCAAGGAGGCGCTGGAGAATCCGGCAAGAAGCGCGCCGGCCGGGGAGGACGCCGCGGCAAGGCCAAGCAGCGGCAAGGAGACAGACCTCCCCGCGGCCGCGACAAGGATGAAGATGACGACGACGACGAAGACATGGATGATGTCGAGACCAGTGAGCAGGAGTTCCAGAAAGCCACAGAGGTCTTGTGCGTTGACGGCGGTGCTTCTCTGCATACTTCGCACCGCCAACTCAAGCAGTGGGTGCGGGAAGTCAATGCGGCGGAACCACCTGTCGAGTCACGCAAGCTTCTGAAATGGTCCAGCACGCCTATCATCTTTGATATTGAGGACCACCCTGATCGCACAACTGCGGTCGGGTGCTTGCCGATGTTGGTTTCACCAACTATCCGCAACCTCAAGGTCACTAAGATGCTAGTTGACGGCGGGGCCGGCTTGAACCTGATCTCCTCCGCTGTACTCCAGAAACTCCAGATCCCTGACAGCGAGCTTGAAGAGACCGGCACATTCCAAGGAATCAACCCGGGAAGGAGCAAGCCGAAGGGGAAGGTCACGTTGCCAGTAACATTTGGCAGCGAGGTGAACTTCAGGACTGAGAGGGTCACTTTTGACGTTGCCGATTTTCCATTGCCTTACAATGGGATACTCGGCCGTCCAGCACTCGCCAAGTTCATGGCAGCCTCTCACTACGCATACAACATGCTGAAGATGCCAGGCCCGATAAGCGTCATCTCTGTCCCTGGCGACAAGAAGGATGCTCTTATCTGCGCCGACAAGATCTACCGGGAAGCGGCAGCCGCAACAGATCGCAAATCACCTGCCGTTGAAGCTCCCGGGGGGAAGAAGAAGACCAAGTCCGGCAAGAGTTCTGATGCCCACTCCGGCAAGCGCACCTCTTCGGAGTGCTGCGCTGCCGTCGAGGACGCACCATCGAGCTCCACCGGCAAGTGTAAGAAGACAATGGCAGCTCCGCCAGGGACCAAGAAGGTGTCCGCCAAGGAGGACGGCACTGGTGGTACCTTCACCATCAGTGCCACTCTCGACCCTAAATAGGAAAGCGCGCTCATTGCTTTCCTGCGGGCGAACGTCGACGTGTTTGCGTGGCAACCGTCTGACATCCCCGGTGTTCCCAGGAAAGTAATTGAGCACCATCTTGCCGTTTGTCCTCATGCGCGGCCCGTCAAGCAGAAGGTCAGGAAGCAAGCAGTGGAGCGCCAAGAATTCATCGCAGAAGAGATCAAGAAGTTGGAAGCAGCAGGCCTTGTCAGAGGAGTGCTCCATCCTACGTGGTTGGCCAATCCTGTAGTCGTGCGCAAGGCGAACGGGAAATGGAGACTTTGTATCGACTTTACCGATGTTAACAAAGCTTGTCCCAAAGACCCATTTCCTTTGCCGCGCATTGACCAGATTGTTGACTCCACGGCCGGATGTGACTTGCTTTCATTTCTTGACGCATACTCAGGATACCATCAGATCTTCATGGCAGAAGAGGATGAGGAGAAGACCGCATTCATCACTCCATGTGGCACGTACTGTTTCATACGGATGCCTTTCGGTTTAAAAAATGCTGGTTCAACATTTGCAAGGGTAGTCCATGTCGCTCTTGAGCCACAAATACACAGAAATGTGGAAGCCTACATGGATGACATAGTGGTCAAGAGCAAGGACAAGGCAACTCTGATTCAAGATTTAGACGAGACCTTTGCAAATCTGCGCAAGATCAGCCTCAAGCTCAACCCCGAGAAGTGTGTGTTTGGAGTCCCCTCCGGCAAGCTTCTCGGGTTCTTCGTGTCTCAGCGGGGAATCGAAGCCAATCCCGACAAGATCAAGGCCATTGAGCAGATTGAAGCACCAAAGCGCGTCAAGGATGTACAAAGACTTGCCGGTTGCGTGGCTGCTCTCAGCAGGTTTATCTCTAGGTCTGCTGAGCGCGCCCTGCCGTTTTTCAAAATATTGAAAAAGGCAGGTCCAATGAAATGGACTCCGGAAGCGGAGGCTGCGCTGCAAGACTTGAAGAGATACCTGTCCTCCGCTCCAACACTTGTCGCACCTAAGCCACAAGAGAAGTTGCTGCTGTATATAGCGGCAACCAATCAAGTGGTTAGTGCTGCGTTAGTAGCAGAGAGGGAGGCAGATGACGAGCCAGCAACCACGGCAGGCGCATCCAGCGACAAGCAGGGGGCTTCCCCGACAAGCTCTGGTCCCGACAAGGATGGATCTGCGCAGACGCGCGAGGAGATACAGAAGAGAATGGTACAGCGCCCAGTTTACTTTGTCAGTTCCCTTCTGCAGGGGGCTAGGTCAAGGTACTCTGGCGTGCAGAAATTGCTTTTCGGCCTTCTCATGGCCTCGAGAAAGCTGCGCCATTACTTCCAAGCACATGAGATCACAGTTGTCACTCGTTTTCCGCTGAAGAGGATACTACAGAATCCAGAAGCGACAGGCAGGATTGTTGAGTGGGCACTGGAACTGTCAAGCTTTGGCCTCAAGTTTGAGAGTACTTCAACTATCCAAAGCAGAGCATTGGCAGAATTCATAGCAGAATGGACGCCAACACCAGATGAAGAAATTCCAGAAACGAGCATCCCCGTCGAGGAAGCAAGCAAAGAGTGGCTGATGTACTTTGATGGTGCCTTTTCGCTGCAAGGCGCCGGCGCTGGCGTGCTGCTTGTCGCACCCACCGGAGAGCACCTCAAGTACGTAGTCCAGATGCACTTTCCCAAGGAGCAAGCAACAAACAATACTGCAGAGTATGAAGGCTTGCTTGCCGGTCTCAGGATCGCGGCAGACCTTGGGATCAAGAAGCTCATTGTCAGGGGTGACTCGCAGCTTGTCGTCCGCCAAGTGAACAAGAGCTATCAGAGTCCGTTGATGGAAGCCTACGTCGACGAAGTGAGAAAGCTAGAAGAGCACTTTGACGGCCTACAGATGGAGCATGTTCCAAGAGCTCAGAACGCCATTGCCGACGGCCTATCAAAGTGCGCCGCACTTAAGTTACCTGTGGAACCAGGGATCTTTGTGCTCAAGCTGACTCAACCGTCTGTAACACCATCAACTGGACAGAGCAAGAAGAGGAAGTTGATTTCTGGTGACTATTTTCCGGCAGAGCTTCCCGAAGCCGCCGCCAAGAAGGTCCCCAAGATCAACGCCAAGAGCGCTGAGGAGCAGTCTGCTCCGGCAAGCCCTAGGGTTTGTTCCGTTGAAGCAGAAGCTCCCGACAAGTTTTGCTCCGGCAAGCTTGCCGGGGAACGTCAAGCTCCGGCAGAGCCGCAGGTTCTCGCCGTAGAAGCGGATGTTCCCGCAGCAGCAGATTTGCCTTTAGTCCTTGTTGTCGAGCCACAAGCTCCAGCATGGGCACAGCAGATTGTCCGTTTCCTTCAGACAGGAGAACTTCCCGAAGAGCAAGAAGAAGCGGAAAGAGTAGCCCGGCAGTCAAGTATGTACCAGTTTGTCGACAACACACTGTACAGAAGAAGACTCAACGGTGTGAAATTGAAGTGTATTCACCGGGAAGACGGACAAAAGCTGTTGGCAGAGATACATGGAGGCATATGTGGTCACCACATTGGCGCAAGAGCACTTGCCGGCAAAGCATTCCGGCAAGGTTTCTTTTGGCCGACAGCCCTCCAGGATGCAACTGCACAAGTAACCAAGTGTGAAGCGTGCCAGTTCCATTCCAAGCAGATACACCAACCAGCTCAAGCTCTCCAGACGATCCCTTTATCCTGGCCATTTTCGGTCTGGGGGCTCGACATCCTCGGCCCCTTTCCCCGAGCAGTCGGGGGCTTTGAGTACTTGTACGTTGCAATCGACAAGTTCACAAAGTGGCCGGAAGTGGAAGCAGTGAGGAAGGTGACAGCACAGTCAGCAGTCAAGTTCTTCAGGTCGATTGTCTGCCGCTTCGGGATCCCTAACAGGATAATCACCGACAACGGTACGCAATTCACGAGCCGCACCTTCATGCAGTACGTCCAAGATCTTGGCGCCAAGGTCTGCTTCGCTTCTGTTGCTCACCCGAGAAGCAACGGTCAAGCGGAGAGGGCAAATGCTGAAGTGCTGCGTGGGCTCAAGACCAGGACTTTCGACAGGCTGCACAAGTGCGGAAGAAACTGGATCGAGGAGCTGCCGGTGGTTCTTTGGTCGATCAGGACGACGCCAAATCGAGCCACTGGCCAGACACCTTTCGCTCTAGTCTATGGAGCAGAGGCAGTTCTCCCCACGGAACTCGTATACGGGTCACCTCGAGTGCTCGCTTATGATGAGCTTGAGCAAGAGCAGCTGCGACAAGATGACGCGCTACTCCTTGAGGAAGACCGTCTTCAGGCTGCTGTACGAGCTGCTCGCTACCAGCAAGCTTTGCGCCGCTACCATAGCCGCAAAGTTAACGCCAGAAGTCTCGAGGAAGGCGACCTTGTTCTTCGGCGTGTTCAGTCCGCCAAGAATTCCAACAAGTTGACGCCGAAGTGGGAAGGCCCTTACCGGGTGAAACGAGTCACTAGGCCTGGCGCAGTCCGCCTTGAGACCGAAGATAGCATTCCGGTGAGCAATTCCTGGAACATTGAGCATCTTCGTAAGTTTTACCCGTAAGGCGCGGTTGCCGGAACCTGTTCCGGCAACCACCTTTTGTACAAGTCTTGCCGCTGTTGCATGTAATCCTTTGTACAAAGCCGGGCGCAGACCCCGTGCATAAGTAAAGCTCATATGCTCCGCGCATCTTGTCAATTTCATGCTTTCTATTTTTTGCATATGTGATCTGACACTTTGTGCAGCACCTACTCCCCGGTAAGCAATAACGAGCCATAAGGCTCCATATCTTTATTTTCTCCTCTTTCTTTTTTCTCAAGGAAAGGAAGGTTCCCTCGCCCACAAGTTTGCCGGGGGGGAAAGGAGAAGATAATGGTATGGACCAGGCGTCGTTCAAGAAAGTTTCGCCTTACCGGGAAGCAAACAACAGAAAAGCTAAGTTGCCAAAGTTTGAGCAATCAGATTTTTTAAATTTTTAAGTTATCTCCCTTGAACGACCGCACTTTGTATGGAAAACCTGTGCGCGGAGGAACCAACTCGTAGCTAGTTGCGCCCTTACTTTGTTTCGAGTCCGCTCAACAACTTAAGTGAGCTGCGACTAGTTGCGACAAGGTTTCTTGTCGGTAGCGGCACCGCCAGCAGGCTGCTGACGTCCCGCACTCAGCGCTCGCGGCTAAGGTGCCTGCACCGGCAAGTTCCCTAAAAGCGTAGGGCAAAAACATACAAAGGGAGGAATCAAGTAAAGGGAATAACATTGCAATCATTACCCGGAATAGAGTTATATTACAAGGTAGCTTGTCGCGGCTCTAACAGATTGTTCTCATAACATGACCAGCAGCGACAAGAAAAGAAGAAAACGGGCGGCCTAGTCTACGCGATCGCCCTCAATCCTCTTGATCCCGCTCACCTTGTCCACAATGGGTGCGACAAGGGTCTTGAGCGCCTCCAGATCAGCATCCGGCAGCAGGGTCTTGAGGACGTTGGTGAGGTTGAGGCCCGGGTTGCGGAAGGCCACCTTCACCAACACCTTTTGAAGAGCTCCCGTGCAGATCTTGCGCGACTCGTCGGCCAGCTGCTTTGGGATCTTCTCCCGGAGCCGCTGGAGGGCCGTCGCCACGCCTTTGAAGAACAAGGTGAGCTTGGCACTAGGTTGGAGGTTCTCATCAGAGGGATACCCGAGATCCCCCACCCCCAGCTGCGCCAGCTCCCTGTCAATATCTGCGGCAACACTCACGAGACTCTCCGTCTAGTGCTCCACATTCTCCCTAAAAGCATTCTGGGCGGCGGCAGCACTCGCCAGCAGCGCCTTGTCGGCCTTGATCTCCTCCTTTAAGGCCACCTCCTGCTCCCTGGCGCCATCCAGCGTCTTGGTCAAAGTGGTCAGCTTCAACTCAAGATCTGCGTTGGAGTCCTTGGCGGCGCTGAGCTCCTTTCCCTTCTCGGCGAGACGAGCCTACAGCTCTGAATGGCTGTAGGCGTCCTTCTCCCGCTCACACTTGAGCGCGGCAAGCTCCTCACCGCTCGCCTTGAGATCGGCCCCTAGCTGCGCCACCCTCGTCTCCAGCTCCTTCTTGGCGGCCTCGGCGGCTGTGGCAGCATCCTCCGCTTGCTTGAGGGCTCCGCCGAATGTTCGCTCGCGCACGGCAAGCTCCTCCTCGTGGGCGTCAAGGTTGACCTTCCGCTGCACCAGCTCACCCTCCTGCGCAGACAGCTTTTCAGCGGCAAGCCGCCGTTGCTCTTCGACTTCAGCCTTCTCGAGGAAGAAGGCCTTCTGCTCTTCGGCGAGTTGCTTCCGCTCCTCTGCCAGGGACCGGAGAGCTTCCTGGTTGAGGCCCCGGAGCTCCTCCGCGCGCTTCTCGATGTCCACTCCCGCCTTCGCGACAAGCGCCTCGCGGGATTCCAGCTTGGCTTGCCGCGCGCGGTAGAGCGACAACAGCTTCCGCAGCAGCCGCTCCTCCTCAGGCTCGCCGCTGCTGCTGCTCGGCGCGTCAACTAGCGTCAGCCCAGCGGAGGCGAGCACCTCTCCATCAAATCCCTCTCCCTCGACCGGCGCCCTGGAGCTTGACGCCCAGGGGAGGTTGATGAAGACGCCATCGCCGGCCTTCAAGTAGACGCCTGGCTAGGGCTCTTCGGAGCCTGGCGCTGCGGCAGCGGCGGACGGGTCGGCGGTCGACGTAGCGCCTGGCGCTCCTGCGGCCTCAGGGCCGTCAGTGCGATCGCCAGACCCCTCGCCAGCTGCTGCGGCGGCAGCTTTGGCGACCTCGTCGCCGGCGGGATCATCAGCGCCGGCTGCTTCTCCAGTGGCAGCAGCGTCGTCGGCAGCAACCTTGGTCTCCATTAGCTCCGCAGCAGATGGGTCTGATGGCTGGAAAAGTGAGAAAAGTTAAGCAAATATCCAAAAAGAAGAAGATCAAAAGAAGAAGAACCCAAGGGAAGTTTTGAAGCGAGAGGATTACCTGTACCGGGTTCTGCAGTCATGGTCTCCGCCGCTGGAGGGCCGCTGGTGCTGTCCCTTGCCGGAGAACTCTCCCTTGCCAGAGACTTCTCCCTTGCCGGAGAACTCTCCCTTGCCGGAGGACTCTCCCTTGGCATTTCGGGGGCGGCCTCCGGGCACTCCTGGTGGGGCTGCTCTGCTCCTACACAAACCAACAGTCAGATGTCAGCAAAGAAAGAGTGTCCATGCGCGCCTAACAGCGGAAAGCGAACCATATACTTACGCTGGGGGCTGCTCTGGAGAACAGTTGTCGGGTCCGGCAAGGTTGTCTCGGATGCACCCCCTGCTGTCGCTGTGGGTTCGTCCTCGATGATAATCGCCGGGACCTTGGCCCTCTTCGCTGCTCTCTGGGCCAGAGTCCTAAAAAGGAATAAGTCCAGAGTAAAGCAAATGAGATACAAGACAAAACAACAAGAATTGAAGAACTACAAGTACAACAAGAGAATCTTACTCTTCTTCTTCCTCGTCGGAGCTGAACGCGGAGAAGTCGAAGTCCGGCTCACATCCGATGCGAGGAGGCGGAGGAGTAGTTTCCCTTGGCCGCTTGGCGGGAACAGTGGTGGTGGTCTGAGACGACCCCGCTCCGGCTGCCGCCGCGGCGTGAGAAGCGGCAGGAGCAGAAGCGGTGGTCCGGGTGGAGCCCGCTCCACTTGCCGCAGCAGCGTGAGGTGCTCCCGCGGCAACAGTGCTTGCCGCGGTGGAGCGTGTCGCGCGGCGCGGTGGCTGTTGACTCGCCCGCCGCTCCGCTACGTCCCCGGCCTTGTGGAGACGCCTTCTTGGTGGGGATGGAGGCTCTGCTTGCGGCGAGCCGCCTGAAGATGAGGAGGAAGAGGAGTTGATCTCCAGCGAGCCGCTCGTATCCTCGGCGGGCTCGTTCGACTCGACGCCATGCCCGGCAAGTTCTTTCTCGCCGACGGTCTCCTCTCGCTCGGCACGGCTTGCCGCCTCTGCTGCATCTGCCTCCTCCACGGTGAATCCAAATTCGCCCGCGGCTGTGGCTGCCGCCGCCTCTTCCAGCCTAGTGGCGATGCGTGTCATCTCCGCATCAGTGGTGTCGCGGGTGAGGCTATCCTTTTTGTCGGAGCGGACCGGCACTTCTACCAAGCCGTCAAAAAACTCCTGCACGACGTTGTCTACAGGCTCTTGCCAAGTTGGGACAATTCCATGCGAATCGCACAGCGGCATCATTGTACAGATGCGGTCGAGCGCGGAGTTGTTGCACAGCGGAACGACACCCTGCGGCAACCTGAACACTTCGGGATGTTGAGGGTCGTACTTGAACAGCTCCTGGAGCATCGCGTTAAGCTCCAGAACAGTGAAGTTGAAGTTGAGGCCCGGACGCAGCCTCATGATATCCGCTGCATTCTTGAATTCCCAGGCGGGTCTCCCCCGTTCCTGCAGGGGGGCGATGCGACGACGAAGAAAATCTGCGCCAACAGCGCCTACAGTGAGCCCGGCAAGCCTGAGGCGTAGGCTCCGGGTGACGGCAATCTTCAGCCTATCGTCTTCCGGGGCCACGTCACTCCAAGCGCTGCCGCATGCTACTGGGGCTTGGCGCCGGGCGGTAAATGGCTGCAGGTTCTCCTCGTCAATCCAGCACCAGTCTGCTCTCCATTCCTCCCACTTGCCGTGGAACTCTCCCTCCAGATAAGTGTCCTTATTGTCGGCCCTTGAGATCCAGGCGATTCCGCCAGATAAAGGCTCTCCTCTCTCTACTCGGGGCATAAAGAAGTGGCGAAAAAGGGCTACATTGGGATGGACTCCGACAAAGTTTTCGCAGAGATGTGCAAAAACTGCCATGGTCAGAACGGCATTGGGGGTGAAGTCAAGGAGGTGGAACCCGTAGGTGTTCATAATATCGCAGAAAAACTCAGAGAAAGGCGGGCAGAGCCCGCAGTAGAAGAACAAGGCGAAGAAGGGATATCCATTTGGAGCCATTTTCCAAGCGGTGGCTGGAAGTACCTTCATGTGTGGATGCGCTCGCGTCTCCGTCGACCAGAAGAGGTAGTAATTCTCCCTCAGCTCCCTCGCGGCGAGCTTGGGGGGGGAAGATTGCCTGCTCCTTTCGCAGCGCCGCAAGCCGTTGCGCCTCGGCCGACTTCACAACCTTCCCTTTGTCGGCTCTCGGAGCCATGGCGGAAGTGGTGGAGGAGGTCGACGGCGTTGGTGGTGCTGGTGGCGATGGGGGGCGGGGCGCTGCTCTCTTTCAGCTTTGGGAAGACGAGGGGGCGGCGGAGATTTCCGAGATTGGAGTAGCAACCGGCGAATGGGAGAACTACCCCTGTTTCCCCTGCTTATAAAGCGGGAGGGGGCGGACGTTCCGCCTTTCCGAATAAAGAAACCACCCACGATCTCTCCCATGACGCCGCATTGAACGCGTGTCGTTCGGGGAGGGCGCGGTGGATACGGGGAGAGATACGGCGTAACCCAGGCCGCGCGTGCCCGTGCCCTGTTTTGGGCCTGGCCCAACAGCGCTCGGCACCATGTATGGCCTAGGCCCGGGGGCTCCTATCGGTGTACTAGAGTAGGGGTACCCTAGTATCCCAAACTTGTGCACGGGCAGTCGCAGCATCCCGCGGCAAGGCTTGCTGGGTGACCGCCAAGATCCTCCGTGGTTCCTTTGGAGCCATTCAAGAACAAAGTATCCAAGCCAAGGAAACAAGACCCCGGCAAGAGGAGCTTGCCAGGAAGGCCAACCAAGGCACCTCAAGGAACTTGCCGCGATGTGCCACGCGTCCTGGCAAGGCCCGGTGAGCGACAAGCTCCCGGACGCGACAAGACAACGACCGCGGCAAGGCGCTTGCCGCGGCAAGCCACCACTCTGTGCCCGCGCTCCAGCACATCCACCAACGTGTCTCTCTGGGACCCTTCCAGGCGTACGTGGTGGGAGGCTGTGCAGCCAGCGGTGAGCGGTGGCAAGCGGCGCTGACAAGATACATTTTATGATTATGAAATTTGGCAAATGGATGTAAAGACTGCATTCCTGAATGGATTTCTGGAAGAAGAGTTGTATATGATGCAACCTGAAGGTTTTATCGATCCAAAAGGTACTAACAAAGTGTGCAAGCTCCAGTGATCCATTTATGGACTAGTGCAAGCTTCTCAGAGTTGGAATAAATGCTTTGATAGTGTGATCAAAGCATATGGTTTTATATAGACTTTTGGAGAAGCCTGTATTTATAAGAAAGTGAGTGGGAGCTATGTAGCATTTCTAATATTATATGTGCATGACATATTGTTGATTGGAAATGATATAGAATTTCTGGATAGCATAAAAGGATACTTGAATAAGAGTTTTTGAATGAAGGACCTCGGTGAAGCTGCTTACATATTGGGCATCAAGATCTATAGAGATAGATCAAGATGCTTAATTGGACTTTCACAAAGCACATACCTTGACAAAGTTTTGAAGAAGTTCAAAATGGATCAGGCAAAGAAAGGGTTCTTGCCTGTATTACAAGGTGTGAAGTTGAGTAAGACTCAATGCCCGACCACTGCAGAAGATAGAGAGAAAATGAAAGATGTTCCCTATGCTTCAGCCATAGGCTCTATCATGTATGCAATGCTGTGTACCAGTCCTGATGTGTGCCTTGTTATTAGTTTAGCAGGGAGGTACCAAAGTAATCTAGGAGTGGATCACTGGACAGCGGTCAAGAACATCCTGAAGTACCTGAAAAGGACTAAGGATATGTTTCTCGTTTATGGAGGTGACAAAGAGTTCATCATAAATGGTTACGTTGATGCAAGCTTTGACACTGATCCGGACGATTCTAAATCGCAAACCGGATACGTGTTTATATTGAACGGTGGAGCTGTCAGTTGGAGCAGTTCTAAACAGAGCGTCGTGGCGGGATCTACATGTGAAGCGGAGTACATTGCTGCTTCGGAAGCAACAAATGAAGGAGTCTAGATGAAAGAGTTCATATCCGATCTAGGTGTCATACCTAGTGCATCGGGTCCAATGAAAATCTTTTGTGACAATACTGGTGCAATTGCCTTGGCAAAGGAATCTAGATTTCACAAGAGAACCAAGCACATCAAGAGACGCTTCAACTCCATCCGGGATCAAGTCTAGGTGGGAGATAGAGATTTGCAAGATACATACGGATCTGAATGTTGCAGACCCATTGACTAAGCCTCTTCCACGAGCAAAACATGATCAGCACCAAGGCTCCATGGGTGTTAGAATCATTACTGTGTAATCTAGATTATTGACTCTAGTGCAAGTGGGAGACTGAAGGAAATATGCCCTGGAGGCAATAATAAAGTTATTATTTATTTCCTTATATCATGATAAATGTTTATTATTCATGCTAGACAAACAGAGTGTCACTAGTATGCCTCTACTTGACTAGCTCGTTGATTAAAGATGGTTATGTTTCCTAGCCATAGACATGAGTTGTCATTTCGGACGGACTTAAGCAATGCTACGGGTGAGAAGGTCTCGCCGTAGTCAACTCCTTGAACTTTGTCGAAAACCTTTCGCAACAAGTCGAGCTTTGTAGATAGTAACATTACCATCAACGTCTGTCTTCTTCTTGAAGATCCATTTATTCTCGATGGCTTGCCGATCATCGGGCAAGTCAACCAAAGTCCACACTTTGTTCTCATACATGGATCCCATCTCAGATTTCATGGCCTCAAGCCATTTTGCGGAATCTGGGCTCATCATCGCTTCCTCATAGTTCGTAGGTTCATCATGGTCTAGCAACATGACCTCCAGAACAGGATTACTGTACCACTCTGGTGCGGATCTTACTCTGGTTGACCTACGATGTTCGGTAGTAACTTGATCTAAAGTTTCATGATCATCATCATTAGCTTCCTCACTAATTGGTGTAGGTGTCACAGGAACCGGTTTCTATGATGAACTACTTTCCAATAAGGGAGCAGGTACAGTTACCTCATCAAGTTCTACTTTCCTCCCACTCACTTCTTTTGAGAGAAACTCCTTCTCTAGAAAGGATCCATTCTTAGCAACAAAAGTCTTACCTTCGGATCTGTGATAGAAGGTGTACCCAACTGTTTCTTTTGGGTATCCTATGAAGACACATTTCTCCGACTTGGGATCGAGCTTATCAGGTTGAAGCTTTTTCACATAAGCATCACAGCCCCAAACTTTAAGAAACGACAACTTTGGTTTCTTGCCAAACCATAGTTCATAAGGAGTCGTCTCAACGGATTTAGATGGTGCCCTATTTAACATGAATGCAGCCGTCTCTAAAGCATAACCCCAAAACGATAGCGGGAAATCAGTAAGAGACATCATAGATCGCACCATATCTAGTAATGTACGAGTACGACGTTCGGACACACCATTATGATGTGGTGTTCCGGGTGGCGTGAGTTGCGAAACTATTCTGCATTGTTTTAAATGTAGACCAAACTCATAACTCAAATATTGTCCTCCACGATCAGATCGTAGAAACTTTATTTTCATGTTACGATGATTTTTCACTTCACTCTGAAATTCTTTGAACTTTTCAAATGTTTTATACTTATGTTTCATTAAGTAGATATACCCATATCTGCTCAAATCATCTGTGAAGGTGAGAAAATAATGATACCCGCCGCGAGCCTCAATATTCATTCGACCACATACATCAGCATGTATGATTTCCAACAAATCTGTTGCTCGCTCCATTGTTCCGGAGAACGGAGTTTTAGTCATCTTGCCCATGAGGCATGGTTCGCAAGTACCAAGTGATTCATAATCAAGTGATTCCAAAAGTCCATCAGTATGGAGTTTCTTCATGCGCTTTACACCAATATGACCCAAACGGCAGTGCCACAAATAAGTTGCACTATCATTATCAACTCTGCATCTTTTGGCTTCAACATTATGAATATGTGTGTCACTACCATTGAGATTTAACACAAATAGACCACTCTTCAAGGGTGCATGACCATAAAAGATATTACTCATATAAATAGAACAACCATTATTCTCAGATTTAAATGAATAACCGTCTTGCATCAAACAAGATCCAGATATAATGTTCATGCTCAACGCTGGCACCAAATAACAATTATTCAGGTCTAAAACTAATCCCGAAGGTAGATGTAGAGGTAGCGTGCCGACGGCGATCACATCGACTTTGGAACTATTTCCTACGTGCAACGTCACCTCGTCCTTAGTCAGTCTTCGCTTAATCCATAGTCCCTGTTTCGAGTTGCAAATATTAGCAACAGAACCAGTATCAAATACCCAGGTGCTACTGTGAGCTCTGGTAATGTACACATCAATAACATGTATATCACATATACCTTTGTTCACCTTGCCATCCTTCTTATCCGCCAAATACTTGGGGCAGTTCCACTTCCAGTGACCAGTCCCTTTGCAGTAGAATCACTCAGTCTCAGGTTTAGGTCCAGATTTGGGTTTCTTCTCTTGAGCAGCAACTTGCTTGCCATTCTTCTTGAAGTTCCCCTTCTTCTTCCCTTTACCCTTTTTCTTGAAACTGGTGGTTTTGTTAACCATCAACACTTGATGCTCCTTTTTGATTTCTACCTCCGTAGCCTTTAGCATCGCGAAGAGCTTGGGAATTGTTTTATCCATCCCTTGCATATTATAGTTCATCATGAAGCTCTTGTAGCTTGGTGGCAGTGATTGAAGAATTATGTCAATAACACCATCATCCGGAAGATTAACTCCCAGTTGAATCAAGTGATTGCAGTACCCAGACATTCTGAGTATATGCTCACTGACAGAACTATTCTCCTCCATCTTGAAGTTCTAGAACTTATTGGAGACTTCATATCTCTCAATCCGGGCATTTGCTTGAAATATTAACTTCAACTCCTGGAACATCTCATATGCTCCATGACGTTCAAAACGTCATTGAAGTCCCGGTTCTAAGCCGTAAAGCATGGCACATTAAACTATCGAGTAGTCACCAACATGCGACTGCCAGGCATTCACAATGTCTGCAGTTGCCGGCACGGGTGGTACACCTAGCGGTGCTTCCAGGACGTAATTCTTCTGTGCAGCAATGAGGATAATCCTCAAGTTACGGATCCAGTCCGTGTAATTGCTACCATCATCTTTCAACTTTGCTTTCTCAAGGAACGCATTAAAATTCAACGAAACAAAAATATGGGCCATCTATCTACAATAACATAGACAAGCAAAATACTATCAGGTACTAAGTTCATGATAAATTTAAGTTCAATTAATCATATTACTTAAGAACTCCCACTTAGATAGACATCCCGCTAATCATCTAAGTGATCACGTGATCCATATCAACTAAACCATAACTGATCATCACGTGAAATGGAGTAGTTTTCAATGGTGAACATCACTATGTTGATCATATCTACTATATGATTCACGCTCGACCTTTCGGTCTCAGTGTTTCGAGGCCATATCTGCATATGCTAGGCTCGTCAAGTTTAACCAGATTATTCTACGTGTGTAAAACTGTCTTACACCCGTTGTAGATGAATGTTGAGCTTATCACACCCGATCATCACGTGGTGTGATAACCTGCAAGTATAGGGGATCGCAATAGTTTTCGAGGGTAAAGTATTCAACCCAAATTTATTGATTCGACACAAGGGGAGCCAAAGAATACTCTCAAGTATTAGCAGCTGAGTTGTCAATTCAACCTAACCTGGAAACTTAATATCTACAACAAAGTATTTAGTAGCAAAGTAATATGATAGTGCTAGTAATGGTAACAAAAGGTAACGGTAGTAAAAGCAATGTTTTTGGTATTTTGTGGTGATGATAGCAATAGCAACGGGAAAGTAAATAAGCGAAGCACAATATATGGAAAGCTCGTAGGCAATGGATCGGTGATGGAGAATTATGCCGGATGCGGTTCATCATGTAACAGTCATAACCTAGGGTGACACAGAACTAGCTCCAGTTCATCAATGTAATGTAGGCATGTATTCCGAATATAGTCATACATGCTTATGGAAAAGAACTTGCATGACATCTTTTGTCCTACCCTCCCGTGGCAGTGGGGTCCTTACGGAAACTAAGGGATATTAAGGCCTCCTTTTAATAGAGAACCGAAACAAAGCATTAACACATAGTGAATACATGAACTCCTCAAACTACGGTCATCACCGGTAAGTATCCCAATTATTGTCACTTTGGGGTTAACAGATCATAACACATAATAGGTGACTATAGACTTGCAAGATAGGATCAAGAACACTCATATATTGATGAAAACATAATAGGTTCAGATCTGAAATCATGGCACTCGGGCCCTAATGACAAGCATTAAGCATAGCAAAGTCATAGCAACATCAATCTCTGAACATAGTGGACACTAGGGATCAAACATAACAAAACTAACTCGATTACATGATAGATCCCACATAACCCATCACCGTCCAGCAAGCCTATGATGGAATTACTCACGCATGGCTGTGAGCATCATGAAATTGGTGATGGAGGATGGTTGATGATGATGATGGCGATGGATTCCCCTCTCCGGAGCCCCGAACGGACTCCAGATCAGCCCTCTCGAGAGGTTTTAGGGCTTGGCGGCGGCTCCGTATCGTAAAACGCGATGATTTCTTCTCTGTGATTTTTTTCTCCCCGAAACTCAATATATGGAGTTGGAGTTGGAGTCGGAGAGGCAACAGGGGGCCCACGAGGTAGGGGGCGCGCCCTAGGGGGCAGGCGCGTCCCCCACCCTTGTGGGTAGGTGGTGGGCCCCCTGGCCTTCATCTTTTGCAGGTATTTTTCTTATTTTCTAAAAAGTGGCTTCGTGAAGTTTCAGGTCATTCCGAGAACGTTTGCTCCTGCACATAAATAACACCATGGTAATTCTACTGAAAACAGCGTCAGTCCGGGTTAGTTCCATTCAAATCATGCAAGTTAGAGTCCAAAACAAGGGCAAAAGTGTTTGGAAAAGTAGATACGTTGGAGACGTATCAACTCCCCCAAGCTTAAACCTTTGCTTGTCCTCAAGCAATTCAGTTGACAAACTGAAAGTGATAAAGAAAAACTTTTACAAACTCTGTTTGCTCTTGTTGTTGTAAATATGTAAAGCCAGCATTCAAGTTTTCAGCAAAGATTATAACTAACCACATTCACAATAACGCATAGATCTCAAGTTTACTCATATCAATAGCATAATCAACTAGCGAGCCATAATAATAAATATCGGATGACAACACTTTCTCAAAACAATCATAATATGATATAACAAGGTGGTATCTCGCTAGCCCTTTCTGAGACCGCAAAACATAAATGCAGAGCACCTTTAAAGATTAAGGACTGGCTAGACATTGTAATTCATGGTAAAAGAGATCCAGTCAAGTCATACTCAATGTAAACTAACAGTAATGAATGCAAATGACAGCGGTGCTCTCCAACTGGTGATTTTTAATAAGAGGGTGACGACTCAGCATAAAAGTAAATAGATAGGCCCTTCGTAGAGGGAAGCAGGGATTTGTAGAGGTGCCAGAGCTCGGTTTTGAAACAGAGGTGAATAATATTTTGAGCGGTATACTTACATTGTCAACATAACAACCAAGAGATGGCGATATCTTCCATGCTACACACATTATAGGCGGTACCCCAACAGAATGGTAAAGTTTATACTCCCCCTTCCACCAACAAGCATCAATCCATGGCTTGCTCGAAACAACGAGTGCCTCCAACTGACAAGAGTCCCAGGGGGAGTTTTGTTTGCAATTATTTTGATTTAGTTTGCATAAAGCATGGGACTGAGCATCCTGGTGACCAGCCATTTATCTCGTGAGTGAGGAGCGGAGTCCACTCCTCTTGAGAATAACCCGCCTAACATGGAAGATACTGACAGCCCTAGTTGATACATGAGCTACACACCGAGGTCATCTTATGTGGCGCCTTACCCAGTTCAACTGTACTACACCCATGCCTATTGGTAGACCACTTTTCAATGTGGGTCCATGTCCTACCTCCAAGATTTGTTACAAGTGCGGAGAGCCAGGCCACATTGCTCGTATTTGCACTCAGACCCGTGTTGCTCCACCCCAGCCCGAGAAGTCTGTTGGCCGTGGTAGTAAGCCATCACACCAGATGATCAGTGCCAAGTCAGCTCCCACTGAACATGGACATGTGCATCACGTCTCAGCTAAAGACGCTCATGATGATCTAGATGTCGTTCTTGGTACACTCCTTGTCAACTGCCATCCAGCTTCGGTTCTATTTAACCTCTCCTTCCCTATTCTTAACAATAAAATCATGTGCCACCATACTTTTATAATCTAGATAAACATGAGGCATCACTTTTTCTTCCTTCTCATAATGCCTAATAGGTATGTTAAAATGTGCAGCTAGGCATGAAGCATAGATGCCTCCAAAGATGGGGCCCTTTGTACGGTTCAAACTTAATCGTTTAGCAATAATGTCGCCCATACTAACAAAGTTATCACCATATAAACCGTGGAGCAAAATAATAATATCAGGGATACTGAGGTTTCCACAGTTTCCGCGACCAATTAAACAACGACTAGCAAATAATGCAAAGTAACGTAAAACAGGAAAATGTATGCTAGTGATTCGTGCATCGGAAACCTTCCTTGTTTCCCCTACAGTGATAGTATCAATGAACCCCTCCACCTCATCGCGATGTGGTTCTTCTGTCTTGCCCTCAAAAGGGACTAAACAAACTCGACAAAAATCATAAAGTGACATCTCCTTATGCTCATCATATAAATGAAACTCCACCGTAGGTGGTGAGCTCCTAGAATGGAAATGAAAGTTTTGCACAAAGGTATTTGTGAGTAAGAGATACGGATCGCATTGGTCATGGAGGAAAGCGGTGAGGCCTGCATTTTTAGCCAATTCATGAAAATCTTCATAAATCCTGGCTGCTCTCAAGAAACCCTCGGAAGGCCATTCACACGCACGAACCTCCGTGGTGTGCGACAGATTATACTTAGGCTTCGGTGCCTTTTCCTTTGAGCTTTGGCTCGATGAGCCCCTCAAAAGTCTCCTCATCATTTTCAAGGAACAATCTCACCAAGAAGTTTTGTGAGAGGTGCTTTGAGCAAGGAGATCAAAAATGGCAGCAAAACGAGCTTGGACTTGGGTTTGAGCTGGATATTCGTGTTTGGGGGAGGAAGAAGGAGTGTATGGGTGAAAGGATAAGTGGAGGAGGGCCACCGTGGGCCCAGGAGGCAGGGGGCGCGCCCTCCACCCTCGTGGGCAGGTGGTTGCCCCCCTGCTGTGTTCTTTGTGCCAAATATTCTCAAATATTCTGGAAAAAATCATATTTAAATTTCAGGGCATTTGGTGAACTTTTATTTTCGAGGTATTTTTATATTGCACGGATAATCAGATAACACACAGAAAAATATTTAATTGTATTTTATTTAATATAAGTAGCAGAAAGTAAAAGTGGGGTACAGAATGTTGTGCCTTCTAGTTTCATCCATCTCATAATCATCAAAAGGAATCCACTAACAAGGTTGATCAAGTCTTGTTAACGAACTCATTCCGAATAACATGGAACCAGAGAAATTTTGAATAACACTATGTTACCTCAACGGGGATATGCACATCCCCAATAATAAGAATATCATATTTCTTCTTGACAGTAGGAAGAGGAAATTCAAAACCTCCAAATATAATCGATGGAATTTTTCCAATAGAGTTGATACTATGAACCTGAAGTTGTTTCCTCGGAAAGTGTACCGTATGCTCATTACCATTAACATGAAAAGTGACATTGCCTTTAGTGCAATAAATAACAGCCCCTGCATTATTCAAAAAGGGTCTTCCAAGAATAATAGACATACTATCGTCCTCGGGAATATCAAGAATAACAAAGTCCATTAAAATAGTAACATTTGCAACTACAACAGGCACATCCTCACAAATACCGACAGGTATAGCAGTTGATTTATCAGCCATTTGCAAAGATATTTCAGTAGGTGTCAACTTATTCAAATCAAGTCTACGATATAAAGAGAGAGGCATAACACTAACACCGGCTCCAAGATCACATAAAGCAGTTTTAACATAGTTTCTTTTAATAGAGCATGGTATAGTGGGTACTCCTGGATCTCCAAGTTTCTTTGGTATTCCACCCTTAAAAGTATAATTAGCGAGCATGGTGGAAATTTCAGCTTTCGGTATCTTTCTTTTATTTGTAATAATATCTTTCATGTACTTAGCATAAGGATTGGTTTTGATCATATCAGTTAATCGCATACACAAAAAGATAGGTCTAATCATTTCAGCAAAGCGCTCAAAATCCTCATCATCCTTTTTCTTGGATGGTTTGGGAGGAAAAAGCATGGGCTTCTAAACCCATGGTTCCCTTTCTTTACCATGTTTCCTAGCAACAAAGTCTTTCTTATCATAACGTTGATTCTTTGATTGTGGGTTATCAAGATCAACAATAGGTTCAATTTCTACATCATTATCATTACTAGGTTGAGCATCATCATGAACATTATCATTAACATTATTACTAGTTTCAGGTTCATTACCAGATTGAGTTTCAGCATTAGAAATAGAAATATCATTTGGATTCTCAGGTGTTTCAGTAATAGGTTCACTAGAAGCATGCAAAGTCATATCATTTTCTTTTTCTTCTTTTTAGAAGAACTAGGTACATCTATATTATTTCTCTGAGAATCTTGCTCAATTCTCTTAGGGTGGCCTTCAGGATACAAAGGTTCCTGAGTCATTTTACCACCTCTAGTCATAACTCTAACAGCATTATCATTATTCTTACTATTCAATTCATTGAGAAAATCATTTTGAGCTTTAAGTACTTGTTCTACTTGAGTGGTAACCATAGAAGCATGTTTACTAATAAGTTTAAGTTCACCTTTGACATTAGCCATATAATCACCCAAGTGTTCAAGCATATTTGAATTGTATTTCAATTGTCTACCAAAATAAGCATTAAAGTCTTCTTGCTTAACCATAAATTTATCAAACTCATCTAAGCATGGGCTAGCAAATTTAGTAAATGGGATTTCAGCTTTATCATATCTGTAGAGAGAATTTACCTTTACTACCTGTGTCGGGTTATCAAGACCATGAGTTTCTTCAATAGGTAATGGATTAAGATTATATGTTTCTTCAACAGGAGGTAAACTAAGACCGTCTATTTCTTCAATAGGAGGTAAATTCTTAACATCTTCAGCTTTAATACCTTTTTCTTTCATAGATTTCTTTGCCTCTTGCATATCTTCAGGACTGAGAAATAGAATACCCCTCTTCTTTGGAGTTGGTTTAGGAATAGGCTCGGGAATTGGCTCCGGAGGTGTCCAATTATTTTCATTTATCAACATATTATTCAATAGAATTTCAGCTTCATCTGGTGTTCTGTCCCTGAAAAAAGAACCAGCACAACTATCCAGGTAATCTCTGGAGGCATCGGTTAGTCCACTATAAAAGATATCAAGTATTTCATTTTTATTAAGAGGATGATCAGGCAAAGCATTAAGTAATTGGAGAAGCCTCCCCCAAGCTTGTGGGAGACTCTCTTCTTCAATTTGCACAAAATTATATATATCCCTTAAAGCAGCTTGTTTCTTATGAGCAGGGAAATATTTAGCAGAGAAGTAATAAATCATATCCTGGGGACTACGCACACAACCAGGATCAAGAGAATTAAACCATATCTTAGCATCACCCTTTAATGAGAACGGAAATATTTTAAGGATATAAAAGTAGCGACTTCTCTCATCTTTAGTGAACAGGGTAGCTATATCATTCAATTTAGTAAGATGTGCCACAATAGTTTCAGATTCATAACCATGAAAAGGATCAGATTCAACCAAAATAATTATATCAGGATCAACAGAGAATTCATAATCCTTATCAGTAACAAAGATAGGTGAAGTAGCAAAAGCAGGGTCAGGTTTCATTCTAGCATTTAGAGATTGCTTACTCCATTTAGCTAATAAACTTTTGAGTTCATTTCTATTTTTGCAAGCTAAAATAGCTAAAGAAGCTTCTTGATCAAAAACATAACCCTTATGAATAACAAGTGATTCTTCATCATCACTTTCATCAGTATCATCAGATTCAATATTTTCAATTTCTCTAGCCCTAGCAAGTTGTTCATCAAGAAAATCACTAAGTGGCATAGTAGTATCAGGCATAGAGGTAGTTTCATCTTAAGTATCATGCATAGCAGAAGTGGCATCATCAATAACATGCGACATATCAGAATGAATAGCAGAAGCAGGTGTAGGTGTCACAAGCTTACTCAAAACAAAAGGTGAATCAAGTGCAGAGCTAGATGGCAGTTCCTTACCTCCCCTCGTAGTTGAGGGATAGATCTTGGTTCTTGGATCTTACAAGTTCTTCATAATGATAAGCAGATATATATCCCATGTGACTCAAAGAATAGAGCTATGCTCCCCGGCAACGGTGCCAGAAAATAGTCTTGATAACCCGCAAGTATAGGGGATTGCAACAATTTTCGAGGGTAAAGTATTCAACCCAAATTTATTGATTCGACACAAGGGGAGCCAAAGAATACTCTCAAGTATTAGCAGCTGAGTTGTCAATTCAACCACACCTAGAAACTTAATATCTGCAGCAAAGTATTTAGTAGCAAAGTAATATGATAGTGGTAGTAACGGTAACAAAAGGTAACGGTAGTAAAAGCTATGTTTTTGGTATTTTGTAGTGATGATAGCAATAGCAACAGGAAAGTAAATAAGTGAAGCACAATATATGGAAAGCTCGTAGGCAATGGATCGGTGATGGAGAATTATGCCGGATGCGGTTCATCATGTAACATTCATAACCTAGGGTGACACAGAACTAGCTCCAGTTCATCAATGTAATGTAGGCATGTATTCCGAATATAGTCATACATGCTTAATGAAAAGAACTTGCATGACATCTTTTGTCCTACCCTCCCGTGGCAGCGGGGTCCTTACGGAAACTAAGGGATATTAAGGCCTCCTTTTAATAGAGAACCGGAACAAAGCATTAACACATAGTGAATACATGAACTCCTCAAACTACGGTCATCACCGGTAAGTATCCCGATTATTGTCACTTCGGGGTTAACAGATCATAACACATAATAGGTGACTATAGACTTGCAAGATAGGATCAAGAACACTCATATATTGATGAAAACATAATAGGTTCAGATCTGAAATCATGGCACTCGGGCCCTAATGACAAGCATTAAGCATAACAAAGTCATAGCAACATCAATCTCAGAACATAGTGGACACTAGGGATCAAACCTAACAACACTAACTCGATTAGATGATAGATCCCGCCCAACCCATCACCGTCCAGCAAGCCTACGATGGAATTACTCACGCACGGCGGTGAGCATCATGAAATTGGTGATGGAGGATGGTTTATGATGATGATGGTGACGGATTCCCCTCTCCGGAGCCCTGAGCGAACTCCATATCAGCCCTCTCGAGAGGTTTTAGGGCTTGGCGGTGGCTCCGTATCGTAAAACGCAATGATTTCTTCTCTGTGATTTTTTTCTCCCCAAAACTCAATATATGGAGTTGGAGTTGGAGTCGGAGAGGCAACAGGGGGCCCACGAGGTAGGGGGCGCGCCCTATGGGGCAGGCGCGTCCCCCACCCTCGTGGGTAGGTGGTGGGCCCCCTGGCCTTCATCTTTTGCAGGTATTTTTCTTATTTCTGAAAAGTGGCTCCGTGAAGTTTCAGGTCATTCCGAGAACGTTTGCTCCTGCACATATATAACACCATGGTAATTCTGCTGAAAACATCGTCAGTCCGGGTTAGTTCCATTCAAATCATGCAAGTTAGAGTCCAAAACAAGGGCAAAAGTGTTTGGAAAAGTAGATACGTTGGAGACATATCAACTCCCCCAAGCTTAAACATTTGCTTGTCCTCAAGCAATTCATTTGACAAACTGAAAGTGATAAAGAAAAACTTTTACAAACTTTGTTTGCTCGTGTTGTTGTAAATATGTAAAGCCAGCATTCAAGTTTTCAGCAAAGATTATAACTAACCACATTCACAATAACACATAGATCTCAAGTTTACTCATATCAATAGTATAATCAACTAGCGAGCCATAATAAAAAATCTCGGATAACAACACTTTCTCAAAACAATCATAATATGATATAACAAGGTGGTATCTCGCTAGCCCTTTCTGAGACCGCAAAACATAAATGCAGTGCACCTTTAAAGATTAAGGACTGGCTAGACATTGTAATTCATGGTAAAAGAGATCCAGTCAAGTCATATCAATGTAAACTAACAGTAATGAATGCAAATGATAGCGGTGCTCTCCAACTGGTGATTTTTAATAAGAGGGTGATGACTCAGCATAAAAGTAAATAGATAGGCCCTTCACAGAGGGAAGCAGGGATTTGTAGAGGTGCCAGAGCTCGGTTTTGAAACAGAGGTGAATAATATTTTGAGTGGTATACTTTCATTGTCAACATAACAACCAAGAGATGATGATATCTTCCATGCTACACACATTATAGGCGGTTCCCAAACAGAATGGTAAAGTTCATACTCCCCCTTCCACCAACAAGCATAAATCCATGGCTTGCTCGAAACAACGAGTGCCTCCAACTAACAAGAGTCCCAGGGGGAGTTTTGTTTGCAATTATTTTGATTTAGTTTGCATAAAGCATGGGACTGGGCATCCCGGTGACCAGCCATTTATCTCGTGAGTGAGGAGCGGAGTCCACTCCTCTTGAGAATAACCCGCCTAACATGGAAGATACTGACAGCCCTAGTTGATACATGAGCTATTCGAGCATACAAAACAGGATATTTATTTGAAGGTTTAGAGTTTGGAACATACAAATTTACTTGGAACGGCAGGTAGATACCGTATATAGGTAGGTATAGTGGACTCATGTGGAATAACTTTGGGGTTTAAGGGGTTGGATGCACAAGCAGTATTCCCGCTTAGTACAAGTGAAGGCTAGCAAAAGACTGGGAAGCGGCCAGCTAGAGAGCGACAACACTCATGAACATGCATTAAAATTAATCAACACCGAATGCAAGCATGAGTAGGATATAATCCACCATGAACATAAATATCGTGAAGGCTATGTTGATTTTGTTTCAACTACATGCGTGAACATGCGCCAAGTCAAATCACTTAAATCATTCAGAGGAGGATACCACCCTATCATACCACATCATAACCATCTCAATAGCATGTTGGCACGCAAGGTAAACCATTATAACTCATAGCTAATCAAGCATGGCACAAGAAACTATGATCTCTAATTATCATTGCAAACATGTTTATTCATAATAGGCTGAATTAGGAACGATGAACTAATCATATTTACAAAAACAAAAGAGGTAGAGTTCATACCAGCTTTTCTCATCTCAGTTAGTCCATCATATATCATCATAATTGCCTTTCACTTGCACGATGGAACGATGTGAGTAATAATAATAGTGCCCATGTATTGGACTAAGCTGCATCTGCAGGCATTCAATAAACAGGAGAAGACAAGGCAATATGGGCTCTTTTGTCAGATAAACCATAATGCATATAAGGGCCACTTCAACAATTTAATTATAGTCACATCCCTAGTTTTGGTATGACCTAGGCTAGCCCTTCATGTGTGCATCATGTTTAAATTTCATTTAAATTTGAAATGGGGATTTGTGAAACCCTCAGAAATTATTTCTGGAAATGACCCAGATAAAAATTGCTCCAAAAAGGTCCAAGAAAATGTTCATGTTGCTCTCTGAAAATATTGGTCAGAGGTAAAATTCTAACAAATATTTTTAGGAGCTCATAAATACTTATTTTGGCCATTTGGAATTAATGCATAATTATTTTCTTTGGATATATATATGTTATATATATAATATATGTCCAAAACTTATGCTAGTTGTTGAGGAGCTCTGGAATAATACCATTAGCTCCTACAAAAATTGGCATAAGAAAATAAATTAGTTTAGTATTATTTTTAAGCAGAAACAAATGTCAGAAAATAGAAAAGAAAAGTGGAGAAAGCTTACCTGGGCCGACCTACCTGGCACTGTGCAGCCCAGCCGGCCCACTGGCCAAGTGCCAGTTGTCGTTGTCCTCACGCCAGTCGGACAGGCGTGTGGCCGACGCGCGCACACTGCCGTGCCGCCACGCCACCAGCCTGCCTGCCCTCTCCCCTGCCAGCGCGACGCGCTGGGCGACGTCGCGGGTGCCGTCCCGATCTGGTCAACCTCCTCACTTCTCCCCTCGCCTTCTCCCTCGCTTGCCGTAGCCATGGCCGAGCGCCATCCTCACTGCCATTCGCCGTAGTCGTCGTCAGAGCCGTCCCCTCGCCCCTCCGTCGAGTCCACGAGCCCTGCCACATCTCCTTCTACCTCCCCGTCGAGCCACGTGACGCGGGAAGCCCTCGAGAGCTGCCATCGTCTTCACCTCCGGCCGCCGGAGATCGCCTTCAACGCCCTGACGCCGTTCATCCTTCCCCGAGCCCGCCGAGCATGCCCGCATAACCGCCGTGAGCTCTCCTTTGTTTCCCCTCCTTCCTCGTGCCCGCATAACCGTAGCATCGCCCGCAAGTGCCCGTGAGCTCATCGCCGGCGACCATGGCGCTGTCGTCATTTTAGCTTGCGTTAGTGGCGCCCGAGCACCTCACCGTGCTCCTGGTGCCACGAGGGTGCCGCAGATCCCCTCGGGTGGCCTCCGCGTGCCCCGCAGCCCGCTCCCGCTCGAAGCCGAACTCTGGCCGCCCCCGCCTCTCACACTTGCTCCGATTAATGCGGACGAGCGCGGGCTTCGCCTCTGTGGTCTCCGCCGCATGTTTGGTCGCCGGAAGGCGGTTTCCGACGCCCTCCGCCGCGTCTGGCCTCGCCGGCGTCGAGTCGCCGGCGGGTTTAACCCCGCTGACCAGGGTTTGACCTTCCCCTTGTGTCACTGACGCGTGGGCCACCCCCCTAAAATTTTAGTTAGTATTAGTTTAACACTAATTAACCTAGGTTAGTTAGCTAGTTAGTCGCTGACCAGTGGGCCCGGCGCCCACTAATCCTAATTAGACTAAATAAACCCCCTGTTAACTAACTGAGTCACTCACATGTGGACCCCACACGTCAGGTTTGACTTGGTCAGCTCCATTGACCTGCTGACGTAAGCATGACACTGTGCTGACGCAATATATAATTTTCTGGTATTAAAATAAATTAGGAAATTCCAGAAAATGATATAAACTTCAAAAGTTCATTGAAATTCAACCATAGCTCAGATTGAAATAATTTATATATGAAAAATTATCAGAAAAATTCAATCTATCCATCTGTACCAGTTTCATGCATGTCAAACCAACTTATACCTACTGTATAAGTGAAACACTAAAATGGCTTATATAAAGAGCTTATTTTGGAGATGCATTTGAATCTTTGGTTCAAATGGATTTCATCCAAATAAAAGCTAGTTGCATTAGCTCAATCAGCATCACATATTCATGCCATGATCATGCATCATATTGTTGCATATGCTTGTGTTTGATTATCGACACCGTTCCTTCTCGATAGGTCCTGCTCCGGAGACCGATCCAGAGTACATGTCAGAGGAGCAGTGCCCCCCTGTTGATCTACCAGGCAAGCAAACCCCCTTGTTCATTTTGATACAATCCTACTCTCTCGTTCCTGCTCTCATTTATTGCACTAGGATAACAACGATTCAACTGCTACTTTATGTTGCGGTAGTTGAACCCTTTCCTCTGCATGACATGTCATTGCCACAGTAAATAGTTAAAACCCACTAGCATGTGTAGGAGTTGATTGAGCCATGTTGTGTTCCTACCATGCATTGCTTGCTATTGCTTAGAGTATGTCAGGTCTGATTCATCGGGAATGAATTGGAATGTTACGGTATGTTCTGGTGCTAAGAGTTAAGCGTGTGAACACGATTTGGTAAAGGTAGCGGTGAGAGGACATGTAGGAGTACATGGTGGGTTGTCTCACTGGAACCGTCCTTAAGAACTGAGTTCCGTGTATGTTGTCCAATGACTAGCTACTACCACACATTGGAATGATTAAGTGCCCCTCTCGACTTATTAGCCAACTTGATCTCTGTCCAGGAGTTGCAAATAGTTTCTGGTGTTTGTAGGTAGTGTTAGTAGTCTACCAAGTGGCACCCGGCCATGTGGGCTTGGGACAGACTAGGCACAAGTGGCACCATGTACCAAGCGTAGATCCATCCGGCAAGGTGGGCTTGGGAACCCTGCACACATCGTTTGGGGCCGTGAGCGACACCCCAACCGGATCTCCTTGCGGATGGAACCCGAATAGGCGATAAACCTGGACTAGAGTCTTGTGTGGTTAGTCAGGTCGTGGCTGACACCCTTGCCAGGCTTCCTCTTGAAGGTTGCCGAGATACATGATGTGTACATGGTGATAAGTGGTGAGAGCGTGTGTGAAGAAGTACACCCCTGCAGGGTTATCATGATCTATTCGAATAGCCGTGTCCTCGGTTATGGACTTCTTGGATGCTTACGTGGTACATAGACAACTTAAAGTGGATACTCTTAAATGCTCAAGACAAGTGTGAGTGCTATGGATGGCCTCCCGTAGGGAGACGGGAATGAATCAATAGTAGAGTATTGATGTGGTGATTAGTGGACTCCTGTGCGCCACCTCAAAAGAGTTACCAGCAGTCGTAGTACAGGTTAGCCACTGAGTCAAAGCTGGCTTGCTGCAACTGAACCCCACACTGCCTCCTTGATACTAATGCATGTATGATAGGATCTGATGTAAGTCTTGCTGAGTACCTTTGTACTCACGTTGCTTTATTTATGTTTTTGCAGCGAAGACTTCGGTCTTACTAGTTTACTTGGACTTCGACGAGTAGCTTGCACCTCAGCTACGATCTTGTACCCTTGGGAGGGACTTGTAGATAGTCAGGCTTCTTATCCTTTTTCTTTTGTGGTTGTCTGTACTCAGACATGTAATGCTTCCGTTGCTTGTATGCTCTGAATGATGGGTCATGTGACCCCTGTTTGTATTTAATTCTATTTGGCTCTTCTAGGCCTTTATCTATATGAGTTGCGTTATGTTGTGATGCCATGTTGTACAACACATACTTGCATGTTATGCGTACGTGTGACGTGTATTGCTATGTGTGGGATCCAACAATCTAGTTGTTTATCCTTGGCAGCCTCTCTTATGGGGAAATGTAGCCTAGTGCTTCCTTGAGCCATAGTAGTCCACTACAGCCCGGTTCACCGGAGTCCTGCTAGCCCAGCACTACTGCTCAGGACACTTGACTGGCCAGCATGTGTTTCACTTCGTTCCTGTGTCTGTCTCTTCGGGGAAATGTCACGCAGTGACATCCGGAGTCCTGCCTAGCCTGCTACAGCCCGGGTTCCCCGGAGTCCTGTTAGCCCAGTGCTATAGCCTGGATTCACACGCTGCTGACCGACATGCTCGATGTGAATCATGTATGCCTGTCCCCATAGGTTAGTGCCGCTTTGGGTTCACGACTAGCCATGTCGGCCCGGGTTCTCTGTCATATGGATGCTAGCGACACAATCATATATGTGAGCCAAAAGGCGCAAATGGTCCCGGGCCAGGGTAAGGCGACACCCGTGGGAATACCGTGCGTGAGGCTACAAAGTGATATGAGGTGTTACCGGCTAGATCGATGTGACTTGGAATCGGGGTCCCGACAGCTTTGGTATCAGAGCCCGACTGCCTGTAGGATTTCCATGCCAACCTGGTCGAAGTTGAGTCTAGAAATTCTTTAGCTATATAGGGGAATTGATTGTGGAAGGGAACGTAAGGCTCTTTTTACTCCTTATACCTCATGCCCTTCTGATCTGAGTCATCCTATCTTTCCTACGGGGTTAAGGAACTAGGCTTCCTCTTCCGTCTATCAGGATCATGTGTTACTACTCCATAGTCTCTAAGGTTTGGTTGATCTGAGTCATATCCTAGTTCGAGTACCTCCTGTGTAGCCTGTTTAGTAATATCTCAGAACCTTGAGTGATGATGTTGAGTATGGTGCTACCCCATCTTTTGCAGAATGTCTCATTTTGAGCATTTTACTGCCATTATGCTGCCAGAATTTTCCTAGGAGTTCAAGAGATAGTATTTTCCTTATACTATATTCTACATCCTTATGATGATGCTGAATCCATCCTTGTTTCCTTGGTTTCGTTCTTCAGGATGTTGCCGGTTAACCGAAATTCTGTTGCTCGTAGCCGGAACCACGGAGATGGTAGGGATGAGGATCCTCCCGACCAGCCTTCGTTGGCAAAGTTCATGCTAGAGGTTGAGATGAACAAGCGTGAGGCCAACCGCTTGTTAGCACGTATAGAGGAGAACACCGCACCTCAGTGCAAAGAGTCAGTGACCATCTATGATTTCATTGGTTTGAAACCACCTACCTTCCATCATTCCATTGAACCACTCGATGCAGATGACTGGCTCCATAGTATCACACACAAGCTGCGTTCTGCGAACGTAGCTGAAAGTGACAAGGTCACCTACGCTGCTTATCATCTGGAAGGTCCTGCTAGTCTTTGGTGGCAGAACTATGAGGCTATTCTTCCAGCTAGCCAGATAACCACCTGGAGAGATTTCACTGAGGCTTTTCGCGAGCATCACATTCCTCAGGCTCTCATTGATCGCAAGAGAGAAGAGTTCTGTAGTTTCACCCAGGATCAGATGGTTGTTGATGCTTACAGTAGAGAGTTTGAGAACCTTGCCCGCTATGCTACAGAAGAAGTTTCCACGGACGCCAAGAAGTAGGCTAGGTTCCGGAAGGGTCTCAACCCCAAGTTGCATCATGATCTCCACTTGCACCATTGCAATACATTCCAGGCTCTTGTGAATAAGGCCATTAATGCGGAGACAGCTCAGCTCACTTACGAGGAGTCTCGTAAGCGCACCCGTGATTTGGGTTCTTCCTCCGGTTCTAGTTCTCAGAAGCGCCGGATTTGGGTTCCGAACTCTGCTCTTCCACCCGGCTACACACCGACGCCATCTCATGTGGCGCCTTACCTAGTTCAACCGTATGCTACACACATGCCTATTGGTAGACCACTTGTCAATGCGGGTCCATGTCCTACCTCCAAGATTTGTTACAAGTGCGGAGAGCCAGGCCACATTGCCCGTATTTACACTCAGACCCATGTTGTTCCACCCCAGCCCGAGAAGTCTGTTGGCCGTGGTAGTAAGCCATCACACCAGATGATCAGTGCCAAGTCAGCTCCCACTGAACATGGACGTGTGCATCACGTCTCAGCTAAAGACGCTCATGATGATCTAGATGTCGTTCTTGGTACACTCCTTGTCAACTGTCATCCAGCTTCGGTTCTATTCGATATTGGAGCATCTCACTCCTTCATTTCCGAAAGTTATGCCCACTTGCACGACATGTCAGTTTGTGATATGCCCTCTCCACTAGTCATTCAAACTCCTGGATCCAAATGGCAAACTTCTAGTGTAAGCCATGGTAATGAAATCCTTGTTAACAGACTTGTATTCCTTGCATCACTTATAGCCCTCAAGTTTACAGATATTAACATCATCTTGGGTATGGACTGGATGAAAGCTCATTATGCCAAGATTGATTGTTACACAAGGTCTGTTCAGCTTACACACCCATCTGGCAAGATAGTCGCTGTCTCCACTAGAGTTGCAAAGCGCCAACTATATTCTCTTAATGCCAGCCCTCTTCCAGACCTTGAAGATATCCCGGTAGTCCATGACTTTCCGGATGTCTTTCCAGAAGAACTGCCAGGTGTTCCACCTGACAGGGATGTAGAGTTTGTCATAGATCTTATCCCAGGAACCGCCCCAATTTCTAGGAGACCTTACAACATGGCACCCTTAGAGCTAGCCGAGATTAAGAAACAACTTGATGAGTCCTTGCAAAAGGGTTTCATCCGTCCTAGTTCTTCTCCTTGGGCTTTCCCCGTCCTCTTTGTCAAGAAGAAGGATGGTACGGATCGGATGGTTATAGATTATCGCCCCGTTAATTTGGTCACGGTAAAGAACAAGTGTCCGCTCCCCAGGATCAACGATCTGTATGATCAGCTCGCTGGATCCTCAGTCTTCTCCAAGATGGATTTGAGGTTAGGCTACCACCAAATCAAGATCAGAAACAGGGACATTCCTAAAATGGCTTTTGTCACTCGTTATGGTTAGTACGAGTACACCGTCATGTCCTTTGGTCTAACCAACGCTCCAGCTACATTCTCCCGCTTGATGAACTCGATCTTCATGGAGTACTTAGATAAGTTCGTCGTGGTTTACCTCGATGGTATCCTTATTGTTGGGGAACATAGTAATTTCAAAAAAAATTCCTATGCACACGCAAGATCATGGTGATGCATAGCAACGAGAGGGGAGAGTGTTGTCTACATACCCTCGTAGATCGGAAGCGGAAGTGTTAGCACAACGAGGTTGATGTAATCGTATGTCTTCACAGTCCGACCGATCAAGCACCGAAACTACGGCACCTCCGAGTTCTAGCACACGTTCAGCTCGATGACGATCCCCGGACTCCGATCCAGCAAAGTGTCGGGGATGAGTTCCGTCAGCACGACGGCGTGGTGATGATCTTGATGTTCTACCGTTGTAGGGCTTCGCCTAAGCACCGCTACAATATTATCGAGGATTATGGTGGAGGGAGGCACCGCACACGGCTAAGAGATCAATGATCAATTGTTGTGTCTATGGGGTGCCCCCCTGCCCCCGTATATAAAGGAGTGGAGGAGGGGCTGGCCAAGGAGGGTGGTGCGCCCTAAGGGGGAGTCCAACTCCCACAGGGAGTAGGACTCCCCTTTTTCCTATTAGGAGTAGGAGAGGGAAGGAAGAGGAAGGAGGGAGGAAGGAAAGGGGGGGCCGGCCCCCCTCCCAATTCGGATTGGGCTTGGGGGGGCGCGCCCCCTCCCTTGCTCCTTTCCCCTCCTTTCCACTAAGGCCCAATAAGGCCCATATACCTCCCGGGGGGTTCCGATAACCTCCGCGTGATCCGGTATTGTCCCAATCTCACCCGAAACCTTTCCGGTGTCCAAATATAGTCGTCCAATATATCGATCTTTATGTCTCGACCATTTCGAGACTCCTCGTCAAGTCCGTGATCACATCCGGGACTCTGAACAACCTTCGGTACATCAAAATATATAAACTCATAATGAAATTGTCATCGTAACATTAAGCATGCGGACCCTACGGGTTCGAGAACAATGCAGACATGACCAAGACATGTCTTCGGTCAATAACCAATAGCGGAACCTGGATGATCATATTGGCTCCTACATATTCTACGAAGATCTTTATCGGTCAGACCGCATAACAACATACGTTTGTTCCCTTTGTCATCGGTATGTTACTTGCCCGAGATTCGATCATCGATATCTCAATACCTAGTTCAATCTCGTTACCGGCAAGTCTCTTTACTCGTTCTGTAATACATCATCTTGCAACTAACTTATTAGTTGCATTGCTTGCAAGGCTTAAGTGATGTGCATTACCGAGAGGGCCCAGAGATACCTCTCCGACAATCGGAGTGACAAATCCTAATCTCGAAATACGCCAACCCAACATGTACCTTTGGAGACACCTGTAGAGCACCTTTATAATCACCCAGTTACGTTGTGACGTTTGGTAGCACACAAAGTGTTCCTCCGGTAAACGGGAGTTGCATAATCTCATAGTCATAGGAACATGTATAAGTCATGAAGAAAGCAATAGCAACAAACTAAACGATCAAGTGCTATGCTAACGGAATGGGTCAAGTCAATCACATCATTCTCCTAATGATGTGATCCCGTTAATCAAATGACAACTCATGTCTATGGTTAGGAAACATAACCATCTTTGATCAACGAGCTAGTCAAGTAGAGGCATACTAGTGACACTCTGTTTGTCTATGTATTCACACATGTATTATGTTTCCGGTTAATACAATTCTAGCATGAATAATAAACATTTATCATGATATAAGGAAATAAATAATAACTTTATTATTGCCTCTAGGGCATATTTCCTTCAGTCTCCCACTTGCACTAGAGTCAATAATCTAGTTCACATCGCCATGTGATTTAACATCAATAGTTCACATCACCATGTGATTAACACCCATAGTTCACATCGACATGTGACCAACACCCAAAGGGTTTACTAGAGTCAATAATCTAGTTCACATCGCTATGTGATTAACACCCAAAGAGTACTAAGGTGTGATCATGTTTTGCTTGTGAGAGAAGTTTAGTCAACGGGTCTGCCACATTCAGATCCGTAAGTATTTTGCAATTTTCTATGTCAACAATGCTCGTCATGGAGCTACTCTAGCTAATTGCTCCCACTTTCAATATGTATCCAGATTGAGACTTAGAGTCATCTGGATCAGTGTCAAAACTTGCATCGACGTAACCCTTTACGACGAACCTTTTGTCACCTCCATAATCAAGAAACATATCCTTATTCCACTAAGGATAATTTTGACCAATGTCCAGTGATCTACTCCTAGATCACTATTGTACTCCCTTGCCAAACTCAGGGCAGGGTATACAATAGGTTTGGTACACAACATGGCATACTTTATAGAACCTATGGCTGAGGCATAGGGAATGACTTTCATTCTATCTTCTGCCGTGGTCGGGTTTTGAGTCTTACTCAACTTCACACCTTTGTAACACAGGCAAGAACTCCTTCTTTGACTGTTCCATTTTGAACTACATCAAAATCTTGTCAAGGTATGTACTCATTGAAAACCTTATCAAGCGTATTAATCTATCTCTTTAGATCTTGATGCTCAATATGTAAGCAGCTTCACCGAGGTCTTTTTTGAAAAAACTCCTTTCAAACATTCCTTTATGCTTTGCAGAATAATTCTACATTATCTCCGATCAACAATATGTCTTTCACATATATTTATCAGAAATGTTGTAGTCTTCCACTCACTTTCTTGTAAATACAAGCTTCACCGCAAGTCTGTATAAAACTATATGCTTTGATCAACTTATCAAAGCATATATTCCAACTCCGAGATGCTTGCACCAGTCCATACATGGATCGCTGGAGCTTGCATATTTTGTTAGTACCTTTAGGATTGACAAAACCTTCTGGTTGCATCATATACAACTCTTCTTTAATAAATCCATTAAGGAATGCAGTTTTGTTTATCCATTTGCCAGATTTCATAAAATGCGGCAATTGCTAACATGATTCGGACAGACTTAAGCATAGATACGAGTGAGAAACTCTCATCGTAGTCAACACCTTGAACTTGTCGAAAACCTTTTTGCGACAATTCTAGCTTTGTAGATAGTAACACTACTATCAGCGTCCGTCTTCCTCTTGAAGATCCATTTAATCTCAATGGCTCGCCGATCATTGGGCAAGTCAATCAAAGTCCATACTTTGTTCTCATACATGGATCTCATCTCAGATTTCATGGCCTCAAGCCATTTCGCGGAATCTGGGCTCATCATCGCTTCCTCATAGTTCGTAGGCTCGTCATGGTCAAGTAACATGACCTCCAGAACAGGATTACCGTACCACTCTGGTGCGGATCTCACTCTGGTTTACCTACGAGGTTCGGTAGTAACTTGATCTGAAGTTACATGATCATCATCATTAGCTTCCTCACTAATCGGTGTAGTAGTCACAGGAACAGATTTCTGTGATGAACTACTTTCCAATAAGGGAGCAGGTACAATTACCTCATCAAGTTCTACTTTCCTCCCACTCACTTCTTTCGAGAGAAACTCCTTTTCTAGAAAGGATCCATTCAAAGCAACGAATATATTGCCTTCGGATCTGCGATAGAAGGTGTACCCAACATTTTCTTTTGGGTATCCTATGAAGACGCACTTCTCCGATTTGGGTTAGAGCTTATCAGGTTGAAACTTTTTCACATAAGCATTGCAACCTCAAACTTTAAGAAATGACAGCTTAGGTTTCTTGCCAAACCATAGTTCATACGGTGTCATCTTAACGGATTTAGATGGTGCCCTTTTTAATGTGAATGCAGATGTCTCTAATGCATAACCCCAAAACCATAGTGATTAATCGGTAAGAAACATCACAGATTGCACTATATCCAATAATAGTACGGTTATGACGTTCAGACACACCATTATGCTGTGGTGTTCCAGGTGGCATGATTTTGTGAAACTATTCCACATTGTTTTAATTGAAGACCAAACTCGTAACTCAAATATTTGTCTATGCGATCAGATCGTAGAAACTTTATTTTCTTGTCACGATGATTTTCCACTTCACTCTTAAGTTCTTTGAACTTTTCAAATGTTTCATACTTATGTTTCATCAAGTAGATATACTCATATCTGCTCAAATCATCTGTGAAGATCAGAAAATAATGATACCTGCCGCGAGCCTCAATATTCATCGGACCACATACATCAGTATGTATGATTGCCAACAAATCTGTTGCTCACTCCATTGTTCCGGAGAACGGAGTCTTAATCATCTTTCCCATGAGGCATGGTTCGCAAGCATCAACTGATTCATAATCAAGTGATTCCAAAAGCCCATCGGCATGGATTTTCTTCATGCGCTTTACACCAATATGACCTAAACGGCAGTGCCACAAATAAGTTGCACTATCATTATTAACTTTGCATCTTTTGGTTTCAATATTATGAATATGTGTATCACTACGATCGAGATCCAACGAACCATTTTCATTGGGTGTGTAACCATATAAGGTTTTATTCATGTAAACAGAACAACAATTTATTCTCTTACTTAAATGAATAACCGTATTGCAATAAACATGATCAAATCATATCCATGCTCAACGCAAACACCAAATAACACTTATTTAGGTTCAACACTAATCCCGGAAGTATAAGGAGTGTGTGATGATGATCATATCAATCTTGGAACCATTTCCAATACACATCGTCACTTCACCCTTAACTAGTCTATGTTCATTTTGCAACTCTCGTTTTGAGTTACTATTCTTAGCAACTGAACTAGTATCAAATACTGAGGGGTTGCTATAAACACTAGTAAAGTACACATCAATAACATGTATATCAAATATACCTATGTTCACTTTGCCATCCTTCTTATCCGCCAACTACTTGGGGTAGTTCCGCTTCTAGTGACCAGTCCTTTTGCAGTAGAAGCACTCAGTTTCAGACTTAGGTTCAGACTTGGGTTTTTCACTTGAGCAGCAACTTGTTTGCCGTTCTTCTTGAAGTTCCCCTTTCTTCCCTTTGTCCCTTTACTTGAAACTAGTGGTTTTACCATCAACACTTGATGCTTTTCTTGATTTCTACCTTCATCGATTTCAGCATCACGAAGAGCTTGGGAATCATTTCCGTTATCCCTGGCATATTATAGTTCATCACGAAGTTCTACTAACTTGGTGATGGTGACTAGAGAATTCTGTCAATCACTATTTTATCTGGAAGATTAACTCCCACTTGATTCAAGCGATTGTAGTACCCAGACAATCTGAGCACGTGCTCACTGCTTGAGCTATTCTCCTCCATCTTTTAGCTATAGAACTTGTTGGATACTTCATATCTCTCAACTCGGGTATTTGCTTGAAATATTAACTTCAACTCCTGGAACATCTCATATGGTCCATGACGTTCAAAACGTCTTTGAAGTCCCGATTCTAAGCTGTTAAGCATGGTGCACTAAACTATCAAGTAGTCATCATATTGAGCTAGCCAAACGTTCATGACGTCTGCATCTGCTCCTGCAATAGGTTTGTCACCTAGCGGTGCATTAAGGACATAATTCTTCTGTGCAACAATGAGGATAAACCTCAGATCACGGATCCAATCTGCATCATTGCTACTAACATCTTTCAACTTAGTTTTCTCTAGTAAACATATCAAAAATAAAACAGGGGAGCTAAACGCGAGCTATTGATCTACAACATAGATATGCTAATACTACCAGGACTAAGTTCATGATAAATTTAAGTTCAATTAATCATATTACTTAAGAACTCCCACTTAGAAAGACATCCCTCTAATCTTCTAAGTGATCACGTGATCCAAATCAACTAAACCATAACCGATCATCACGTGAAATGGAGCAGCTTTCAATGGTGAACATCAATATGTTGATCATATCTACTATATGATTCACGCTCGACCTTTTGGTCTCAGTGTTCCGAGGCCATATCTGCATATGCTAGGCTCGTCAAGTTTAACCTGAGTATTCTGCGTGTGCAAAACTGGCTTGCACCCGTTGTAAATGGACGTAGAGCTTATCACACCCGATAATCACGTGGTGTCTGGGCACGACGAACTTTGGCAATGGTGCATACTCAGGGAGAACACTTTTTATCTTGAAATTTAGTGAGAGATCATCTTATAATGCTACCGTCAATCAAAGCAAGATAAGATGCATAAAAGATAAACATCACATGCAATCAATATAAGTGATATGATATGGCCATCATCATCTTGTACTTGTGATCTCCATCTCCGAAGTACCGTCATGATCACCATCGTCACCGGTGCGACACCTTGATCTCTATCGTAGCATCGTTGTCGTCTCGCCAATCTTATGCTTCCACGACTATCGCTACCACTTAGTGATAAAGTAAAGCATTACAGCACGATTGCATTGCATACAATAAAGCGACAACCATATGGCTCCCGCCAGTTGCCGATAACTTGGTTACAAAACATGATCATCTCATACAATAAAATTTAGCATCATGTCTTGACCATATCACATCACAACATGCCCTGCAAAAACAAGTTAGACGTCCTCTACTTTGTTGTTGCAAGTTTTGCGTGGCTGCTACGGGCTTAGCAAGAACCGTTCTTCCCTATGCATCAAAACCACAACGATAGTTTGTCAAGTTGGTGCTGTTTTAACCTTCGCAAGGACCGGGCGTAGCCACACTCGGTTCAACTAAAGTTGGAGAAACTGACAACCGCCAGCCACCTGTGTGCAAAGCACGTCGGTAGAACCAGTCTCGCGTAAGCATACGCGTAATGTCGGTCCGAGCCGCTTCATCCAACAATACCGCCGAACCAAAGTATGACATGCTAGTAACCAGTATGACTTATATCGCCCACAACTCACTTGTGTTCTACTCGTGCATAACATCAACGCATAAAACCTAGGCTCAGATGCCACTGTTGGGGAACGTAGTAATTTCAAAAAAATTCCTACGCACACGCAAGATCATGGTGATGCATAGCAACGAGACGGGAGAGTGTTGTCTACGTACCCTCGTAGACCGGAAGCGGAAGCGTTAGCACAACGCGGTTGATGTAGTCGTACGTCTTCACGGCCCGATCGATCAAGCACCGAAACTACGGCACCTCCGAGTTCTAGCACACGTTTAGCTCGATGACGATCCCAGGACTCCGATCTAGCAAAGTGTCGGGGATGAGTTCCGTCAGCACGACGGCGTGGTGACGATCTTGATGTTCTACCGTCGCAGGGCTTCGCCTAAGCACCGCTACAATATTATCGAGGATTATGGTGGAGGGGGGCACCGCACACGGCTAAGAGATCAATGATCAATTGTTGTGTCTATGGGGTGCCCCCCTGCCCCTGTATATAAAGGAGTGGAGGAGGGGGGCGGCCAAGGAGGGGGGCGCGCCCTAAGGGGGAGTCCAACTCCCACAGGGAGTAGGACTCCCCTTTTTCCTATTAGGAGTAGGAGAGGGAAGGAAGAGGAAGGAGGGAGGAAGGAAAGGGGGGCCGGCCCCCCCTCCCAATTCGGATTGGGCTTGGGGGGGCGCCCCCTCCCTTGATCCTTTCCCCTCCTTTCCACTAAGGCCCAATAAGGCCCATATACCTCCCCGGGGGTTCCGATAACCTCCCGGTGATCCAGTATTGTCCCAATCTCACCCGGAACCTTTCCGGTCTCCAAATATAGTCGTCCAATATATCGATCTTTATGTCTCGACCATTTTGAGACTCCTCGTCAAGTCCGTGATCACATCCGGGACTCCGAACAACCTTCGGTACATCAAAATATATAAACTCATAATGAAACTGTCGTCGTAACGTTAAGCGTGCGGACCCTACGTGTTTGAGAACAATGTAGACATGACCGACACATGTCTCCGGTCTATAACCAATAGCGGAACCTGGATGCTCATATTGGCTCCTACATATTCTACGAAGATCTTTATCGGTCAGACCGCATAACAACATATGTTTGTTCCCTTTGTCATCGGTATGTTACTTGCCCGAGATTCGATCGTCAGTATATCAATACCTAGTTCAATATCGTTACCGGCAAGTCTCTTTAACTCATTCCGTAACACATCATCCCGCAACTAACTCATTAGTTGCAATGCTTGCAAGGCTTAAGTGATGTGTATTACCGAGTGGGCCCAGAGATACCTCTCCGACAATCGGAGTGACAAATCCTAATCTCGAAATACGCCAACCCAACAAGTACCTTCGGAGACACCTGTAGAGCACCTTTATAATCACCCAGTTACGTTGTAACGCTTGGTAGCACATAAAGTGTTCCTCCGGTAAACGAGAGTTGCATAATCTCATAGTCATAGGAACATGTATAAGTCATGAAGAAAGCAATAGCAACAAACTAAACGATCAAGTGCTAAGCTAAAGGAATGGGTCAAGTCAATCACATCATTCTGCTAATGATGTGATCTCGTTAATCAAATGACAACTCTTTGTATATGGCTAGGAAACATAACCATCTTTGATTAACGAGCTAGTCAAGTAGAGGCATACTAGTGACGCTCTGTTTGTCTATGTATTCACACATGTATCATGTTTCCAGATAATGGAATTCTAGCATGAATAATAAACATTTATCATGATATAAGGAATAAATAATAACTTTATTATTGCCTCTAGGGCATATTTCCTTCACTTATTTACTCGAAGAACGAGGAAGAGCATGTCGAACATCTTAGACTTGTGTTAGAAAAACTTAGAGAACACCGTTTTTATGCCAAGTTCTCCAAGTGCGAATTTTGGTTGCCAGAAGTGACCTATCTCGGCCACGTAATCTCTGGTAAGGGCATTGCTGTCAATCCCAAGAGAGTTCAGGCCGTTCTTGATTGGACTCCGCCTGAAACGGTTAAGCAAGTTAGGAGTTTCCTTGGCCTAGCCAGTTATTATCGCCGCTTCGTTGAGAACTTCTCCAAAGTGGCCAAACCTCTCACGGAACTTCTCAAGAAAGATAAAAAGTTTGAGTGGTCCCCACAGTGTGAGCACAGTTTTCAGGAACTAAAAAGACGCCTGACTTCTGCTCCCATACTTGTGCCACCGGATTTCACTAAGGACTTTATTATCTATTGTGATGCCTCACGACAGGGACTAGGTTGCATCCTTATGCAGGATCGTCATGTGATTGCCTATGCATCTCGACAGTTGCATCCACATGAGGAGAATTATCCTGCACATGATCTAGAGCTTGCAGCCGTAGTCTATGCACTTAAGACCTGGCGACATTACCTCCTTGGTAAATGTTGCGAGATTTACACCGATCACCAGAGTCTCAAGTATATCTTCACCCAACCAGATTTGAACCTTAGGCAAAGACGTTGGTTGGAGTTGATCTCAGATTACGACTTAGGAATTACCTACACCCCAGGCAAGGGGAATGTCATGGCTGATGCGCTAAGTCGTAAGTCCTATTGCAACAATCTCATGTTGCAGCAGGGCCAGCTACTTCTCCATGAGGAATTATGTAAGCTTAACCTTCACATTTCTCCTCACAGATTCCTTTCTACCTTGGTGGCGAAACCTACTGTCGGGGATATACCCCGCGGCGTAAACCGGCCAGAAGTATAACCCGGCCGGACTAGGCGTTTCATTGGTAAACCGCCAGAGGATTGGCGATTTACGTGTCTGGCGGTTCACTGGTATGACGATTCACGAGCCTGAAGACTCATTGGTGACCCGGCTGGACTTGGCGGTTTACTTGAGACCCAATTTACACTTGGCGATTCACTGGCGACCTGCCCTGACCTGGCGGTTTACAAGCAACCCGCCGGAACGTTATGACACACTTGTGACCCGGCGGACAGGTCAGATGAATGACAAGGCCCAAGGCCCAGAAGGCCGGTTTATGTTAATGGTGGGCCGGTTTAAGAGAAAAGGCATGAGGAACATTTATCTTACAAGGAATTAAGACCTGGACTTGTATCCGGTTTGTATTAGAGATAGACTAGTCCTAATCCTAATAGGACTCTACATGTAACCCGCCCCTCCAACATATATAAGGAGGGGCAGGGCTCCCCAAAAGGGACAAGATTCACAAGTTCCACAAGTTGGACAAGTTAGGTTTAGACAATAGCTCTCGAGATAGAGAACTCTTGTAACCGTGATCATCATCATCAATATCAATGAAGCAGGATGTAGGCTTTTACCTCCACCGTGAGGGGCCGAACTTGGGTAAAACATCGCGTGTCTCGTCCCACTCAAACCCTCTCAAGCTACCACATAGATGCGTTGGCCTCGCGACTAAGTCCTGACACTAAGGACATCTGCCGTGACAATTCCACGACAGTTGGCGCCCACCATGGGGCTCGCGCACGGTGGTGTGGAGTTCTTGAAGGGATCTTTTCTAGGGTTCGAGAAGTTTGCAAGTTTCCGGTTCAATTAGAGCTAGCGTGGAAGATTCATATCAAACGTCAAGTTTGCTAAATCCCAAAAGGGGGGAGTCTGCGTTTGATTCGGCAAGGATTCATCGGATCTGATGGGTGTAAATCACCGATACATACAAGGTCAAATTTCCGATCGAGTTATCAGATCAGACGAGGGATCGAACACTTTGGAAATTGATTAGCCTTATGTGTGATGAATCAAAACAAGGTAGAAGACAAAAAGACCAAAAGCAATCACGTTCCCGATCCAGGAAAGGAAAATTACCATGACCTGGACTCTGAATCGTCCTTGCCTCCGTGGCTTCCGCCTCTGCAATCGGTTTCTGTCGCTGCCGTGGTGTATGGCCCGCCTGAGTCCGCCCTAGCGGCCACGCCAAGTCACCTCGCCTCCATTGCCGTGCGGGCCGCTGTACTCGTTCATCTCCGTGATGAACAGCCTGTTCGGAGTCAGCACTGCCTCAGCCATGCCGTCCGAGTCACTTGCTGCCTCTGCCACCCTACCCGCTCAAGTCGCCGTGGTGGCCGCTTCGCGACCCTGCCGCACTTCGAGTCTCGCCGCTCCTGAACCACCTCTGCAAAGTTGCTCCCGTCCGAGTCGATGTCGGCCCGGATTTCGCCGAGAGTTGCCTCCACTGGTTTAGTTCCTATTAAACCGGCCGCGTTGCCGCCAACGCCGCATTGTCGGTTTCGCCCTCGGACCGCCCGGTCGGCCACTGGTACAGGCCCGTTGCTGCTGATCCCGTTGACTGCTGCGCAGTAGCTCCTTTGTATCTACAGCCCTCCGCGCTGATGTTTCCTCCGGCACGACCGCGCGTTGACCGGCTGCTCGCCGGTTCGTCTGTTGCGTCTTCTGTGGAGGTGCGCCTCGCCGACCTGGCACCAAATCGCCAGACCCATGAGTCACTGCCTCCGCCCTGACTCGCACGGCGGCACCTCAAGTCGCCTGGCCTCGTGGCTGTCTCCGTCGAAACTGGCCGCGCCACCACGCGCCTCTACGGCCGCCCCTCTTGCCTGAGCCACCACGGTTGCCGCTGGAATACGCCTCCATAAACCGCTGTAGCTTTTGCTGAGTCATTAAGCCGGCTCTCCGCTTCTCCGCTATCATTCCGCTTTGAGCCACCGTTTCCAGGATCCATTACAGGCATACTTCAAGGATTAACCCGCTGTCCCCACAGTGCTGGCCTCTGATATTTGCCCTGTCTAACTGTCGGTTCGCGGCACCTGATTCTTTTTGGATGCGTCCCCGCGCATACGTTGACTGGCCAAAAGGCTCCTGCGATGGTGCGCCTGAAGACATACTGCAAAGAATTGGTATTACAAAATGTATTGCTACTAGTACTACTTATACGAGGAGATCAAAAGCTACTGCTATTTCTTCATCACTTGAAGACAAAGAAAAAGAAAGGAGAAGAGGAGGGTCACCCCATGTAAAGCATCAGACTATATAATATCAGTTGATGCGTGCAGACAAACAAGCATGGTGCTGCTCGCCAGTTGCACAACCAATAAAAAACCAGGTGATATCCATCCAATTTTATTTTTAAATATAATTGTCTTTCATCAAAGAACAATTACTCCGGTATGTGGTATTTTTTCACAACACCATTATTCATTACAAAGATGTGGCAAAGGGGCATGCACCAGCATTATTTTTTCACTAGCGCTCGTCTATGCCGTGCTGCTCGACGGGTACATGTGCCAATCGCCGCCCCGCTATATCAACATGACGCGGTTGATTTGCCCGTCCGCGCGGCTTGCCGTGCCTGCAACTGACTCGCCCGTCCGCACCGGCTTACAACACCGCGGCCGGTTCATTCGTCTGCTACCGCGGCCGACTCGCCCGTGGTGATCATCAACTCCATGGTGGATAATTTTTGGCCTAACATATCAGGTTAAATCCATCCAGTCAATTTTTTATTGATACATTTTTATGATTTCGAGAACAATTACTCTTGCCTGCAATACCTTTTATGCAGGATAATTAGTCATGACAAAAGTGGCTCATACCATGGGTACGGAGCGCGCGCTGGCAACATCCTGCCCGGTGTTCGCCCATGCCATATTACACAGCGTCTTTGTCGTCCATCTCTCGCGGCCTGGTCTACATCAATATACCGAGCCGCACCTGTATACATGAGTTGTTTATTGAGTATGAGCAAGTCACAGCTTGGGTAGCCCGGTTTTTTCTTTCAACAAAATGGAGGCAAACTATCATATACTATCAACCGCCGTCTGCACTGGATGGCTCAATGGGCAGGCGCACAAGTCGCCGCCACTACAGTTTGGTTAACTTCAAATCGCCAGTTGGAAGGAACCATTGGCAGAGTTGCTGACACGGCTCATACGGGATCATTTATAACCCACCGCAGTCACCTCAACCTTCTGTGGATTCACATCGTGCTATCAACATCAATGATATACAAGTTATGCCAGTTTATATCACAGTCAAATATGGAGAGTCTCAAGCCAACTCCTCGAGTCACCTTTGAGGCTCGGGGGCTACGATGACATGACTCAGCAAATCTTGCCAGTTTCAGCAAATTTAAGAACCCCAGGACTATGGAGGGAAGGATAACCCGGTCCCGGAGGCTACTGTTATATTGATGAAAGTTTAAAGGCCGTCGGGAAATTGCCGGCTTAGAAAGTATATGACAGTTATAAAATCACGGCTCAATGAAGAAGTTCCGGGTCATCAGAAATGACTCCGGTTTAAAATCCGGCTCAAGGGAAGTCAGTCTCACTGAAGCTCTCAATATCCGGTTTACAATCCGGTTCAAGAAAAATCTATTTTCCCACAAAGCTCTAAAGCGCTCAAAACCGGTTTAACAATGTCCGGTTCAAAAGGGAATTAACTTCTCGCAAGTTCGAGTTTAAAGGCCGTCAGAAAATTTCCGGCTGAAAATGAAGATTCTGGTTTAAAATCCGGTTCAAGGGAAAGATATCTCCCACAAAGCTTTGAAGCTCTCAATATCCGGTTCAAGATCCCGGTTCAAGAAGAATTTATCTCTTGCGAAAAGTTAAAAATTGCCAAAGAGGACCTGCTGCCATGATGCGTGGTTCAAACATGGGTATCCCGCCTTACTGGCCTGACATATTATTGATCACATGGGGGCTTCTGCTTCATAAAGCGGGGTCTCTGTTCTTTTACATCATGCGTGGTTACACGGAGCTGTTCTGTCTTAAAGCGGCCTCCGGTTTACCCCTTGAAAATTTTATAAACATCACTTGGGGGCTTGGTCGTGTCCAAACCAATGCAACACCTTTTGATAGGCGAAAGCCACCAGATCACTTGGGGACATGGTCAAGTCTGAACCAGTCACGCCTCTTGATCGGCCTAAGGCCATAGAATCACTTGGGGGCTTGGTCGAACCCGAACCATTGCCACGCCTCTTGATCGGCATAATGCCACGGTTTCATTTGGGGACCTGGCTGACTTGAACCATAGCTACACCATTGGGGAGCTTGGTCATGTCCGACCATGGTAACACCATCTGATCGGCTCAATAAGCCTCTTTTTGCAAATGGTTTTATCATTGCCTTTGCTTCAATATTTTCCTTGATAACTGTTTCTTTTATTTTTGTTGCATTTTTAAACCGACAAAGTTTTAAACCGGTTCAAACTGTCAATTACAAATTGACGAAACATGGTCAAATCTTAATCCGGAGACTATCTGCCCGGTTTGATTTTCTGTTACCATCCTATTATGGAGTAAACCGGTGTTTATCACAACCCGGCACAGTTTTATCATAAACCGGCACAATATGGAAGGAGTTATCAGTACTCAAGATTGGGGTTATCACCTTTACTACAAAAAGTTGGTAAAACCAACAATGTGATTCAATGTCACAGGTATGATCTATTTCATATTTGATTATTCTTAAGTGCAGCCTTGGTTATAAACCCGGGTTATATGTTGGGCGTTATGACCCGTCCGGCGGTAAACCGCCAGGACACTTTAAACTTGTTGTATGCAGAAATAGGTTGAATAAAGTATGCCGATAAATTATCCGGTGTTTATTAAACCGGCCTGGCTTTCGACTATATGTCGCCAGTATGATGATAAATTAGCCGGTGTTTATTAAACCGGCCTGGCTTTCGACTATAAGTCGCCAGTATATATTTGGATTGTGCCATTGGAATAATGCCCTTATAAATGATTGGGTTATATTATTCAAATACCCAAACTTGGATGAATTTTCATTATGATATTGGATGAATAAGATTTTCATACCGGATTATATTATCTTGAACAACCAACATGGCTGGATTTTTATTATGGTTATTAATATTATGATTGAGGTTTTTCAAAGTCGCTTTAGCACAACGGATATTAATTTTGTCGATGAATATGATTTATTTTGCCATGGAAGGAATAGTCCCGAGTCGCTGCAGGCTTACAACCCGACACTTGGGGGCTACATTATTCAAAATTGAGATTACATGCAAGTCTCATGTTGCTGCAAGCATGCATCATGACATTTGGGGGCTAATGCAAAGTCATTTTTACTAGTCTTATTGAAGACCCGACTCATCATATTATAATGATCCGGCCCTTGGGGGCTACCAATTGCTCCTGCCAACAATTCAAGGTACACAAGTTTTCGTCCATAATATTGAAGGATCCATTGCTCAATTGGTAAAGCACAAAACTCTTAACCTTGTGGATGTGGGTTCAAGCCCTACGATGGAAGCTACATTATAAGATGTTATTTTCATTGAAGTATATATCAAGTCCCGGTTTAGTATTATCTTACTAAGCCGGCCCTTGGGGGCTACACATCACTGCTAAAATCCCTGCTCATTATTGCATAATGACCCGGCCCTTGGGGGTTACACTGATTGAAGTTTTTATAAGCAATTACAAGTCCTAGGTTGCTGCAAGCATGACAACCCAGTACTTGGGGGCTACATATATGGAGTATTCAATTTATATGATTGAGATGAACAAACCGGATTTCTTCAAGGTTGAAACACTTATTGGAGCAAGTCTTAAGTTATCACTATGTTCTCCTCTTAAGACTTGGGGGCTACATGTATTATGCATATAAAGGAGGAACATCTTCATTTTATCAGTTTTGAGCAAATCAGGAAGATCAATTACATGACCCGATGTCGACAACAATTATGACCCGGTGCCATCAATATTTATAAACCGGCTAGTTTGGTAATATTAAACCGGCAAGTTTTACATCTTCAAACTGGCTGAATATCAGATAAGTATTTCAAGACCCATATTTCTTAAACCGGCGCTTTGGAAGCCGACTCAAGTGGATTATTCTTCACAATGTTTCTCTGTGAGAAACCAATGTCAACAAATTGAGTATGAAGCTGGCTTGTTAACCCGGATTTTCTAGAAGGAGGAAATAACAAGGACTTAAGGATCATCAGGTACCGGTTTACAAGAATTCTTAACCCGGAGCATAACCTGTCAAATTTGTTCTTGTGTTTATTTTGCAGCATAAGTTTACCATGGATAAATCCAAGCTAAACTTGGGGGCTAATGTCGGGGATATGCCCCGCGGCGTAAACCGGTCGGAAGTATAACCCGGCCGGACTAGGCGTTTCATTGGTAAACCGCCAGAGGATTGGCGATTTACGTGTCTGGCGGTTCACTGGTATGACGATTCACGAGCCTGAAGACTCATTGGTGACCCGGCTGGACTTGGCGTTTACTTGAGACCCGGTTTACACTTGGCGATTCACTGGCGACCTGCCCTGACCTGGCGGTTTACAAGCAACCCGCCGGAACGTTATGACACACTTGTGACCCGGCGGACGGGTCAGATGAATGACAAGGCCCAAGGCCCAGAAGGCCGGTTTATGTTAATGGTGGGCCAGTTTAAGAGGAAAGGCATGAGGAACATTTATCTTACAAGGAGTTAAGACATGGACTTGTATCTGGTTTGTATTAGAGATAGACTAGTCCTAATCCTAATAGGACTCTACATGTAACCTGCCCCTCCAACATATATAAGGAGGGGCAGGGCTCCCCAAAAGGGACAAGATTCACAAGTTCCACAAGTTGGACAAGTTAGGTTTAGACAATAGCTCTCGAGATAGAGCACTCTTGTAACCATGATCATCATCATCAATATCAATGAAGCAGGATGTAGGCTTTTACCTCCACCGTGAGGGGCCGAACCTTGGTAAAACATCGTGTGTCTCGTCCCACTCAACCCCTCTCAAGCTACCACATAGATGCGTTGGCCTCACGACTAAGTCCTGACACTAAGGACATCTGCCGTGACAATTCCACGACACCTACCCTTGAGGATCAGATCATTACTGATCAGAATTTTGATAGGGGTGTTATCCGCATCAAGAGAAACGTTAAGAAGGGAGTTGGTGGATGTTTCTCTATGGATGATCGAGGTGTTGTTTTCTTTGAGAATTGCTTGGTGGTTCCTAAGAATCAACATCTGCGACAACTGATTCTTAAGGAGGCTCATGAATCTCCTCCCACGATTCATCCCGGTAGCACTAAGATGTATCAGGACCTACGCCAGAGGTTCTGGTGGACTAGGATGAAGAGAGAAATCACTGAGTTCATTGCTAACTGTGATGTTTGTCGTCGCGTTAAAGCAGAACATCAGAGACCTGCTGGCACCCTTCAGCCTTTAGCTATTCCTGAGTGGAAATGGGACAAAGTTGGTATGGACTTCATCATCGGCCTTCCCAGGACCAAGAGAGGGAATAACGCTATCTTCATAGTCATTGCTCGTCTTTACAAAGTGGCTCACTTCCTACCTGTTCGAGAGAGTATAACTGCTAGTCAGCTCGCTGACTTATATATTTCTCGAATAGTTTCACTTCATGGTGTCCCACTAGAGATCAATTCAGACCGTGGTAGTCTCTTCACTTCTCATTTCTAGGAGAGTTTCCAAACTGCCATGGGCACCCATCTTTCCTTCAGTACCGCTTTCCACCCTCAATCAAGTGGTCAGGTGGAAAGGGTCAACCAAATTCTCAAAGACATGCTTAGGGCTTATGTTATCTCATTCGGTATGGATTGGGAGAAGTGTCTTCCCTTCGCCGAGTTTGCTTATAACAACAGCTACCAATCCAGCCTCAAGAAAGCTCCTGTTGAGGTTCTGTATGGACGAAGATGTCGAACACCTTTGAACTGGTCAGAAACCGGTGAAAGACAATTCTTTGGACCGGATATGATCCAGGAGGCAGAAGAGCAAGTTCGCATCATTCGTGAGAATTTGAAAACAGCCCAATCTCGTTAAAAGAGCCAGTATGACCGTCATAATAAGGAAGTGGCTTATGAAGTTGGCGACAAGGCTTACCTTCGGGTTACCCCTTTGAAGGGTACCCATCGTTTCGGTATCAAGGGCAAGTTGGCTCCTTGTTATATTGGTCCCTTTCTCATTCTCGCTAAACGAGGAGAGGTTGCCTACCAGTTGGAACTACCCCCACATATTTCTCGAGTTCATGATGTCTTCCACGTCTCTCAACTCAGGCGTTGCTTCTCGGATCCCATCCGCGGAGTGGACCACGAAACGCTTGATCTCCAAGATAACCTCACATATTGAGAGTACCCTGTTTGCATCCTTGATCAAGTAGAGCGTGTCACCCGATGTCATAACATCAAGTTTCTCAAGGTTCAGTGGTCTCATCATTCCGAGAGAGAAGATACCTGGGAGCGTGAAGATCGTCTTCGACTTGAGTACCCCGCTTTCTTTCCGCCAACTCCTAAATCTCGGGATGAGATTTTTTCAAGTGGGGGCGAGTTGTCACATCCCTAGTTCTGGTATGACCTAGGCTAGCCCTTCATGTGTGCATCGTGTTTAAATTTCATTTAAATTTGAAATGGGGATTTGTGAAACCCTCAGAAATTATTTCAAGAAATGACTGAGATAAAAATTGCTCCAAAAAGGTCCGAGAAAATGTTCATGTTGCTCTCTAAAAATATTGGTCAGAGGTAAAATTCTAACAAATATTTTTAGGAGCTCATAAATACTTATTTTGGCCATTTGGAATTAATGCATAATTATTTTCTTTGGATATATATATGTTATATATATAATATATGTCCAAAACTTATGCTAGTTGTTGAGGAGCTCTGGAATAATACCATTAGCTCCTACAAAAATTGGCATAAGAAAATAAATTAGTTTAGTATTATTTTTAAGCAGAAACAAATGTCAGAAAATAGAAAACAAAAGTGGAGAAAGCTTACCTGGGACGGCCTACCTAGCACTGTGCAGCCCAGCCGGCCCACTGGCCCAGTGCGAGTCGTCGTTGTCCTCGCGCCAGTCGGACAGGCGTGTGGCCGACGCGCGCGCACCACTGTGCCGCCACGCCACCAGCCTGCCTGCCCTCTCCCCTGCCAGCGCGACGCGCTGGGCGACATCGCGGGTGCCGTCCCGATCAGGTCGACCTCCTCACTTCTCCCCTCGCCTTCTCCCTCGCTTGCCACAGCCATGGCCGAGCGCCATCCTCACCGCCGTTTGCCGTAGTTGTCGCCAGAGCCGTCCCCTCGCCCCTCCGTCGAGTCCATGAGCTCCGCCACATCTCCTTCTACCTCCCCGTCGAGCCACGTGATGCGGGAAGCCCTTGAGAGCCACCATCGCCATCGTCTTCACCTCCGGCCGCCGGAGATCTTCTTCAACGCCCTGACGCCGTTCGCCTTCCCCGAGCCCGCCGAGCATGCCCGCATAACCGTCGTGAGCTCTCCTCTGTTTCCCCTCCTTCCTCGTGCTTGATTCTGCACCATAGCATCGCCCGCAAGTGCCCGTGAGCTCATCACCGGCGACCATGGCGCCGTCGTCATTTTAGCCTGCGTTAGTGGCGCCCGAGCACCTTATCGTGCTCCTGGTGCCACGAGGGTGCCACAGATCCCCTCGGGTGGCCTCCCCGTGCCCCGCAGCCCGCTCCCGCTCGAAGCCGAACTCCGGCCACCGCCCCGAGCTTCGCTCCGGCGAGCTCCGGCCGCCCCCGCCTCTCACACTTGCTCCGATCAGTGTGGAAGAGCGCGGGCTTCGCCTCTGTGGTCTCCGCCGCGCGTTTGGTCGCCGGAAGGCGGTTTCTGACGCCCTCCGCCGCGTTTGGCCTCGCCGGTGTCGAGTCGCCGGCGGGTTTGACCCCGCTGACCGGGGTTTGACCTTCCCCTTGTGTCACTAATGCGTGGGCCACCCCCTGACATTTTAGTTAGTATTAATTTAACACTAATTAACCTAGGTTAGTTAGCTAGTTAGTCGCTGACCAGTGGGCCCGGCGCCCACTAATCCCAATTAGACTAAATAAACCCCCTGTTAACTAACTGAGTCACTAACGTGTGGACCCCACACGTCAGGTTTGACTTGGTCAGCGCCATTGACCTGCTGACGTACGCATGACACTGTGCTGACGCAACATATCATTTTCTGGTATTAAAATAAATTAGGAAATTCCAGAAAATGATATAAACTTCAAAAATTCATAGAAGTTCAACCGTAGCTCAGATTGAAATAATTTATATATGAAAAATTATCAGAAAAATTCAATCTATCCATCTGTACCAGTTTCATGCATGTCAAACCAACTTATACCTACTGTATAAGTGAAACACTAAAATGGCTTCTATAAAGAGATTATTTTGGAGATGCATTTGAATCTTTGGTTCAAATGGATTTCATCCAAATAAAAGCTAGTTGCATTAGCTCAATCAGCATCACATATTCATGCCATGATCATGCATCATATTGTTGCATATGCTTGTGTTTGATTATCGACACCGTTCCTTCTCGATAGGTCTTGCTCCAGAGACCGATCCAGAGTACCTGTCAGAGGAGCAGTGCCCCCTGTTGATCTACCAGGCAAGCAAACCCCCCTGTTCATTTCGATACAATCCTACTCTCACGCTCCTGCTCTCATTTATTGCATTAGGACAACAACGATTCAACTTCTAATTTATGCTGCGGTAGTTGAACCCTTTCCTCTACATGACCTGTCATTGCCACAGTAAATAGTTAAAACCCACTAGCATGTGTAGGAGTTGATTGAGCCATGTTGTGGTCCTACCATGCATGGCCTGCTATTGCTTAGAGTATGTCAGGTCTGATTCATCGGGAATGAATTGGAATGTTACGGTATGTTCTGGTGCTGAGAGTTAAGCGTGTGAACATGATTTGGTAAAGGTAGCAGTGAGAGGCCATGTAGGAGTACATGGTGGGTTGTCTCACTAGAACCGTCCTTAAGCACTGAGTTCCATGTATGTTGTCCAATGACTAGCTACTACCACACATTGGAATGCTTAAGTGCCCCTCTCGACTTATTAGCCAACTTGATCTCTGTCCAGGAGTTGCAAATAGTTTCTGGTGTTTGTAGGTAGTGTTAGTAGTCTACCAAGTGGCACTCGGCCATGTGGGCTTGGGACAGACTAGGCACAAGTGGCACCATGTACCAAGCGTAGATCCATCCGGCGAGGTGGGCTTGGGAACCCTGCACACATCGTTTGGGGCCGTGAGCGACACCCCGGCCGGATCTCCTTGCGGATGGAACCTGAATAGGCGATAAACCTGGACTAGAGTCTTGTGTGGTTAGTCAGGTCGTGGCCGACACCCTCGCCAGGCTTCCGCTTGAAGGTTGCCAAGATACATGACGTGTACATAGTGATAAGTGGTGAGAGCGTGTGTGAAGAAGTACACCCCTGCAGGGTTATCATGATCTATTCGAATAGTCGTGTCCTTGGTTATGGACTTCTTGGATGCTTACGTGGTACATAGACAACTTAAAGTGGATACTCTAAAATGCTCAAGACAAGTGTGAGTGCTATGGATGGCCTCCCGTAGGGAGACGGGAATGAATCCATAGTAGAGTATTGATGTGGTGATTAGTGGACTCGTGTGCGCCACCTCAAAAGAGTTACCAGCAGTCGTAGTACAAGTTAGCCACTGAGTCAAAGCTGGCTTGCTGCAACTGAACCCCACACCGCCTCCTTGATACTAATGCATGTATGATAGGATCTGATGTAAGTCTTGCTGAGTACCTTTGTACTCACGTTGATTTATTTATGTTTTTGCAGCGGAGACTTCGGTCTTACTAGTTTACTTGGACTTCGACGAGTAGCTTGCACCTCAGCTACGATCTTGTACCCTTGGGAGGGACTTGTAGATAGTCAGGCTTCTTAGCCTTTTTCTTTTGTGGTTGTCTGTACTCAGACATGTAATGCTTCCGTTGCTTGTATGCTCTGAATGATGGGTCATGTGACCCATGTTTGTATTTAATTCTATGTGGCTCTTCTGGGCCTTTATCTATATGAGTTGCGTTATGTTGTGATGCCATGTTGTACAGCACATACTTGCATGTTATGCGTACGTGTGATGTGTATTGCTATGTGTGGGATCCGACAATCTAGTTGTTTATCCTTGGCAGCCTCTCTTATGGGGAAATGTAGCTTAGTGCTTCCTTGAGCCATAGTAGTCCGCTACAGCCTGGTTCACCGGAGTCCTGCTAGCCCAGCACTACTGCTCAGGACACTTGGCTGGCTGGCATGTGTTTCACTTCGTTCCTGTGTCTGTCCCTTCGGGGAAATGTCACGCGGTGACATCCGGAGTCCTGCCTAGCCTGCTACATCCCGGGTTCCCCGGAGTCTTGTTAGCCCAGTGCTACAGCCTGGATTCACACGCTGCTGACCGACATGCTCGATGTGAATCATGTATGCCTGTCCCCATAGGTTAGTGCCGCTTTGGGTTCACGACTAGCCATGTCGGCCCGGGTTCTCTGTCATATGGATGCTAGCGACACAATCATATACGTGAGCCAAAAGGCGCAAACGGTCCCGGGCCGGGGTAAGGCGACACCCGTGGGAATACCGTGCGTGAGGCCGCAAAGTGATATGAGGTGTTACCGGCTAGATCGATGTGACTTGGAATCGGGGTCCCGACAATTATGGTCTTCTCCTATCGACCCCCAAAGAAAAGAAAAGAAATAAAACTATTTACACGGGAAAGCTCCCAACAAGCAAAAGAAGAATAGGAAATATTTTTGGGTTTTCTTTTTAATTACTACTATAAGCATGGAAAGTAAACTAACTAAAATCTACAACTAATTTTTTTGGTTTTTTTCTTAAGGTTTATTAACACACAAGAAGAAAGCATAAAAAAGGAAAATAAACTAGCATGGATGATACAATGAAAAAGTATGAGCACTGACATCTAGCAATGAGTGTGTAAACATAAATGTAATGTCGGTGAGAAATACGTACTCCCCCAAGCTTAGGCTTTTGGCCTAAGTTGGTGTATGGACACGGCTGGCCTGGCGGATATCCATAATAATAGTTGGGGTCGTACTGAGAAGAAGAAGAGGAAGACTTCGCTTGCCACTGGCTGACAATCATCTCCGGATCCCACTGGTAATTAGACTGTCGTGAAGGATCAACTTATGGTTCCGGCTCTGGCTCCATGGCTGGTGCAGGGTTCCGGTAGGCGTGAATAACCTTCAACAGAACAAGGTGTGTGCCTACAGATAAATCAAACAAAGAAGGAGCAGGCAGGGTAATAGTCTCAGGATGATGTTTATTAAAGAACAGTTGATATTTAAGCTCTCCTTCCCTATTCTTAACAATAAAATCATGCCCCACCATACTTTTATAATCTAGATAAACACGAGGCATCACTTTTTCTTCCTTCTCATAATGCCTAATAGGTATGTTAAAATGTGTAGCTAGGCATGAAGCATAGATGCCTCCAAAGATGGGGCCCTTTGTACGGTTCAAACTTAACCGTTTAGCAATAATGCCGCCCATACTAACAGAGTTATCACCATATAAACCGTGGAGCAAAATAATAATATCAGGGATATTAAGGTTTCCATAGTTTCCGCGACCAATTAAACAACGACTAGCAAATAATGCAAAGTAACATAAAACAGGAAAATGTATGCTAGTGATTCGTGCATCGGAAACCTTCCTTGTTTCCCCTACAGTGATAGTATCAATGAACCCCTCCACATCATCACGATGTGGTTCTTCTATCTTGCCCTCAAAAGGGACTAAACAAACCCGACAAAAATCATAAAGTGACATCTCCTTATGCTCATCATATAAATGAAACTCCACCGTAGGTGGTGAGCTCCTAGAATGGAAATGAAAGTTTTGCACAAAGGTATTTGTGAGTAAGAGATACTGATCGCATTGGTCGTGGAGGAAAGCGGTGAGGCCTGCATTTTCAGCCAATTCATGAAAATCTTCATAAATCCCGGCTGCTCTCAAGAATTCCTCGGAAGGCCATTCACACGCACGAACCTCCGCGGTGCGCGGCAGATTATACTTAGGCTTCGGTGCCTTTTCCTTTGAGCTTTGGCTTGATGAGCCCCTCAAAAGTCTCCTCATCATTTTCAAGGAACAATCTCCCCAAGAAGTTTTGTGAGAGGTGCTTTGAGCAAGGAGATCGAAAATGGCAGCAAAACAAGCCTGGACTCGGGTTTGAGCTGGATATTTGTGTTTGGGGGAGGAAGAAGGAGTGTATGGGTGAAAGGATAAGTGGAGGAGGGCCACCGTGGGCCCACGAGGTAGGGGCGCGCCCTCCACCCTCGTGGGCAGGTGGTTGGACCCCTGCTGTGTTCTTTGTGCCAAATATTCTCAAATATTCTGGAAAAAATCATATTTAAATTTTAGGGCATGTGGAGAACTTTTATTTTCGAGGTATTTTTATATTGCACGGATAATCAGATAACACACAGAAAAATATTTAATTTTATTTTATTTTATATAAGTAGAAAGTAAAAGTGGGATACAGAAGGTTGTGCCTTCTAGTTTCATCCATCTCATGATCATCAAAAGGAATCCACTAACAAGATTGATCAAGTCTTGTTAGCGAACTCATTCCGAATAACATGGAACTAGAGAAATTTTGAATAACACTATGTTACCTTAATAGGGATATGCACATCCCCAATAATAAGAATATCATATTTCTTATTGACAGTAGGAAGAGGAAATTCAAAACCTCCAAATATAATCGATGGAATTTTTCCAATAGAGTTGATACTATGAACTTGAAGTTGTTTCCTCGGAAAGTGTACCGTATGCTCATTACCATTAACATGAAAAGTGACATTGCCTTTAGTGCAATCAATAATAGCCCCTACAGTATTCGAAAAGGGTCTTCCAAGAATAATAGACATACTATCATCCTCGGAATATCAAGAATAACAAAGTCCGTTAAAATAGTAACATTTGCAACTACAATAGGCACATCCTCACAAATACCGACAGGTATAGCAGTTGATTTATCAGCCATTTGCAAAGATATTTCAGTAGGTGTCAACTTATTCAAATCAAGTCCACGATATAAAGAGAGAGGCATAACACTAACACCGGCTCCAAGATCACATAAAGCAGTTTTAACATAGTTTCTTTTAATAGAGCATGGTATAGTGGGTACTCCTGGATCTCCAAGTTTCTTTGGTATTCCACCCTTAAAAGTATAATTAGCAAGCATGGTGGAAATTTCAGCTTCCGGTATCTTTCTTTTATTTGTAATAATATCTTTCATGTACTTAGCATAAGGATTGGTTTTGATCATATCAGTTAATCGCATACGCAAAAAGATAGGTCTAATCATTTCAGCGAAGCGCTCAAAATCCTCATCATCCTTTTTCTTGGATGGTTTGGGAGGGAAAGGCATGGGCTTCTGAACCCATGGTTCCCTTTCTTTACCATGTTTCCTAGCAACAAAGTCTTTCTTATCATAACGTTGATTCTTTGATTGTGGGTTATCAAGATCAACAACAGGTTCAATTTCTACATCATTATCATTACTAGGTTGAGCATCATCATGAACATTATCATTAACATTATTACTAGTTTCAGGTTCATTACCAGATTGAGTTTCAGCATCATAAATAGAAATATCATTTGGATTCTTAGGTGTTTCAGTAATAGGTTCACTAGAAGCATGCAAAGTCCTATCATTTTTCTTTTTCTTCTTTTTAGAAGAACTAGGTACATCTATATTATTTCTCTGAGAATCTTGCTCAATTCTCTTAGGGTGGCCTTCAGGATACAAAGGTTCCTGAGTCATTTTACCACCTCTAGTCATAACTCTAACAGCATTATCATTATTCTTACTATTCAATTCATTGAGCAAATCATTTTGAGCTTTAAGTACTTGTTCTACTTGAGTGGTAACCACAGAAGCATGTTTACTAATAAGTTTAAGTTCACCTTTGACATTAGACATATAATCACCCAAGTGTTCAAGCATATTTGAATTGTACTTCAATTGTCTACCAAAATAAGCATTAAAGTCTTCTTGCTTAACCATAAATTTATCAAACTCATCTAAGCATGGGCTAGCAAATTTAGTAAATGGGATTTTAGCTTTATCATATCTGTAGAGAGAATTTACCTTTACTACCTGTGTCGGGTTATCAAGACCATGAGTTTCCTCAATAGGTAATGGATTAAGATTATATGTTTCTTCAACAGGTGGTAAATTAAGGCCGTCTATTTCTTCAATAGGAGGTAAATTCTTAACATCTTCAGCTTTAATACCTTTTTCTTTCATAGATTTCTTTACCTCTTGCATATCTTCAGGACTGAGAAATAGAATACCCCTCTTCTTCGGAGTTGGTTTAGGAATAGGCTCAGGAATTGGCTCCGGAGGTGTCCAATTATTTTCATTTGTCAACATATTATTCAATAGAATTTCAGCTTCATCCGGTGTTCTTTCCCTGAAAAAAGAACCAGCACAACTATCCAGGTAATCTCTGGAGGCATCGGTTAGTCCATTATAAAAGATATCAAGTATTTCATTTTTCTTAAGAGGATGATCAGGCAAAGCATTAAGTAATTGGAGAAGCCTCCCCCAAGCTTGTGGGAGACTCTCTTCTTCAATTTGCACAAAATTATATATATCCCTTAAAGCAGCTTGTTTCTTATGAGCAGGGAAATATTTAGCAGAGAAGTAATAAATCATATCCTGGGGACTATGCACACAACCAGGATCAAGAGAATTAAACCATATCTTAGCATCACCCTTTAATGAGAACGGAAATATTTTAAGAATATAAAAGTAGTGACTTCTCTCATCTTTAGTGAACAGGGTAGCTATATCATTCAATTTAGTAAGATGTGCCACAACAGTTTCAGATTCATAACCATGAAAAGGATCAAATTCAACCAAAATAATTATATCAGGATCAACAGAGAATTCATAATCCTTATCAGTAACAAAGATAGGTGAAGTAGCAAAAGCAGGGTCAGGTTTCATTCTAGCATTTAGAGATTGCTTACTCCATTTTGCTAATAACCTCTTGAGTTCATTTCTATTTTTGCAAGCTAAAATAGCTAAATAAGCTTCTTGATAAAAAACATAACCCTTAGGAATAACAAGTGATTCTTCATCATCACTTTCATCAGTATCATCAGATTCAATATTTTCAATTTCTCTAGCCCTAGCAAGTTGTTCGTCAAGAAAATCACTAAGTGGCATAGTAGTATCACGCATAGAGGTAGTTTCATCATAAGTATCATGCATAGCAGAAGTGGCATCATCAATAACATGCGACATATCAGAACGAATAGCAGAAGCAGGCGTAGGTGTCGCAAGCTTACTCAAAACAAAAGGTTAATCAAGTGCAGAGCTAGATGACAGTTCCTTACCTCCCCTCGTAGTTGAGGGATAGATCTTGGTTCTTGGATCTTTCAAGTTCTTCATAATGATAAGTAGATATATATCCCAGGTGACTCAAAGAATAGAGCTATGCTCCCCGGCAACGGTGCCAGAAAATAGTCTTGATAACCCGCAAGTATAGGGGATCGCAACAGTTTTCGAGGGTAAAGTATTCAACCCAAATTTATTGATTCGACACAAGGGGAGCCAAAGAATACTCAAGTATCAGCAGCTGAGTTGTCAATTCAACCACACCTGGAAACTTAATATCTGCAGCAAAGTATTTAGTAGCAAAGTAATATGATAGTGGTAGTAACGGTAACAAAAGGTAACGGTAGTAAAAGCAATGTTTTTGGTATTTTGTAGTGATGATAGCAATAGCAACAGGAAAGTAAATAAGCGAAGCACAATATATGGAAAGCTCATAGGCAATGGAACGGTGATGGAGAATTATGCTGGATGCGGTTCATCATGTAACAGTCATAACCTAGGGTGACACAGAACTAGCTCCAGTTCATCAATGTAATGTAGGCATGTATTCCGAATATAGTCATACATGCTTATGGAAAAGAACTTGCATGAAATCTTTTGTCCTACCCTCCCGTGGCAGCGGGGTCCTTACGGAAACTAAGGGAAGGCCTCCTTTTAATAGAGAACCGGAACAAAGCATTAACACATAGTGAATACATGAACTCCTCAAACTACGGTCATCACCGGTAAGTATCCCGATTATTGTCACTTCGGGGTTAACGAATCATAACACATAATAGGTGACTATAGACTTGCAAGATAGGATCAAGAACACTCATATATTGATGAAAACATAATAGGTTCAGATCTGAAATCATGGCACTCGGGCCCTAGTGACAAGCATTAAGCATAGCAAAGTCATAGCAACATCAATCTCAGAACATAGTGGACACTAGGGATCAAACCCTAACAAAACTAACTCAATTACATGATAGATCCCATCCAACCCATCACCGTCCAGCAAGCCTACGATGTAATTATTCACGCACGGTGGTGAGCATCATGAAATTGGTGATGGAGGATGGTTGATGATGACGATGGCGACGGATTCCCCTCTCCGGAGCCCTGAACGGACTCCAGATCAGCCCTCTCGAGAGGTTTTAGGGATTGGCGGCAGCTCCGTATCATAAAACGCGATGATTTATTCTCTTTGATTTTTTTCTCCCCGAAACTCAATATATGGAGTTGGAGTTGGAGTCGGAGAGGCAACAGGGGGCCCACGAGGTAGGGGGTGCGCCCTTAGGGGGCAGGCGTGCCCCCACCCTCGTGGGCAGGTGGTGGGCCCCCTGGCCTTCATCTTTTGCATGTATTTTTCTTATTTTCTGAAAAGTGGCCCCGTGAAGTTTCAGGTCATTCCGAGAACGTTTGCTCCTGCACATAAATAACACCATGGTATTTTTTGCTGAAAACAACGTCAGTCCGGGTTAGTTCCATTCAAATCATGCGAGTTAGAGTCCAAAACAAAGGCAAAAGTGTTTGGAAAAATAGATACGTTGGAGACGTATCATGGTGTCTCGGCACGACGAACTTTGGCAATGGTGCATACTCAGGGAGAACACTTTTACCTTGAAATTTAGTGAGAGATCATCTTATAATGCTACCGTCAAACAAAGCAGAATAAGATGCATAAAGGATAAACATCACATACAATCAATATAAGTGATATGGTATGGCCATCATCATCTTGTGCCTTTGATCTCCATCTCCAAAGCACTGTCATGATCACCATCTTCACCGGCGCGACTCCTTGATCTCTATAGTAGCATCGTTGTCGTCTCGCCAACTATTGTTTATACAACTATCGCTACCGCTTAGTGATAAAGTAAAGCAATTACAGGGCGATTGCATTGCATACAATAAAGCGACAACCATATGGCTCCTGCCAGTTGCCGATAACTCCGTTACAAAACATGATCATCTCATACAATAAATATAGCATCGTATCTTGATCATATCACATCACAACATGCCCTGCAAAAACAAGTTAGACGTCCTCTACTTTGTTGTTGCAAGTTTTACGTGGCTGCTATGGGCTGAGCAAGAACCCTTCTTACCTACGGATCAAAACCACAACGATAGTTCGTCAAGTTACTGTTGTTTTAACCTTCGCAAGGACCGGGCGGAGCCACACTTGGTTCAACTAAAGTTGGAGAAACTGACACCCGCCAGCCACCTGTGTGCAAAGCACGTCGGTAGAACCAGTCTCGCGTAAGCGTACGCATAATGTCGGTCCGGGCCGCTTCATCCAACAATACCGTCGAACCAAAGTATGACATGCTAGTAAGCAGTATGACTTGTATAGCCCACAACTCACTTGTGTTCTACTCGTGCATATAACATCTACGCAATAACCTGGCTCGGATGCCACTGTTGGGGAACGTAGTAATTTTACAAAAAAATCATACACACACAGGATCATGGTGATGCATAGCAATGAGAGGGGAGAGTGTGCCCACGTACCCTCGTAGACCGAATGTGGAAGCGTTAGCACAACGTGGTTGATGTAGTCGTACGTCTTCACGATCCGACCGATCCAAGTACCGTACGCACGGCACCTCTGAGTTCTGCACACGTTCAACTCGATGACGTCCCGCGAGCTCCGATCCAGCAAAGCTTCATAGGAGAGTTTCGTCAGCACGACGGCATGCTGACCGGTGATGATGATGCTACCGATGTAGGGCTTCGCCTAAGCACCACTACGATATGATCGAGGTGGATTATGGTGGAGGGGGGCACCGCACACGGCTAAGAGATCAATGATCAATTGTTGTGTCTATGGGGTGCCCCCTACCCCCATATATAAAGGAGCAAGGGGAGGAGGAGGCCGACCAGGGAGAGGCGCGCCAAGAGGGGGAGTCCTACTCCAACTAGGAGTAGGACTCCTCCCTTTTCTAGTAGGAGTAGGAGAGGGGGGAGGAAAGGGAGAGGAGGAGAAGGAAAGAGCGGGTCGCCCCCCTTGCCCTAAACCAATTTAGTTTGAGCCTTAGGGGGCTCCCCACACTTCCCTTGCTGCCCTCTGTTTCCACTAAGGCCCATGTAGGCCCATTAAGCCCCCCGGGGGGTTCCGGTAACCCCCCAGTACTCCGGTATATGTTCGAAACCTTCCGCAAACCTTTCCGGTGTCCGAACATAGTTGTCCAATATATCGATCTTTACGTCTCAACCAATTCGAGACTCTTAGTCATGTCCATGATCATATCCGGGACTCCGAACTACCTTCGGTACATCAAAACACAAAAACTCATAATACCGATCGTCACCGAACTTTAAGCGCGTGGACCCTACGGGTTCGAGAACTATGTAGACATGACCGAGACACGTCTCCGGTCAATAACCAATAGCGGAACCTGGATGCTCATATTGGCTCCCACATATTCTACGAAGATCTTTATCGGTCAAACCGCATAACAACATACGCTATTCCCTTTGTCATCGGTATGTTACTTGCCCGAGATTCGATCATCGGTATCTCAATACCTAGTTCAATCTCATCACCGGCAAGTCTCTTTACTCGTTCCATAATACATCATCCCGCAACTAACTCATTAGTTACAATGCTTGCAAGGCTTATAGTGATGTGCATTACCGAGTGGGCCCAGAGATACCTCTCTGACGAGTGACAAATCCTAATCTCGAAATACGCCAACTTAACAAGTACCTTCAGAGACACCTGTAGAGCACCTTTATAATCACCCAGTTACGTTGTGACATTTGGTAGCACACAAAGTGTTCCTCCGGTAAACGGGAGTTGCATAATCTCATAGTCATAGGAACATGTATAAGTCATGAAGAAAGCAATAGAAACATACTAAACGATCAAGTGCTAAGCTAACGGAATGGATCAAGTCAATCACATCATTCTCCTAATGATGTGATCCCGTTAATCAAATAACAACTCATGTCTATGGCTAGGAAACATAACCATCTTTTGTCAACGAGCTAGTCAAGTAGAGGCATACTAGTGACACTCGGTTTGTCTATGTATTCACACATGTATCATGTTTCCGGTTAATACAATTCTAGAATGAATAATAAACATTTATCATGATATAAGGAAATAAATAATAACTTTATTATTGCCTCTAGGGCATATTTCCTTCAGCATACAAGAATTCAGAGAAGAATCAAATAATATTCATAGATAATCAAGTTCATAAACCCATAATTCATCGGATCTCGGCAAACATACCGTAAAAAGAGTTACATCGAATAGATCTCCAAGAATATCGAGGAGAACTTTGTATTGAGATCCAAAGAGAGAGAAGAAGCCATCTAGCTAATAACTATGGACCCGAAGGTTTGTGGTAAACTACTCACACATCATCGGAGAGGCTATGGTGTTGATGTAGAAACCCTCCGTGATCGAATCCCCCTCCGGCAAATCGCAGAAAAAGGCCCCAAGATGGGATCTCACGGGTACAGAAGGTTGCGGCGATGGAAAAGGTGTTTCATGGCTCTCCCCGAAGGTTTTAGGGTACGAGAGTATATATAGGTGAAAGAAGTAGGTCGGTGGAGCTGCGAGGGGCCCATGAGGGTGGGGGGCGCGCCCTCCTGCCTCGTGGCTTCCTCGCTGCTTCCTTGACGTCCACTCCAAGTCTCCTGGATCACGTTTGTTCCAAAAAAGATCCTCGCGAAGGTTTCATTCCGTTTGGATTCCGTTTGATATTCCTTTTCTACGAAACACTGAAATAGGCAAAAAAAAACAACAATTTGCGCTGGGCTTTCGGTTAATAGGTTAGTCCCAAAAGTAATATAAAAAAGGTATATTAAAGCCCATTAAACATCCAAAATAGATAATATAATAGCATGGAACAATAAAAAATTATAGATACGTTGGAGACGTATCACCGGTTTTCTCCGGTTAAACGGTAAAAATTGTTCGGTTTTTCTGGGGTTTTTTCCGTTAGATCGGTTTTATTTGTAGGGTTTGCTTTTTAGCGAACTTTCACCCGTTCATCCGATAGATTTTTCTTATTATTTTTATTTTCAGCTAGGGACCTATCTGCGAGTATTTTCTTACAGATTAGTCCCTGATCTTTAAACCCTCGTTACTTTTTGCTCGTTTATCCAAATCAAGTGAAACCAACACCAAAATCTTTGTCTCGATCCCCTTTGTTCAGATAATCAACTTGAACATGGTTTTGACAATTTAAAATTTGGTTTCAAGCAGATTTGAATTCGAACTTCTTTTGATCGTGGTTTGAGTTTCGTAGCTCCGATTCGATTGATTCTTTTTTGCAAATCAAAGCTCTTCTTTTGGACTTTCTATTCAGATATTTTCTCTTGAGTTTTACCCTTGCATCTTATGCTTGAGTGCTTATTTATGCTATTGTTTGTTCACGATAGAGTTGCCGGAGTGCGAGGCTTGCTACTACGAATCACTAGGGTTTTTAGATCGTCAGCAAGGCGAGTAACACTTTGATCATATGCCTTTAACACACAATTTTTATGCATTAGTTTCAACCCTCAGACATTGCATGAGTAGGACTGATAACATGTGGGTATTTGGGAAGTAATTGATGAGGTAGGAACTTATTGTCTTATATCAAACCCTGGGAGTTACTACGTTATGCTTACACTGCTATGCTATGCTCGTAGACATGGATTGGTTTTTGAGTGAATTCATGAAAGTTGTGAGAGTTATTGTTTACTAAGGTTTAACTTAAGGTGGCTACTTTAATACACATCTAGGTGGATTGGTTTGTGGGCACCTGGGGAATCCAGTGCTATCCAAGGAGATCCCGGGGCATCCGTGTGATCATCCTATGGTTCGCCACCCAGGCTCAAAGGGATCATAAGATTATTCATGCTAGAAACTTCCGTGTGCAGCCACATGCCATTATGGGCTCTGGCATAGTTGAGTAAGTTGTGGGAAACCTTTCCATGATGGGCTAGCAGATGTAGGGGATTGTAGGTGTACCGATCTATCTATCGGTTAAGGGGACCTCTTCGGAAAGACTGTGTCTCGGCCATCCGTTTCTCAAACACCGTGCAGTGCGAGAAATTCAACGGAGGAGATCAAGTCTTGTGAGGAAAAGTACGCAAACCTCTGCAAAGTGTACAAACTAATCATGATTAGCCGTGTCCCCGGTTATGGACATCTTGAGTATCTGGTACTTGAATTATTGATTTGATTTCATCACTTTACTTAATTAATCTGTTGGGTTGTTAACTTTTAATTGGGATTGAGATGGGGTTACCATTCTTAATGTTTTCAACAAACTCGTAGTTAAATAAAATATATTCATTTGTTGTAGGGGAAAACTAGCTTTTTGCAAATGATAACCATAGAGCCTCCACCAGCCATATATGCATGTAGTGATAGGTGTTATTTGTTCATTGCTCTATAGTGTTATCTTTCCAGTATATTCCATGTGCTGACCTACACGGGCTGCAACGTATTATGTTGCAGAGTTCTCAGACAAAGAGTAAGGTGCGCTAGGTCATTGTCATGCACTCAGTTTTGCCGTGGAGTTGGATGGACTCTTCTACCTTCGAAGCTTCCACTGTTATCTTATTTAGGTGGCCTTCAGCCATATTATTGTAATAAGTTCTCTATTGGGACATTCGGTGTAATAAGTGTATGGTTGAACTCTGTTATAAATCTTCGAGTACTGTGTGTGTCAGCAATATCGATCCAGGGATGACACTTAAGCACAAAGACTTGACCGTCTGAGGTTGGGTCGCTACAAATACATATTTGATTAGTCCTATGTATTGGGATGAAGGGAGTAGATAGAAGAGACTAACAGAAAGAAGAAAATAGGTTTTATATCGGATGGATGAGAAGTTAAGAGCAACTCTAGCAGACCCCGCAAAACGCCCGACCCGCAAAAAATCCGGCAAGTATGCGGGCTCGGCCCAATTTTCCGGCCAGAACAAAGCCCGCATACTCGCCCAGCCCACAAATTTTTTTGCGGTAGTCCGCAAACCGCATGCCCCGCGCAGTATAACTGCGGCCCCGCGACCCTTTTGCGGGTCCAAACCCTATCCGTCCGCCGCCGCGAGCCACCCGATTCCCCTTTCCTCTCTCCCAATTTCTCGCTGTTGGCGACCACCCGCGCCACCTCCAGCCGCCATGTGGGGGCGCATGTGGAGCTCCAAACGCGGCTCCGGCAACAGATCCGGCCGTGAGCGCGACCCGGAGCGCGAGCGGCGCGTTCGGTCGAACGGCGCGAGGAAGCGCGACGCCCGGAGGTGGACTAACCACGGGATGTCGCCACCGGCGAGCTTCAACCGCCGCGAGACGGAGGAGTACGACCGGCGTGCATCCTTCTCCTTAGCGAGGTCCTATGCCGGATCCTCCTCGTCCTTCGGCGCGGGCTTCCTCCCCGTGAAGAGGGAGTGGTCGGACGACGAGGAGGAGCCGGAGCCGCCGGCGCCGTTCGCCTTCGTCCCGATGAAGGAGAAGCCCGAGGAGCCCGCTCCGCTCGGTCGCCGCGGAGTCGTCGGCCCCGAGGACTACGTCGCGGACTTCGACACCATCGTCGTCGCCATCGCCGAGCGGAGCGTGCACGAGGAGGAGGAGCGCCGACGCCACGCCGAGGAGCTCAAGGCCCTCGAGTGGCGGCAGGCGGTCGCCGACAACCGCGCTGCCAACGAGAAGGCTAAGGAGTGGCGCCGCATCCGCGCAGAGCAGGGGGCGAAGTACGTCGACCTGTGCAGCTCCGGTGAGGAGGATTGAGCATCCGGCTCCTCCACGACGTCGTCCAGTTACCGCGACCTCGCCGCCGTCATATCCAACCCCTATGCTAGTAGTTTAACGTAGTTTGTAGTATAAAATATGCTTGTAGTTTATTGATCATGTGATGATCTATGTAGTATGTGATGAACTATTAGTGCAATTTCTGCCGCGAAAGTGTTTTTTCAAATTATGCAGGTTTTGATACGGGTTCTGTTCTGTCGCGCATGTTTTCGACTCGCAAACGCGATCTTCGTGAAACCGCAAACGTGTTTTGCGGGTCGAATTTTTGCGGGGTCTGCTAGAGTTTCTCTAAGGGAGCCGAGGCAGACATCGATCCACAAGCCCAACAAGGAACATGGAGCTTTTTCATTGGACTGCAACATGTACCATGTGATTAGGATCGGGCGTCACTATGCAGAACCGCCTGTGTGTATACAAACTGCACAACTTTTTTCTTGTATCTATGGGCAATACATAGGTGAAAACTCAAGAGAGATAACCATGTATATTAATTTATTATTGTTGTGGCAAACGATAATTATTATGAATTAAAAATGATACCGTTGACGCTCAAAAGTGGTACGTTTATAAAGAGTGACTTGAAGCTATGTCAAGAGTAATTCAAACTTACTATTGAAAGTCACTATGAGATGGCTCTCTTCGAGAAGATCAAGATGAATATGAAGATGGTCTAAAACGGAGTTCGGATGCAAAAGTTATGACAACTTCAGAGATGCTCATGTTGACACCAGATTAAAGACTGGCTTGAAACCCAATTAAGATGTCCTTATATGGAAAAATGATCAACATGAAAGTTGTGCGTATCGTCGAAACGGTGGATTTTGATATAAAAATCATCTTAATCCGAGGTCGTATGCAACCTGTGAAGGCAAAACAAGGTTAGAAACAGAAGCTGCAGAGTCATTTCGGACCGACCGAGTTGATTTGATCGGTGAGACCGAGTTGGTCCGAAAATTTACCAGAGAGTTGGCAATGTTGACTCGGTAGGACCGAAGCAAACTAATCGGTAAGACCGAGATTGATCCGGAAATTACCAAAGATTCGTGTCCGAGTTAGGTTAGGGTTTTTGATGTTTTGGACAGAATTTTTAGTCCTTTTCTTGTACGGAAAGTCCAGCCGCCTCATAAATAGATGAGAGGTGACGACCGATTGAACAACACACAATCGCAAAAAACACATCTACTATTTTTCCATCTATGTTTTGACTTTCCATACAAGAAAAGGACTAAAAATTCTGTCCAAAACATCAAAAACCCTAACCTAACTCGGACACGAATCTTTGGTAATTTCCGGATCAATCTCGGTCTTACCGATTAGTTTGCTTCGGTCCTACCGAGTAAACATTGCCAACTCTCTGGTAAATTTTCGGACCAACTCGGTCTCACCGATCAAATCAACTCGGTCGGTCCGAAATGACTCTGCAACTTCTGTTTCTGACCTTATTTTGCCTTCACAGGTTGCATACGACCTCGGATTAAGATGATTTTTATATCAAAATCCACCGTTTCGACGATACGCACAACTTTCATGTTGATCATTTTTCCATATAAGTACATCTTAATTGGGTTTCAAGCCATTCTTTAATCTGGTGTCAATATGAGCATATCTGAAGTTGTCATAACTTTTGCATCCGAACTCCATTTTAGACCATCTTCATATTCATCTTGATCTTCTCAAAGAGAGCCATCTCATAGTGAATTTCAATAGTAAGTTTGAATTACTCTTGACATAGCTTCAAGCCACTTTTTATAAACGTGCCACTTTTGAGCGTCAACAGATACCTTTATGAAATAAAGGACAGTGGCGACCATGAGTGAATAATAAATTAGCAACCACAAAAAGTACCATTAGATTGTAAAAAACAAACACGCGACACATACTTATACACTTTATAGATTAAAAAAACTAGTACCAACAAAAGGCAAACTTTGGAGTACTAAAATTTTATTTAAAAAATGCCACAAAAATGATCTTTTTTTATGAACACACTATACTCGACTGATATGACTAATCACATGTACAAATTTAATTTGAACAGACACTAAGTACTCAACAATGATCCCCTACACTAACTATTTCACATACTTTAGCATCAGATTTCTAAATAAAAACTAATTTACGGCTACAAACCAAAAATCATCATTACATATAGCAATCCTTTCTTCTGTAGAGCCCCGCAATTCAGCTCACCTACCATTGTGATCTACACCTTACTGCTGCAATAATGGAAGATCAAAACATTGACACCCATATATACTACCTTTTCCTCCTAGTGATCCATCCTCATGCAATTTTTATTTCCACCCCAACATAATGCTATGTATGTCTTGATATGTTCTGGTCTCAACAACATGTAGAAATGGAAGGTGTCAGAAAATATTCAACAACATATGTGGTCGATGAGACAACTAGATCATGTGTTTAGATGTCGAAAAAGATTCATGACTCCACTAAACACGTCTACCTGGCCATTTGCCCCACGAAAGGTGCTTCACTAGTTTCATTTTTATCAACTTGTGTTAGATGTATTATGAGTGTATTTTTATATTTGTGATTATTGTTAAGCGGTATCGTAATGTTTTTGTTTTTACAACAAATGTTTGTCCTTCTGGATCTAAGAGGCTTCCACAAGGCCACACTGTTAAAAAGCAGTTCTTGAAGGCCTCAACTGTGCCGATGAAGTTGTTCTGGAACAACACCAATCCAGTAGCTCGTCCTCACTCTTAAGGTCTAGTCAGCTCTTCTATACACACACACACCACACACACACGCACACACACACGCGCGCGCACACACACACACCACTATACCCTAAACCAATCGTGTGAGAATGCAATCGGTCAAAAGATGGTCGATATACTCATCGTGTTGATCGCAAAAAGTGGAGATACCCTAATATGGCAACCCACAACAAACAAGGCAATCGACATCCATCACCCTTTCTTTGTAGCCAACGAGAGAAAAAACTTACAACTCGTCGATATACGAGAATCTTAGATCTTAAATAACTTTGGCAGCCAATACATCTTGAGGGCAAATAGCGTCGTATATGTAGATTGAAGACCTAGCGGAGAAGAGACCGTTTCTCTCGCAAGCTCACGGCACATCAAACACATTATACTACATTTTGCGTCTCGGTCGCGTGCTTCTGATATCATATTTATTTTAATTGTTTGAATTACTTATAACATGTGTCATGTGGTAAATCTGATACCACCTGATGATACCCCAAATCCCCAATAGTTTAACTTTACATTTACAGTTTTTTTCATGAGAGAAGCCGAACATATCTCCCGAGAAAAACAAAGGCCCAAAGGAAACCTCCGCAAACCCTCGTCGCGCCGCTGCCGCTGCCGCCACTTCGCCTCCCTCGACGCACCGCCGCCCCCGCCACCAATCCTCCCTCAACGCGCGGCCGCCCCGCCGTGCCTCTCTCGACGCGTCTCCGTCGCCTCCATGCGTCAATCCAATCACTGCCGCCCCTTCCGCCCGCCGGACTGGGGTTCTCCGCCTCCGCACTGCCGCCCGCACCACCAGCAGAGCCACCGCCAGCCGCAATCGGCCCCGCGGTTCGCCGTGATCCTCTTCCGCGCGGGCCCCAACATCTCCACCCCGACCGCCACCGAGATTGACGCGCTCGTCGCCGATCTCCCCTCGCCGCCCCCCGACAACCTCTCTGTATTCTCCTCCGGCCGCGACGCCGCACGCCTCCTCTTCCGCTCCCTTCCTGCCGCCGCGGCCGCAGCGCGCGAGCTCTGGTCGCTCCGCCTCGAGGGCCTCCACCTCCTCACACCCTACCTCCCCAATGCCGCGCTTGCCGCCCACGCCTTCCCACTCATCGCCTCTCTCTTCGCCTCCCACGCCTCCCGCCTCCTAGACACCGACCTCGTTTCCCGTTCAGCTGCCCGCTCCGCTGAGCTCGCAGCCTCCATCCAGTCTCTGGAACACCGCCTGCGCAGTCGCAATTCCTTCCGTGACTTCGACCAGCTCCATCTCCAGAAGAAAACATTGGAGGCCGAGAAGGACTCGGTAGATGCCAAAATTGCCGAGTACAAAGCGTCAATGAGTTCCATACGGCGTGCCATGTTACGTGGGACCGATGAGGAGGAGGAGGTGGAGGAGGAGGGAGTGGATGTGTTTGGGATTGGGGAAGGCGAGGATGTGGACTTCGCGAGGTTGCACATGATGATGCTCCGTGAATGCAGGAGACTCAACGAGGGATTACCAATTTACGCATACCGCAGAAAAATTCTCAATCACATTTTTAATAATCAGGTGAGGATGCTTGTTCCTCTGCAGTTTAGTTGTGATTGCATTGCAAATTTGTAGTGTGAGCCATTCGATCCTTTATGAAATTCATTCTTAGCTGTAGTTAGTCTGTCTCATGACTCGAGTTATAGGTACCGCATATCAAAACTTCCCTTTATTTAGTTTGACTTTCCTCTTTTTTTTTGTGAATTATGACATACCGTTGCAAAACTCGTGACCCAAATTATGCAAGCTCTGTTTCTACAGGTTATGACCTTAATTGGGGAGACTGGTTCTGGGAAAAGCACGCAGTTAGTTCAGTTTCTTGCTGACTCAGGTCTTGCTGCTAATGGCTCAATTGTCTGTACTCAACCTCGAAAAATTGCTGCCACGTCATTGGCACGTAGAGTGGATGAAGAAAGCAACGGCTGCTACAAAGACAATTTTGTGTTGTCATATTCAACCTTTTTAAATTCGCAAGACCTCAATTCGAAGATAATATTTTGCACAGATAGTTGTCTTTTACATCACTGCATGAACGACACGGGCCTGGATGGCATTTCATATATCATTGTTGATGAAGCTCATGAAAGAAGCTTGAACACTGATCTTCTTTTAGCCTTGATCAAGAAGAAGCTGCTTGATAGGTTGGATTTGCATCTCATTATAATGTCTGCCACTGCTGATGCTGACAAACTTGCTGACTACTTTTATGGCTGTCAAGCATTCCATGTTAAAGGGCGAAATTTTCCTGTTGAAATTAATTATGTCCCAGATGTATCAGTGGAGGGTTCCTCCAATGCTGTGCCAAACTCTATGTGTGATGCTTGTGCAACTGCTTCTTATGTCAATGATGTTGTAAGGATGGTAAGCATCATTCACAAGAATGAAGAAGAGGGTGCTGTCCTTGCTTTCTTGACATCTCAGCTGGAAGTTGAATGGGCTTGTGAAAATTTCAGCGATGCCAGTGCCGTGGTACTTCCTATGCATGGAAAGCTTTCCCATGTAGAACAGAGCCGTGTTTTTAGAAGCTATCCTGGAAAGAGAAAAATTATCTTCTGCACGAATATGGCTGAAACATCACTGACAATAAAAGAAGTAAAGTATGTTGTTGATTCTGGACTGGCCAAGGAGAGCAGATTTGTGCCCAGTAGTGGTCTCAATGTATTGAAAGTTAATTGGATTTCCCAAAGTTCTGCTAATCAACGTGCTGGTCGGGCAGGTCGAACAGGAGCAGGGAAGTGTTACAGGCTTTACTCTGAAGCCGACTTCAGTATGATGGATGTGCATCAAGAACCTGAGATCAGGAAAGTTCATCTTGGCACTGCTGTTCTAAGAATACTTGCTTTGGGTGTTAAAGATGCACGGAAATTTGAGTTTGTTGATGCCCCAAATCCCGAAGCAATCAGTATGGCTGTGAAGAATCTTGAACAGTTGGGTGCTGTCAAACATAGACTTAATTGCTTTGAGCTGACTGATACTGGACGCTACCTGGTCAAATTGGGGATTGAGCCAAGGCTTGGGAAAATTATGCTTGATTGCTTTGATGTTGGTTTGAGGAAGGAAGGTGTAGTTCTAGCTGCTGTTATGGCAAATTCTAGCAACATATTTTGTAGAGTGGGCACCGATGAGGAGAAACATAAAGCTGACCTTCAGAAGGTCCGGCTGTGTCACCGAGACGGAGATCTTTTCACTCTACTTGCTGTTTATAAGAAATGGGAAGATGGGCATGACAACAGAAATATGTGGTGCTGGCAGAACAGCATCAATGCCAAGACCATGAGGAGATGCCAGGAAACCATATCAGAACTTGAAAACTGTCTAAAGCATGAGCTGAACATCATTGTCCCAAGTTATTGGCGTTGGAATCCCGAGGCTCCCACTGTGCATGATAAGGATCTAAAGAGAATTATCCTATCATCACTTACAGGTAATCTTGCCATGTTTTTAGGACATGAAAGGTTTGGTTACCAGGTGATTTCGACAGGTCAGGTTGTGAACCTTCATCCCTCATCCTCATTGCTCAATTATGGCATCAAGTCAGAGTGGGTTGTGTTTACAGAAATTTTGTCAGTCCCGAATCAATATTTGGTATGTGTAACCGCTGTTGATCATGATGCCTTGTATACAATTCACCCAGTGTCTTTCATTAAGCAACTGGAGGAACAAAAATTGCAGATAAAAGTGATTAGTGGGCTCGGTACTAACTTACTGAGAAGGTTTTGTGGCAAATATGGCCAAAATCAGCAAAAGATCATCTCGCGTCTCAAGGAAGATTGCAGGGATGACCGAATAACTGTTGAAATTAACTTTCAAAATAATGAAGTTGTGTTATTTGCTACGGAACAGAATATGGAAAAGGTCTTTTGCACTGTCAACAGTGCTTTGGAATGTGAATGTAAGATATTGAGGAACGAGTGCCTAGAGAGAAATTTATTTCCTGGGAGGCCTGGCAGTTCTCCTATTGCACTATTTGGTTCAGGTGCTGAAATCAAGCATTTGGAACTTGGGGGGAGGTATCTAACAGTAGAGGTTTTGCATCAAAATGCCCATGATATCGATGACAAGGAGCTTATTTTCTTGGTGGATAGTATTGGCTCTGGCATCGCTAATTTTCATAAATCCACTGGAAGTTTTCGGATAGCCTCAGATGGAATTAAATGGGGGAAGTTCACATTTCTGAAACCTGAAAATGCTGAAGATGCTGTTTCAAAATTCAATGGCATAGAATTTAATGGTTCCTCATTAAAATTAGTTCCTGTATGTACTTTCGATAATCGAGGATTACCATTTCCTGCGGTGAGAGCTAAATTATGTTGGCCACGTAGACACAGCAGTGGACGTGCACTTATAACATGTGCCAGCGGGGAAGCTGAATTTGTTGTAAATGACTGCTTTGCCCTAGGAATTGGTGGAAGGTATATTAAGTGCAGGGTTAGTACTAAGTATGAGAATTGTGTTTTTGCTGAAGGAATTCCAATGCATGTCACAGAGCCAGAACTGTATGATGCTTTTCGTAGCACAACAGGAAGGAGAATCCTTAATATCCGTTTGCTCAGGGTCAAGGGAAATGCCATAGCTAGCCCCTCTGTTTCTACATGTGAAGAAGAACTGGTTAGAGAAATTTCTCCATTCATGTCAAATAAGAGTTTTCCTGGACAGAATTTCCGTGTTGAGGTGTTTCCTCCGGAGGAAAATGATTCACTGACAAGAGCAACTATAACTTTTGATGGAAGCCTTCATCGAGAGGCTGCAAGAGCACTGGACCATCTTGAAGGGCACTTTCTTCCTTGTTGTCAACCTTGGCAGATAATACAGTGCAATCATGTGTTCCATAGCACTCTGTCCTGTCCGGTACGTGTTTACAATGTTATCAGCCAGGAAGTTGCTTCTCTGCTTGAGAGTTTCCAAAGCCAAAAAGGTATGCCTGCATTCGACATCTCCTATCCATTTCGATCTTTTTCACTGTTCTATGGTTGAATGACATTCCACATTTTGGTTCATTTATTTATTCTTTCTGTTTATTCATTTAGTCAGTTTTATATGAGTTGGCAGACTTTTGAGCCATCTTTTTCCTGGAAATTCATCAAGGCCCCTTATCTCCTCAGGACTTTGCTTTGTTCTTTTCTCTAGTTTTTTGTTTGTTATATGTTTTTTGCTACTGAAGGGGAGCCTTGGCGCAGTGGTAAAGCTGCTGCCTTGTGACCATGAGGTCACGGGTTCAAGTCCTGGAAACAGCCTCTTACAGAAATGTAGGGAAAGGCTGCGTACAATAGACCCAAAGTGGTCGGACCCTTCCCCAGACCCTGCGCAAGCGGGAGCTACATGCACTGGGGCTGCCCCCCCCTTTATATGTTTTTGCTACTACTGAAGACCCACTCTCATTCTCTCCTTACTTCTACTGTAATTATGCTGATACCATTGCTCTCTTGTTCTCAGCTATATTTTGCCACATCCCCACATTACCGTCAGGTTAGCTCTGTTTGACTAGTCAGGGCAAGACTTCACCCGAAAATGCCCTTGTACTGCTTAAGTCTATTTAGTGATTCTTTGAGCATCTGGACCGTGGCTTGCAAGCTGATACATTTATTTTGGGGTCTGCAAGACCTTATTTAGACCATGCTGATGTATTCAGGGTGGGTGAAGTAGAAGATAACTCATGTAGAAATTATGGATTAATAGAAGCACTGTATCTCCCATGTCATCTTCAGTCACTCTTTGTCCATTCACAGAAACGGCGAAAGAAAAATATTGAGCAATATAGCACTAAAGAAAAATCAGCGAAATAAGCATCAGGTTTCAAGATTTTGCTTACTCATTGTCCAGACGTCCATCACAATAGCATCAGGTTTTAAGCATCATAAGCATGATAACGTTGTGAAAGACCTGTTTTTCAGGTGATCCATCAGAACTAGCTGCCTAACATCAGATTCTACTTATCAGTACAAGTCCTTTCCATCTTACTATCTAGCATCATTACAAAAGCATCAGGTTTAATTTAGCTTCACAAGTTAAAGTTAAAAAAAGGTACCTTCGCAGCCATTACAGTTTTTGGCATCATTATGAGCCATCAGGGCACATAAGCATCTGTAGAATCAGGGAGAGAGGAGTACCTGCAGCGTGAGTGTGAGTGTGTGTGGCGGCTCACACAGGGAACGGGAGGACTGGATGCCCCTTCTAGGTCAGCTTACCCTCATGGGCTTGGGCCCTAAGTGATACATATGATGGGCTTGGGCCCATACCGGTTCAACACTCTCCCTCAAGATGGGTGGTAGATATCTATCATTCCCATCTTGTCACATGCCAAGTTACAGTCCTTTGTTCCTAGTCCCTTTGTCAAGCAATTTGCAAACTGCTGCCCAGAACTGACATGACCAAGGCTGATGATCCCAGCATCAAGTTTCTCCTTAATGAAGAAGCGATCAATTTCCACATGCTTTGTCCTATCATGTTGAACTGGGTTATTAGCAATGGCTATAGCTGACTGATTGTCACACCACACCTTCAAGGGGCCCTTCCTCAGAAGTTTCAACTCGCTCAGTAGGTACTTCACCCAGAGCATCTCACACAACCCTTGAGATAATGCTCTGTACTCAGCTTCTGCTGTTGATCTAGACACAACTGTCTGTTTCTTGCTTCTCCATGACACCAAATTTCCTCCCACAAACACACAGTAGCCAGAAGTTGATCTTCTATCATCTTGACAACTGGCCCAATCAGAGTCACTATAGCCATCCACCTCAAGATGTCCACTCTTCGCAAACCACAACCCTTTACCCGGAGTCCCCTTCAAGTATCTCAGAATTCTGTGCACAATATCAAGATGCCCACTCCTTGGTTCATGCATGTATCTGCTCACCACACCCACGGCATACGTAATGTCAGGCCTGGTATGACACAAGTACAATAACCTCCCAACTAATTTCTGATAATCTTCCTTATTCACCAGCTCACCTGATTGAGCTGTCACTCGATGATTTTGTTCAATCGGCGTAGGGGCTGCACGACATCCCATCATGCCCATGTCACTCAAGAGATCCAAGGTGTATTTCCGTTGGCACAAAGGTATTCCCTTCTCTGTCCGAGCCACTTCAATGCCAAGGAAGTATTTTAGGTTGCCCAAATCCGTTACCTCAAACTCCTTGCTTAGACACCCCTTCAATCTCTCTATTTCCTCCTTATCATCTCAAGTGATGATAATGTCATCCACATAAACTGCAAGGATGGTCATCTTCCGATCAGAGAGTGAGTGTTTGTAGAACACCGTGTGGTCACCATTACATTGACCATACCCCATAGCACGGACAGCACATCTGAACCTATCGAACCAAGCCCTCGGCGATTGCTTCAGTCCATACAAGGATTTCTTCAGCCTGCATACCTTCCCCGTGGTCTGTGAAGTACCAAAACCTGGTGGTATCTCCATGTACACTTCTTCCTTCAACTCACCATGCAAGAAGGCATTCTTGACATCTAATTGATGCAACTTCCACCCAAAGTTTGCAGCACAGGAAACCAATATCCTTACTGTGTTCATCTTTGCCACTGGAGCAAACGTCTCGTCATAGTCCATTCCATAAGTTTGACTATATCCTCTGGCGACCAATCTGGCCTTATACCGTTCCACCTTCCCCTCAGGATTCTGCTTCACTGTATAGATCCACTTACAACTCACTGCTTTCTTTCCTGCCGGCAATGTGGTTAGCACCCACGTCTTGTTTTTCCTCAGTGCTTCCAACTCTTCTATCATCGCTTCACGCCACTTCGGATCTTGCTTTGCAGCCTTCCAATCCTTTGGGATTGACACAGTTTGAAGAGAGGCAACAAACACTCTATAGGAAGGAGACAAAGCCTCATAAGACACACAATTTCCAATGTCATGATCATCAAAAAACTTCGGTGGTAAAGCCTTCTGTGCCGCTTCACGTGTCCCCTTTCGCAACGCAATAGGCAGTTCCACCGTGTCAGATGAGCTTGCACCACTGCCTTGTTGCTCCCCCTGCACTGATTGCTCCCCCTGCACTTGCTGCTCCTCCTGCACAAGTGGTTGCCGCCGTGAATAGACCAGACGTGTGTCAGATGAGCTATGCACTTGTGGCACTTGTTGCTGCCATCGAGAGTACACTAGGGGAATATTCTGCCACCGATCTGGAACAGGGAGCTGGAGATTACCAATCTGAATGGAACCCACTGTTGGCTGGACCTGAACCTGCACATCACCATCAGTGAGAGTACCAACTGCAATTGTACCCACAATTGGCTGGACTTGAACCTGCACATCATCATCAATGTTAGTGCCCACAGAATCCTCCTGAGTGTGAGACACAGCCTTCTCCCCCTCTTGACCATCCTGCACAGAGTGTAAATGGTCAAGCTCTTGAAACAACACACTTAGATCTGTTGGCTCACCATAGAATGGCTCAGACTCCCTGAAGGTTACATCCATACTGACAAACCTGCGTTTCTCTGAGAGACACCAACATTTATATCCCTGTTGACTGGAAGAATAGCCCAGAAAAATACACTTCACTGCTCGCGGATCAAGTTTTCCAACAGAAGGACGGTGATCACGAACAAAACAGGTACCGCCAAACAATTTTGGGGGAATAACAAACTTAGTTTCTCCATATACTAGCTCACACGGAGACTTCATGCTTAGTATTCTTGATGGTGTCCGGTTGATCAGGTATGTGGCTGTCATCATTGCTTCACTCCACAAGAATTTGGGCACATTCATCGTAAATATCAATGACTGAGCAACCTCAAGAATATGCCGATTTTTCCTTTCCGCCATTCCATTCTGAGGAGGGGTGTCTGGGCACGAAGTTTGATGAAGAATACCTTGATCAGACAAGTAGGCCCCAAATGTGTTGTTCACATACTCTGTCCCATTGTCAGTCCTGATCACCCGCACCTGCACCTGAAACTGATTCTTCACCAAGGCATGGAAATTCTGAAAACAGCTAAACACCTCATCTTTGTGACGAATCAAATAAATCCAAGTCATACGAGAATAGCAATCGATGAATGTCACAAAGTATTTCATTCCATTCATTGATGCAACTGGGCTCTTCCATACATCCGAATGAATAAGCATAAAAGGAGATATGCTCCTAAGCCCCTTACTCACATATGAGGCTCGTGTGTGTTTGGCATATTCGCAAGCATCACATGTCAACTTGCCCTTGCCTATCCCACACATAACATCCGGAAAGATTCTACTCATCTTATCAAAAGATACATGTCCCATCCTACAGTGATGGATCATCGCCTCCTTCTCTTTGTCCTCCATGGTCGCAGCACACACCAAGTCCGGCTGCACCTCCTGGTCCATGTACCAGAGCCCCCTACGCCTGGTGCCAGTCCCAACTGTCTAGCTCGTCTGTCGCTCCTGAATCACGCAACCAAATTTGTCAAGGATCACACGACAGTCAATTTGATCAATTAGGGCACTGAAGGAGACCAAATTGACAGGAAAAGCCGGCACATGTAAAACTGAGGATAGGGAGATGGTCGGAGTGCACTTGACTGTGCCAACCCCTATGACAGGCTGGTTTGTGCCATCAGCAGTTTGCATAGTGCCCGTGTGAGACGGAGGGTGCTTAGTGTAAGACTCAAACACGCAAGATTTACTCGCAACATGCTTAGATGCTCCAGAGTCGAGAACCCACTCTGGAGCACTCCCATTAGAAGCAAGAGATGCCTGTTCTGGATTACCTTCATCAGTGGAGGCCCAGAGAGCAAAGTCTCCATAGTCAGCATCATCTGCATCTTTGCCTTTTGACGTCCCAGTGTCTCCTGCCACTGTCATGTGAGCCCTCTGATCCCCTGAGTGTCCTGAGTAGCCACCTCTGCCCCTAGAAGCCTGACCCCTTGAGGTCCCTGAGTATCCACCTCTGCCTCTAGCACTCCTGCCTCTGCCAGTTTCCCCTCCGTTGTATTCCCTGCCTCTGCCACGAGTTGGACACGCCCACTTCCAGTGACCTGCCTCCCCACAGATATGACATTTGTTGGGATCGCTCCACTCCATGCGCTCAGTGACTCCAAATGTCGGAGACGGCACAGCCTTCATGTCTGCATGCTCAAGAGATAGCCGCACCTCCTCTTGAGACATAGCAGCAATAGTCTCCTCAATAGAGGGCAGGAGAGGTTGGTGCAACAGGGATGCCCTCCTGCCATGAAAACAACCTCTAAGCCCCTCCAACAGTTTCAGCACACGCCTGCGTGCAATCCACTTGCGCCCTGACTCGATGCAAGCTGCATCGTAGAGTTCCAGAGGGTCGCAGTTATCCTGCTCTGCCCACAAAGCCTGCAGCTCTGCCCACAAAGCCTGCAGCTCTGCCACATATGTCATCATTGACATGTCGTCGCCTTGATGCAGCCGACTGGTCTTCCCCTCAATCTGAGCAATTAGCATGACATTGCCCTTACCTGAGTACAAGGTGGACAGAGTCGTCCATATCGCAGCGGATGTGGATAGCCCCTCCACAGAGCGTCCAATGGGGGGCACCACCGAGTTCAACAACCAGCCAATGAGCACAGAGTTTATGACCTTCCATCTTTTTCCCTCCACAGTAGTCTTGTCTCCTGGTTCAGCAACAACACCCAACAAGTGCCCATCAAGCTCCTTCTGTTCCACAGCCAGCAACGCCCTCCGGGACCAGCTCAGATAATTGGTAGCCCCCTCTAACTTCATGTCCATGGGCGACAGTTCGATCTTCTGAGCCACTTCCTGTCGAGGAACGATGGCCCCAGATTTCGACTCCTCGAAGATCTTAGCAAGCTTCTCGAAAGCCTCAGCAAGGCCTGTTGGCTCAGCCATCTTCGGTCGGGAGGAGTGGAAGCAGCAACACTCAGTAGCAGCAACAGACACAGCCTCTACACACCCAACAACAGCAGCCCACAGCAGCAGTAGCACTGACCACCACCAGTAGCAGCAAGCAACACCTCTTCCTCCCAAGGAACAGCAGCAGCAACGGCAGCTCCAGGACCACCTCTCGCGCTCACGCAAGCACTCCTTCGCATGGACAGCACCTGCGCAGCCTTCAGGTCGCGAGTCCCTCCGTCCTCTGCCGCGTCAGCCCGTGCACGGCCGCGCAGGCAGCGCCGCGCCCGACCACTCGTGTGCAGCAGCGCGTTGACGCCGCGACCGTCGTCGCCCAGGCACTGTCCCGCGCCTCGCCGGATCCCCGGCCGGCGCCGCCGTCCGTCAGGCCCCGCCGAACCTGGCCTCTGATACCATGTAGAATCAGGGAGAGAGGAGTACCTGCAGCGTGAGTGTGAGTGTGTGTGGCGGCTCACACAGGGAACGGGAGGACTGGATGCCCCTTATAGGTCAGCTTATCCTCATGGGCTTGGGCCCTAAGTGATACATATGATGGGCTTGGGCCCATACCGGTTCAACAGCATCTGATAAACAATCAAATTGCAAGTCTCTTCGTGCTCCTTGTATTGCATGCTGGGCAGCAGTGGTTTTTGTAGTTGGCTAGCATGCCACTGAAGTTTCATGATCATCACATTCATTTACTTGGTTGGATCCTAGTATTGCAGGCTTGCAGCTTTCTCTCCATCTCCTGACACTCTTCTTTTGCCTCTTCTTTTTGTTCCGGCATCTCTTTCTGGAGCTACAATGGTTCAAATGTTGCATGCCAACTAGTGTTGAATTAAGCTAACATGGAGTAAGATTAATTTGAATGCTTACCTTGCAGAGCTTGCTCCAGTGCCTTCTAGCTGTACAGGTTCCTTGCAATGTTTCATCATATGACCACTTAACCACTGGAGCTTCCTCTCCCATGCTCCTAGTCCAAATCTCTCATGCCCCAATCATGTTCCTTCTTGGTCTCCAGGAGGTCTGTTAAGAACTTTTATTATAGAGGTCTATGAACTGAAGGATGAATCTTGAACCCTGGATCAATTGACACCCACTGCATATTCCCTGTCATAGCTGTGATATTATCTGCATAAGCTGCTTTATAACTCTGCACTGTGTAAAATTCATCATACAAGTATATAACCTTCAGCTCCTCTAATTGAAGTGATGAACACATCAGGCTCACATTGCAGTACAGAAACTTGCCACTGTTTGCCGCTGCATGTTCTTTTCAACAATTCAACTGGATGCCTCCACTCTATGCCATCTGTCAGTGTCAATACACTTCAGCTTCATGGCTTGAACCCCTCTTCTGTTTTAGCACCAAACCCCTAGACTTGGCATTGAGTGCATTGACAACACTTGGTAAGAATTTGAGACCTTGATATTGTCAAGTCAACCACCGGAAGAAACTTCAATTTCTTGATCTTGCTGTTAAGTCACTCGGCAAGATTAATGTTAACATAGTGCACCTTGCATATCTCATTGAACTCGCTTCTGCTCCATATGTGGGTCTGATGTATGCTCAAATACTTTGTGACTTCCAGACTTGCACACATTTTTGCTGAGTATTACTTCTCAGCAAGCAATGGACCTTTGAAATTCTTAATGAAGTTAGCCGCCTCAACACTATATTGCCTCTCATTACCAGATTGTGCACACTCGTCTGCACCAGAGTATTATCAATGCACATTCATGATGCCTCAACACAGTCATCTACATAGGCTGTGTAGTGGTATTATCAATGCACATTTATGTTGGCTGGGAAGAAGGTTCAAAACTTCAAATATCTCAGAAGGTGCAGTGACAGTAACCTCAGAAGGGGGATCAATGGATGCGGTGCTTGGTCGTTGGCTGCTCCTACACACACTATTCTTCTTTACAATTAAAGTAGCCATATAGGTGTTCGTCTAAAACCACTATTTTGTTGATGTGTGAATAGCCATAAGAATCATCTATTATCGAATCCCTTCCCTCTACTGTATCTTCGACCATCCAAGGGGATCATACCCTGGGGATTACAAAATAAAGAAAAAGTAAAAGTGACCGAGTTGTGAGGGAAAAACTTATGTTTCAGAATTCCGGAAAGACCACCTATCTGTTTGTTTACCAGGTTCAGCACGAAATCATAAATCAACTCCTATGAGGCTGCTATTCTAGCATATTTAATTTATAGATGCCTTTTCCCATCTGCTGACCTTATTCCAAACTTTGCTCACGGTATTTGGCGTTTAAGTTCTTTTTTTGTACTTTTTTAGTCACCTTTTTTACCAGGAATGCTCTTACACCTTGTTTCTCTCCCAAGAATTGATTTTGATTCATTCAATTAGATCCCAAAACCCAACTCTGATGGTTCTGTTTTTTATTCTAAAAGATTCCAGTTTCATTATATATGTTTGAATGTCACATGGAATGGAAGTAATTTGTTCTACGAAATTTTGCATTTTAGAATTCGTGCAAGTGGGTCCCACATACGTGTGCAGATGGCCTTCGTAAAATTTTGGATTTAAATTTTCAACCCCATGTTCACACTAAATTTTCCACAAAATTATTTGAAATCTCATTGTCCACGTGCTGGGAAGTAACTTTGAGCTTATTATTGGTGGATCAATTCATGCAAGTGAGTCCCACACACTTGTGCAGATGGATTTGTAAAACTTGGTATTTTAATTTTCAACCTCGTGTTCACGCCATAAAATTCTCAGGAAATTATCTAAATTTTTGGGGGGTGACTTGGTGCATAGAGGAGCAACTTTCTGCATTTTGCTGAGTCCATTTGATTCTTTGCTGATAGTTAAATTGTTTGGACATATTCTAACTCACTGGAATTGGGTTTGAAGTTTGTGATTCCAATTCTTGTGGTAGCCAAACACCCCTATTTCTAGAACCCAATTCCAGTTCTTGAATTTAGGCCCAATTCATGAGAGCCAAACAAGGTAAATGCAGCAATGCCAAGGAGATATGGGCTAATTAATGTGTGTAAACATGCCAGAGTAGCCATGTGTAATCTATCATTGGCTTGCTTGTTTCCAAGGTCTAAAACTGCAGGCTGCATTTGCCAGCTAAGTATTTTTGGAGTTTTTGTAGAATGCCATGTTTTTTTAAACCATAGTTTTAAAAACTTTATGTGTTTGGCGTCAGCAAGTACCACGTTTTTTATAAACTGTAGTATCTCCAATACTGTAGCATTTTTGCTGTATTTTAAAAAGAGGTCTTGCCCTCTTTTTCTAAACCAAACTGAGGAAACTATGGTTTGTAGAAACAGGAGTATTCATTGCCCAGGCATTGGAATACTGCGGTTTTACGTCGCCACGGTTTTGAAAATACTGTGCTGCAGTAATTTTGCATGGTGGCAGTATATGCATACATGAGGGCAGGCCTGGCGCAGTGGTGAAGTCCTCCCCACTTGTGCCAAGAGGTCCTGGGTTCGAACCAGCCTCTCTGCATTGCACTTTGCAGGGGTAAGACTAGGTTCCTATAATCCCTCCCCAGACCCCACCTTGTGTGGGAGCTTCTATGCACTGGGTCTGTCCTTTGGCAGTATATGCATACATACAGCATTTGTATGACGTGTTGGTCCGTTGGTTTGTAACTACTTCCTGTGTAAATTCAGTGGTATGTGATGTTTGTGCTCAGATGTAAGTTTCTTTTAAGTACCACTGTAAACTTCACTGGCAGATACACTAATATGTAGATTAGCTTCGAGACTGCAACTAACGTAAGCATCCAAGAATATGTAGCATTAGTAAATAGGGATGTCCTGTTCCTTGCCTTCATTACCCTGAATATCATACTATGCTGTTAATCTTACATAGCTCCGTTCCCACCTTTGTATTGTTTGTTTAGTTCTTTGAGACTGCAAACTATTTCTGTCTGCTGGTGGGCTTAAAGTCGTATCTTTTTCTACTTCATGCAGGTGTATCTTACAATTTTGAAAAGACTGAGAATGGTATTTTTCGATTAAAGCTCACAGCAAATGCCACGAAAACAATAGCAGATTTGAGAAGGCCACTTGAGATTTTGATGAAAGGCAAAACCATAAACCACCCTGATCTGACATTAAGTGCAGTTCAACTGCTCTTGTCCCGTGATGGTGTAGCACATTTGAAATCAATTGAACAAGAAACTGGTACTTACATTATGTATGACAGGCAAAGTCTAAATATTAAAGTCTTTGGACACCAAGATCAGATGGCTGCAGCGGAGGTGAAATTCGTTCATGCACTTCGACAGCTACTTGAGAAGAAGCCTCTTGAAATTTATCTTCGTGGCCACAACCTCCCTCCGGACTTGATGAAGAAAACGGTAGAAAACTTTGGAGTTGATCTGGAAGGGTTTAACAAAGAGATGCCTGAGATAAAGGTTGAGTTACACCAACACCGCCATTTACTTAAAGTTTGGGGCAGTAAGGAGGATAAGCGAAGGGTGGAAAGGATGATCTCTGAGCTAGCCTCTTTTAAACACAGTTCCCTGGTTAAACTTGCATCAGAGAATGTTGGAGGCAAAGAAGATGATCAAAGGGTGGATTACGATGAGCCGTCAGAGGATGCATGCCCTATTTGCTTGTGTGAGATAGAAGATCCTTTTAGGCTTGAATCATGTGGGCACATGTTTTGTCTGGCTTGTCTGGTGGATCAGTGTGAATCTGCCATGAAATCACATGATGGGTTCCCTATTTGTTGCCTGAAAACTGGGTGCAAGGAGCCTCTCCTTGTTATAGACCTGAAGCATCTCTTGTCAAATGAGAAGCTGGAGGACCTATTCAGAGCTTCCTTGAGGGCATTTGTTGCATCTAGAGCAGGAATGTACCGCTTCTGCCCAACACCTGATTGCCAATCCATTTACCAAGTGGCAGCTCCAGATGCAGAAACCAAACCTTTTTCTTGTGGGGCTTGCTATGTGGAGATATGCACCAAGTGTCATTTCGAGTATCATCCTTTCATATCATGCGAGGCTTACAAAGAATACAAGGAAGACCCAGACTCGACGCTGCTTGAATGGCGCAAAGGGAAGGCGAATGTGAAGAGCTGCCCTTCCTGTGGATACACAATTGAGAAATCTGATGGCTGCAACCATGTTGAGTGCAGGTGCGGCAGCCACATTTGTTGGGTATGCTTGGAGAACTTCAGGAGCAGCGAGGAGTGTTATGGCCATCTCAGGTCTGTGCACCAGTCCTTTGTGGACATTGTGTAAATGTGTAGTAGAACCCAGATGTAGTTTCAGAAGGCAGGCCATGGCCAAGTAATGAATTACTGTTTCTAGTTACTTTTTCGCTTCTTGTTTGCCATGCCATTTCATTCTGTTCCGTCTGGGTGAGGCTCGAGAGGGAGGTGTGGAGGCAGAGAGAAACTTGTGCTGGGGTTTGTCTCCCAAGTGCAGATCAAGCTCGACACTGCATCCTTACATCCAGCAAGTTACTGCCTCATACCCTCTCTAGATTGATCTCTGGTACTTTTTATTGTCTTCCGTGTGACATCCTTTTGCCCCTTTTATGGAAATAAGTTGTTCAAATTTATTTCTTGCAGGCTTATTCGCTGGATCACAGAGTTTTTTCTGGTGATGTTAACGGGGCTAGATCGAATAATTGGACCATTCTCATTGGAGACCATGGTATTTTGTAATACAAATGTTTATTTACTTCATAACATTCAAATTCATAGTTTGCTTTTAGATTCAAGTTTTTTGCTTTTGCCTTTCGTGCACATGCTTATGTTTAAAGGGAAGAGGCGGACCGGGGGCATGCAAACGCAGCAAGTACAGTCTGCTGTTGTCAATGCTTGCCGAAAGGTCTACAAATTGAAGAGCTATCTAATTAGTCCTGATTTTCAAAAATTGATTTTCAGCAATATTGCTAGCTTTTCTATTGTTCTGTTGTTTGCCATACAGGACGATACATGAGAAGCTAGCCGCCGTTACTGATCTGCTTATGAAAATGATGTCAGGGAAATCCTAGATTCGGTCATTGAGGTTAGCAAAGAGGTTTTTTAGTGACAATGAGCGAAAAGGTTCCAGATATCACCCTTGCATGCATGGGATGGGAAATTTTACTGAAAATAAGGGTGCTGGAATTGTAGTCCACTTAGCTGATGAACATTTGATTTATGAAAAAGTGAGCTCCCTACTGACATTTGTATTATTATTATTTGCAAATTTCTAGTGGAAACAAGAAAGACTTGAAGATCCTAACTCGAGGAGGAGAGATGCTAGAACTTCGTTATGCCAACGGACAGCCGGAAACCATTTGCTATGTCCGGTTCTGCTAGTCAGGTCTGTAACAAGTTGATATACTTATGGCTTTTTTTTTAATTTTATGAGTGTAATAGCTATTTTAGTTGTGTGAATGTATGGATGGATTTCTGTTTTGTTCTGTTGCACTGTATTTGGCCCCCTTTTTGATATATTTGTTTTACTTCCTATTTCCTTAGAAAATAGCACAGTTGCTCTGTCCGGAATTAGTTGGCGCTCAAATGGATGTATCTAGATGTGTTTCAATGCTAGATACATCTGTTTGAGCGACAGTAATTCCGGAAGGAGTGAGTATTTTGTGATATAATATATTCATCCTAAAGATGGAAACGGGAAGAAGTGGCAAAATGTATAGAAGGAAAAGTGGGGCCGACAACTTCTTGCAATATATCTGTACTGTAGCCATCCCCTAGAACACATTGTTTCTCCTGGCAGCAAGCTGAACATGCCATGCACCATATGCCATCCGAAGACATTTTAATCTCACTTAAAAATCCACTGTGCAGCCTCCTATCATGACCTTTAGACATTCAAATGCTGGTAATTTTTCAAAATGAGAAAACCAGGTAGTTATATATGACAGTGTTGCGACAATATTTTGTCCTGTGAGTGCCTGTCATACGATCAAAATGAAAAGACTGTCAACTGATTTCATTTTTCAGACTTGCATTTGATAACCTGCACATAAAATCAAACCTCTGGGTGCTGTTGGTGTGAGCATTGCACTTGTGGGATTTCCTTCCTAATATTATTTCATCTGACTTTGTTTTGTCAAGGGTACACAATTGATCATCTATGTTTCTATATCGCATTCCACACTCCCTTCTAAGTTCTAATCGGTCACTGAGATTCCTTTGGACGAACTAATCTTTGCACTTTTTCAGGATCAAACATACCATCAGCGCACTTGTCTTCTCAAAAGGGTGGCGGCGGACTTCCTGAATGAGGGCGTGGGACTTGTTGTGGAACTTTGGGAAGCTGACATGAATGCGAGTTCTACAGAAGCCCGCAGACAAGGGTTAGTGGGGATTTGCTGCTGTAAGGCGATATCGGCTGCCATTCGTGAACACCTTGCCATTAGGTAGGTCGGGAGTGCTGCTGTTGCATTGGATCATGGAGGTCGAAAATGTGCAATGTTCTCGTTGCTAGCCGAACGGCTACGCATAGTTGAGGCTTCTTCAGTACTTTAGATTGCTTTATACTCCCTCCGTCTGAAAATACTTGTAATGGATAAAAAGGGATGTATCTAGAACTAATATACATCTAGATACATCCCCTTCTATTCATTTTGATGACAACTATTTCCGGACGGAGGGAGTATCATGTTGTAGAGTTCACTTTCTTTGTTTAAATTGTTCGCATGAAACACTCAATTTGCCAGTGTAGTTTTCCTGTATATCATTGCGAAAATAGATATAAGCTGATGGACAAAAACAACGTGTGTGGCATCGATGTTTTTTCCCCCTGGAACTACCGACAGGGATGCAGCCTATTTCTCACCCAAAGATGGTAGCCATCCAAAGTAAAAAATCGATGAGGGAACCTTACTGCAGTGATGATTTGTGATCGTAGTCATGCTAGCAAGCAGAAACCAAATTGTGATAATAATAATGTATATATGCAGGTTGGGTGGTGGCGTCGTGCCCGGCACGGAATGCGTGGAGGTTTGCTGCACTAGCACTACTGAAGTGATGAGGGAGAAGTGGAGACGACATGGCAAACACGCTGTGTTGTGTTGGTCATTCAAGTTCCCCTTCTGTCGGAGTAGTACTATAGGATCTCCTTTCGCCTTGCATATGCCGTCACCGCCGTTTATGTGTTGTGCATGTCTTGTGTCTGTGTTGGGCTTGTTGTACTGTGCCCACAGTTGAACCTTGTGTAGTGTTTGTGTGCCTGTGTGTTGGACCTTGCCTGCGGTGGCGTTGTGTATGTGTTGTTTGGATGGTACCATATTGACTTTATACTCGGTGGTTACTGTGTATGTGTTGTTTGGATGGTACCATATTGACTTTATACTCGGTGGTTACTTTATTTATAAAACGGGCGAAAGCCTTTTTTGATATATGCCATATATGCAATCTGCTTGCTCAACCACGATAGTAAAGAGACTGCAGTTAGATTGGAGCAGTTAGACTGCACTTAGATTGGAGCAGTGATACTTTCACCCTTTCACTCACACGAAATTAATTATCAATGAAGGCTTTTAAAAGCCCCATAAGTCGTCCATCCAAAGAAACAGGGAGCCTTGAGTGACCGGCTGGGATAAACCTTTGAAAAGTTATGCTGCCGAATTACAAGGCCTTCACTATGATGTTGAGGAAAATTTTCAACTCCACACATAATCAAACCAATGAAAGCAGCTTGATACAATGACATAAAAGCATCGCCAAGTAATCGATATGTGATACATGAACCTCTATAACTTCATGGCACCGTCAGAAAAGGACGAGAGTAACTTTATTCCCATATAAAACTATGTTCACCATTAAATACCAGGAATGGATATATAAAACTCCTAAAATTTGAAGTCCTCAGCGCCAAGGTGGTAGCCAGAAACAAGGGGACCAGAAATATATGCGACGGCTGCTATTCTTCCATTAAGAAACCATTATGTATGTACGTTTTATTGAGCACCTTGCATTGTACAAGGTGACCAGACGAGAAAAGAAAATAGGTAATTGCCATTGGTTACTCGGCGGACGGCCGCAGGAGAGCATTTCCGAATAGGAAACTGTTTGCCCTCCCACCGGCGGAACAAAGGAAATAATCGATTTAACAACAACAACAACAACAACAACAACAACAACAACAACAAAGCCTTTAGTCTCAAACAAGTTGGGGTAGGCTAGAGGTGAAACCCATAAGATCTCGCAATCAACTCATGGCTCTGGCACATGGATAACAAGCTTCCACGCATCCTTATCCATAGCTAGCTCTTTGGTGATACTCCAATCCTTCAGGTCTCTCTTAACGGACTCCTCCCATGTCAAATTCGGTCTACCCCGCCCTCTCTTGACATTCTCCGCACGCTTTAGCCGTCCACTATGCACCAGAGCTTCTGGAGCCCTGCGCTGAATATGCCCAAACCATCTCAGACGATGTTGGACAAACTTCTCTTCAATTGGTGCTACCCCAACTCTATCTCGTATATCATCATTCCGGACTCGACCCTTCCTCGTGTGGCCACACATCCATCTCAACATACGCATCTCTGCCACACCTAACTGTTGAACATGTCGCCTTTTAGTCGGCCAACACTCAGCGCCATACAACATTGCGGGTCGAACCGCCGTCCTGTAGAACTTGCCTTTTAGTTTTTGTGGCACTCTCTTGTCACAGAGAATGCCAGAAGCTTGGCACCACTTCATCCATCCGGCTTTGATTTGATGGTTCACATCTTCATCAATACCCCCATCCTCCTGCAGCATTGACCTCAAATACCGAAAGGTGTCCTTCTGAGGTACCACCTGGCCATCAAGGCTAACCTCCTCCTCACACCTAGTAGTACTAAAACCGCACATCATGTACTCGGTTTTAGTTCTACTAAGCCTAAACCCTTTCGACTCCAAGGTTTGTCTCCATAACTCTAACTTCCTATTTACCCCGTCCGACTATCGTCAACTAGCACCACATCATCCGCAAAGAGCATACACCATGTGATATCTTCTTGTATATCCTTTGTGACCTCATCCGTCACCAATGCAAAAAGATAAGGGCTCAAAGCTGACCCCTGATGCAGTCCTATATTAATCGGGAAGTCATCAGTGTCGACATCACTTGTTCGAATACTTGTCACAACATTATCGTACATGTCCTTGACGAGGGTAATGTACTTTGATGAAGGAAATAATCGATTTCTTTCACTGAAATAAAATCCCCCCTCCTACTTTTCTTGTCTCCTCTCTCCCGTCCTAGCCCGTGAGTTGACTTGGTTTTGCTCCACAACAAGAAATTAGACGACCTCTCCAATCCGATCAGAATTTTGCTTCAACCTGATCGACTAATCTAGGCCGGCCGGCTCTCCGCCCTGCAACTGCGTCCCTGGCAGGTAATGAATTCCTCGTGCCACGCCCACCATTGTTTGCAGTAGCTCATACGCGTCATCGGCGTGCAGTTTGAGGAAGGATCCGGGGAGAAGCTGAAAGCCGCGCCATGGAATTGGAGGCCCCGGTGGTCGAAGCAGATCCGGGGAGAAGAATCACAAGAGGAGCAGGAGGCGGCGGCGGCGGCGGCGAGGGGGAGGGCCCGGCTGGTCGGACCACCCTCCTGCCCTGCCTCAACTGCGACATCCAGGTGGTGCACAAGCTGGCGCAGCTGCTCCTCCCGGGCCTGGCCGCGGCGTGCGTCGACAGCACCCTCGGGAGCCCCTCCTCCGCGCTCGCCGTCCAGCTGCGCGCGGAGCTGGTCCGCTACGTCGCGCACCGCAGCAGCAGCCCGCCCGAGGCGGAGGAGGAGGAGGACCCGATCGACCGCGACGACCCGGCCGAGGCGCTGGCCGCGTTCCTGGACGACTTCGCGGGCAGCAAGAGGAGCGTCGCCGTCTCCATCGCCGGCTGGCTCCCGTACCTGGGCGGCGGCGACGACGGCCGCGACGACCGGATCGAGGACCTCGTCGAGGAGATGGAGGCGAGCCGCTTCTGGCCGGTCGAGAGGCGGGAGGCCGTCGCGCGGGACCTCCTCCGCGGCCTGGACGCCGGCGGCGGCCGGTTCCGCTGCCGCGAGGAGCTGGGGACGCCGGAGGAGCTCGCGGACCACGTCGCCGCGCGCTGCGGATTCAGGCCCGTGCGGTGCCGGAACCAGGCCCAGGGCTGCCGGGCCGAGGTCTCCGCCTGCCGCGCCGACGCGCACGACGAGGCGTGCGCCTTCAAGCTCCTCCCCTGCGAGCAGCGCTGCGGCCTCGCCGTCGCCCGCCGCCAGATGGACCGGCACTGCGTCACCGTCTGCCCCATGAAGCTCGCCAACTGCCCCTTCTTCCAGCTCGGCTGCGAGTCCGCCTTCCCGGCCTGCAACCTCGGGTCGCACTGCGCCGAGTTCCTTCGGCCACACCTCCGCCTGCTCCTTAGTCCCAGCAAGATCGGCGCCGGTCGTCTGGATCCGGAGGAGCGTCTTCTACGGCTGGAGAAGGTGCCCCATCTCCTCTCTTCTACTGTAGTTTTCTAACATTGCTTGCTCAATTTATTTGTAAAATACTGGTAAAACTGATGCTACTCTATGTATGTTTCAGCATGATTCCGATGGTGCGTTGGGCGAAGCTTTGGACGTGAGGTCTCTCACTAACGCCATTGCTCAGCTAGAGAAGAAGATGGACGCTGAAGATGGTTCCCCCGGTTACACCGGAGACGACAACAAAGAAGCAATGCCCACACAAGATTCCAACTCCGCAGCTCTGCACTAGTTTCGTTCCCTGATGCAGGAATTTTTTGGAAAAAAAAACATTTTTGTTTCTTATATACTCCCTCTGTACCATACTACTAGTATATATGTCGTTTTAACAGTTCAAATTGAATTGCTAAAACGAAATATATTATGGTACGGAGGGACTATTTTTGGAAAGCACCACACCTTTTCTTTTTTGAACAATCGGCAGAAACGTTGTCCTTTTATTCAGAAGAACATAGAATTTGTACAAAAAACGATGGTCCCACTAATTAAGCAGTTTATACAAGGTTTGCGAAAAGTTGAAACCTAGGGTTTATGCTCTCAGCATTATTTGTCTCGAATGCTTCGCACTGGTAGTAGTCCAAAGTGATGCCTCTTTCTTGATGACATCAAGTAGCATTGTCGGCGTCGCCGATTTATGGCAGAAAATTCTAGCATTATCTCGTTCGAATTCATCCAAGAAATGACCATGTCGCGGGAGGCAATGGCCTTCTATTAGGGTTGTTGTTGCTTCACTTGTTGATCCATCATTCTTCGAGCGAGCACTCCGCCAACCAAGAGTTTGGATGGCATCAAGGCGTAGGCACTACTTGGTAAGTTCTAAAGCCTTAGAGCATCTTCAGCCGTTCGGCCCTTCAGGGTGCCGAAAAAGAGCCCCCTGGGGGACGAGCCGGCGCTAGATTGACATGTGAGGGTGACCTAGCTCTCAGTCGTCGGCCCAACGGTCGCCCCGGATGCGGCGATATTATGTACAAAAATTATGTAAAGAGCCCCCTGGGGGACGAGCCGGCGCTAGATTGACATGTGAGGGTGACCTAGCTCTCAGTCGTCGGCCCAACGGTCGCCCCGGATGCGGCGATATTATGTACAAAAATTATGTAAACTTGGCGACATTTGCACGAACTCGGCGAAACTTCATTCAAATTTGTACATAAAACATGAAAACATGCAAACTACGACTGAACTACGCATAAACTACGCCTAGCCACCACCGTCCGCCGCCGCCACCGCCACCGCCGTCTACATGCCGAGAAGCCTATAGAAATGGGTGTAGTCGCCGCTGCCGTCATCATCGTCGCGCGACTGGCTTGGGCCGGCGACGTCGCTGCTGCAGCCCTGGCCAGGGTCGGCGAGGCGCGGTGGCGCGCTGGACGGCCCGGCCTCCGCCTCCTCGTCGCTGCCGAGGACGATGATGCCGCGCTCCTCGCGCCTGTGGCGCCGGGCCTGGAGCTCCGTGTATGCCCGGCGCTGGCGGCGGACCTGCTCACAGACGTAGTCCTCCTTCGCCCACTTGAGAGCGGACTCGTCGTCGGGGGCAGCCATCTCGACATGCTCTGGCTTCACCGGGAGCAGCCTCGGCTCGGGCTTCGGCCGGACCAAGCGAAGGGAGCGCCTCTGTAACACCCCGTATGTAACTTGCCATATTTGTATTCCAACTCTTGCCATTTTCGGCACTAAGTTATGATATTTCCTCGTTGTCGGGTTTTTGTCTTCGTGTGTTTTTGTCTTTGTCATGCATCTCATATTATGTCATCATGTGCATTGCATTTGCATATGTGTTCGTCTCATGCATCCGAGCATTTTCCCCGTTGTCCGTTTTGCATTCCGGCGCTCCTATGTCCTCCGGTGTCCCTTTTTACCTCTTTTCGTGTGCGGGTGTTAAACGTTCTCGGATTGGACCGAGACTTGCCAAGCGGCCTTGGTTTACTACCGGTAGACCGCCTGTCAAGTTTCGTGCCATTTGGACTTCGTTTGATACTCCAACGGTTAACCGAGGAACCGAAAAGGCCTCGTGTGTGTTGTAGCCCAACACCCCTCCAAAGTGGCCCAAAATCCACCTAAACCTCCTCCATCATCTAGGTCGTTCGATCACGATCGCGTGGCCGAAAACCGTGCTCAATTTGGAGCCTCCTAACTCCTCCTACCTATAAAAGGCCTTTCCCCAAAAAATTCCGGATCCCTACCTACCCTAACCCTAGCCCCGCTCCTCTCCGCGCGCCGGACGCGTCCGCCAGCGCCAGACACGCCTCGCCGCCGCCACCCACAGCGCGCCACGTGGCAGCTTCTCGCGCCCGCGCCGCCGGCCCGCCAAAGCCCAGGGCGGGCCCTCCCGCGCCGCCAACCGGGCCGCGCCCCGCCGCCCGCGCCTCCTCACCGCGCCGCCTCCCCGCCGCCATCGCCGGCTGCTGCCTCGCCGCCTCGACTTCGTCGCCGGTCGCAGCGCCACCGCGCCGCCCGCACCGCCCGGCGCCGCGCCAGCTCGCCGTCGACACCGACAGGTGCCCCGCGCCCCTCGCGCCCTCGGGTCCCGCTCCGACCGGCCGGACTCTTCCTCCCCGGCGACGCCCCGCGAAGCTCCGGCCGTCTACAGTGTTCTCCGGCGATCCTCGAATCCCGTGCACGAACCCTAGATCCGATCTGAGACGGTTGACTTTTTTCCTCTCTCACATTATTTTTTTTGCATATTTTCATCACATCATAACTTTTCACCCGTGGCTTCGTTTTGGGCGTGTAGCATATCAAATTGTTCGTCTCGATGAGTACTTCATTTCATTCCATTGCACCATGTTCATTTGAGCTCATCTTGATGCCCTAAATGTTGTTGCAAGAGTGCTAGTTTATATTAGTTTCAGATTCTTATCAGTAATTGGACATTTGTCATTTTTGCCATGATTGTTGTGTGCCTCCTATGAACTTGAGCCCTACATGAGTTTTGAAGTATGCCATGCCATCTTTACAGGGGTGTATGCCATGTATTTTTGTGATCTTTGTGGTGATTAGCATAAGCATGCAAAGTAGCTCTCGTAATGTTGCTGATTTCAGGAACTTGGAAATATTCTAAATCTTTGCACTGATTATATTTTTATGCCATGTATTCATGTTGCTACAGAGTGATCCATGCCTCTTTTGAGCATGATTAGTAAGGATGTTTCAAAGATATTGTTGTGCTCTATCCATACATGTCTTTGCTTGCAATTATGGAGCATGATCAGTAAGGATGTTTCTTGTCATGTTTAGCTTCTATGCCATGTCTACTTGCTGGGTGTATGCTTAGTTTGTCATGCAATGCCTTGTGGTGAGTGCATCGAGTTCGTAAACATGCCTACTTAATATCTGTTTTGCCATGTTCTAGTTTTCTTCTAAGTCTGAATCTGTTAACGATAATTGCTATGTTCACATGGTTGCTATTGTATTTTTTGATCCCTTTTGGCTTATGGTCAGTAAGGGACTTTTGTTGTATGCTTTTAGTAGCTTCATGCCATGCCTTGCTTTGCCATGATATGTTCCTGTAGCATGTTGTTACCTTGCCCTAAACATTGCTTCCTGATATTAAATTCCTGACTTGTTGTTATTTTCACAAAGTCTGTAACCTGATATCTTTTGCACTTTTGCCATGCTTGTTTGAACCTGCTATTGAGTGAATTAGCCGTATCTCAGTGTTCATCTTTTGTCAAGCATCTTGATTGGATCCCTGCCATGTATTTTGTTGCTATGTTAGAGTGCTGTAGCATGCTATTCTTGATGCATTTAGATGGCCTCGTGCTGTTAATCACAGCTTTGTGTCATTATTGTTTTGCTTGCCATTTGCAAACCGCGCATCCGATTCCGGTGATCTTTATATCGATTTCGACCTAAAATCAACTCCTCTTTCTAGTGACACTCTTGGTTTTCCAAGTTAAGGCCAGGTTCAATCTTTCCTTTCCGAAACATGCATATGCATCGCATATCACATCCCGCATATCATGCCATATTTTTGCATCATGTTGCTTGTGCTTTGCACGTGGTTGATTGTGTCTCCCTTTTGCTTGTGTTCTTGCTTTGGGTAGAGCCAGGGGACGAGTACGTGATCGAGGAACCAGTTGAGTACGCTTACAAGGATCAAGCTAACGTCAACTCGGAGAACTTTGCAGGCAAGATGACCATACCCTTGAAATCACTTCTATCTTTGCTTGCTAGATGCTCGCTCTTTTGCTATGCCTATGCTACGATACCTACCACTTGCTTATCATGCCTCCCATATTGCCATGTCAAACCTCTAACCCACCTTGTCCTAGCAAACCGTTGTTTGGCTATGTTACCGCTTTGCTCAGCCCCTCTTATAGCGTTGCTAGTTGCAGGTGAAGATTGGAGTTTGTTCCTTGTTGGAACATGTTTATTTTTAGGATATCATTATTATATCTTGTCTATTTTTTAATGCATCTATACACTTGGTAAAGGGTGGAAGGCCCGGCCTTATGCCTGGTGTTTTGTTCCACTCTTGCCGCCCTAGTTTCCGTCATACCGGTGTTATGTTCCTTGATTTTGTGTTCCTTACACGGTTGGGTTATAATGGGAACCCCTTGACAGTTCGCCTTGAATAAAACTCCTCCAGCAACGCCCAACCTTGGTTTTACCTTTTTCCACCTAGCCTCTTTTTCCCTTGGGTTTCTGGAGCCCGAGGGTCATCTTTATTTTAAACCCCCCCGGGCCAGTGCTCCTCTGAGTGTTGGTCCAAACTGGGCGATGTCCGGTGCCACCAGGGGCAACTCTGGGCTGGCCTACCCGACGTCTGGCTCATCCGAGTGTGCCCTGAGAATGAGATATGTGTAGCTCCTATCGGGATTTGTCGGCACATTTGGGCGGCTTTGCTGGTTTAGTTTTACTATTGTCGAGATGTCTTGTAACCAGGATTTCGAGTCTGATCAGATTGTCTTGGGAGAAGGAATATCCTTCGTTGACCGTGAGAGCTTGTGATGGGCTAAGTTGGGACACCCCTGCAGGGATTTGATCTTTTGAAAGCTGTGCCCGCGGTTATGGGCAGATGGGAATTTGTTAATGTCCGGTTGTAGATAACCTAAAGCTTAACTTAATTAAAATGAATCAACATAGTGTGTGGCCATGATGGTCTCTTTTCGGCGGAGTCCGGGAAGAGAACACGGTCTCATGTTATGCTTGAACGTAGGTTGATCTAGGATAACTTCTTTATCATAGTTTATCGAGCGTGCCTTTGCCTTCTCTTCTCGCTCTCTTTTGAGTATGTTAGCCACCATATATGCTAGTGCTTGATGCAGCTCCACCTCATACCTTTTACCCTTCCTATAAGCTTAAATAGTCTTGATCGCGAGGGTGTGAGATTGCTGAGTCCCCGTGACTCACAGATTACTTCCAAAACCAGATGCAGGGACCAATGTTACCGCTCTAGGAGATTCGACTGAGCTCAAGTGGGAGTTCGATGAGGACCCAGGACGATACTATGTTTCCTTTCCAGACGATCAGTAGTGGTGCCCAGTTGGGGCGACCGTGGACTTTGTCGCATTTGGGGTTGTTCTTTATTTTGGTTCCGTAGTCGGACCTTGATTGTATCTGGATGAATGTAATGATATTTATGCTATTGTGTGACGTGGCGAGTGTAAGCCAACTATGTATCTCTTTTCCTTATGCATTACATGGGTTGTGTGAAGATTACCTCACTTGCGACATTGCTTACAATGCGGTTATGCCTCTAAGTCGTGCTTCAACACGTGGGAGATATAGCCGCATCATGGGCGTTACAAGTTGGTAATCAGAGCCTTCCCCGACTTAGGAGCCCCCTGCTTGATCGAATCACTGGCGTTGTTGAGTCTAGAAAATTGTTTTGAGTCATTTAGGATTATATATATCAGAGAGTAGGATTCTTTTTACTCCTTAGTCCCTTCATCGCTCTGGTGAGGCATCCTGACGTAGAGTTTTGACTCTTCTCTTCTCAAATTTCACTAAATTTTTTTAGGATCACGCGGGTATCTTGGAATTGTTTCAATGGATTTGTGACGAGAACATTGTTCTTGGTGCCTCCTGACATTTAGGGGTTGTGGCAGTGTCCCGGGGAGTTGATCTCCGAGGTGTTGTTGTCACAATTTTATCGTTGCAATTCTGGAATACCTGAGTTTCGCCGACATCGAAAATCTCTTTTATGCAGTTGTTAGTGAAAAAACCTCGACGCCACCCAGTACTGGGGCGGGAGTTAGGGAGTATCACCATAACTCGTATAACAGATGCTTTTCGAAGGTTGAGGTAAATGATTTCCGAAGGTTTCTTGGTTATGTGTTGAAGGATGGATACAACTGGATGTAGGATTTGCTAGCTTTGGGTGAGATATTATGCTTCCCCTGTATCCCCAACACCTGATTGCATAACCGGGAAAATTTCAGGAGTTTCATAGGTGGGAATTCTTGTAGCTCTAGTATTTCTTCCGCAGATATTTGGTTTGTGATTGGGTAATCCTCACCAAGTATTTGTTCTTGTCCGTACCTTGTTATCTTATTCTTCTACCTCTATCTAAGTGGCTTCTCAATTTATGGAAGTGTGACCATTTCAATTGGAATGCATTCGTTCATTTTGTTCAGATGTTAAGACTATATGTTGCAATTTCGATCCATTTGATTCAGCTTGAATATATGTCTGTCATGATGCTAATGGATGTCACCCTCTTCAGGATGGCTCCTCCAACACGTCAGAATCCTGAACCGCCACAACCACCTCCTCCTCCGGAGGCATGGCAAGCTGTGATGGATGCTCCCAATGCAAACACGCAGCTGATCATGCAACTCTTGCAAGAGCGCAACCAAGGAAATCAAGGCCATGGCAACAATCAGAACCAGTTTGCTACACTCAATTAGTTCCTTGCAAACCAGCCAAAGACCTTCAGTAACTGTGTCGAGGCAACAGATGCCGATGATTGTCTCGTGGATATCTACAAGCATTTTGAGTGCAGCAATGTCAGGCCTGAGGACTTTGTCAAGTTTGCCTCGTTCCAACTCAAAGACCAAGCTGCAGAATGGTATCAACAATACAAAGATTCCAGAGGAGGTTGTGTGATTACCTGGGATGAATTCCGTCAAGACTTCAAAGCTCACCACATTCCTCAGAGTGTTGTTGAGAGCAAGCGTGAGGATTTCCGCAATCTGAAGCAAGGCAGCTTGTCTGTTTACCAGTATAACATCATGTTCTAGAAGATCGCTCATTTCGCTAAGCAAGACGTCCCTGATGAGAAGAGCATGATTTATCAGTTCAGAGGTGGCCTTAGAGAAGATCTCCAACTAGCTCTTGTGCTTTTTGAGCCGCAGAAGTACGATGAGTTTTACAACATGGCACTGAAACAAGAGACTGCTCAGCTCAAGTGCGATGCTTCCAAGAAACGAGTTAGTGATGCAACTCCTTCTTCCTCAACTCAAGTGGCAACTAAGCAGCAAAAGTATTGATCGCATCCTCCTCCTCTATTCCGTCGGCCTTATCAGCAGAAGAGCAAAGGTGGCAATGGATCTTCCCACCCACCCAACCCAGGCTTTCAGAACAAGACTTCGTCTCATGCTCCAAGATCAAGTGCTCCGTATCACCGTCCGCTCTCGGAGGTCACGCACAACAAGTGTCAGCAGAAGGGTCACTATGCCAACAAATGCTTCAATCAGAGGTGTCTTCCTCCTCCTCCCGTGAGATCTGCTAGTACCGCAGTGGTCAAGCATAATCCCAAGTCTTCAAAGGTCAACTTGATGAACGCAGCTCAGGCAGAGGACTCGTCAGATGTGATAATGGGTAACCTTCATGTTAACAATATTCCTGCAAAAGTCCTTTTTGATACTGGTGCATCACATTGTTTCATTTCAAGACCATTTGCATCTAAGCATGAGTTGCCTTTCCAAGATTTGCCTAGATAGTTATCAGTTGTTTCTCCGGGTAAATTCATGAACGCAAGCTCTATGGTCCCGGATGTTACTATCATGTTGGGCGACTATAAGTTTCTGTCCTCTCCAGTGGTTCTTGGTAACTCGGATATTGATCTTATTCTCGGAATGGATTGGCTTTCTAAGCACAAGGCTCAGTGTCGGTGTCAAAACCGGTAGATCTTGGGTAGGAGGTCCCGAACTGTGCGTCTAGGCCGGATGGTAACAGGAGGCAGGGAACACGATGTTTGACCCAGGTTCGGGCCCTCTTGATGGAGGTAAAACCCTATGTCCTGCTTGATTAATATTGATGATAAGGCTAGTACAAGAGTAGATCTACCACGAGATCAAGGAGGCCAAACCCTAGAAGCTAGCCTATGGTATGATTGTTGTATATGGAGTTGATTGCCTACGGACTACAACCCTCCGGTTTATATAGACACCGGATAGGGTTAGGGTTACATAGAGTCGGTTACAATGGTAGGAGATCTTGAATATCCGCATCGCCAAGCTTGCCTTCCACGCCAAGGAAAGTCCCATCCGGACACGGGACGAAGTCTTCAATCTTGTATCTTCATAGTCCAGGAGTCCGGCTACCCGAACACCCCCTAATCCAGGACTCCCTCAGTAGCCCCTGAACTAGGCTTCAATGACGACGAGTCCGACGCGCAAATTGTCTTCGGCATTGCAAGGCGGGTTCCTCCTCCAAGTCCTTCATAGAAGATTGTAAACACCAAGAGTAGTGTCCGGCTCTGCAAAATAAGCTTCCACATATTTCCATAGAGAGAATAATATTAACACAAATCAAATCTGCTGACGTATTCCGCAGTGCGTCAACACACTATAGCCAAGTCCTTCACTCGAATCGTTTTCACTTTTCCACGTTAGCGTGTTTTGCGAGGCGGTTTCCTTGGCACATCTCGTCGAAGCAGAGATCATGTACCCCCCTTTTATGGGATTCTCATCAATACGGACGTGGGTAACCCAACCGTGCCACTTATCACGACGCTTGGGAGGCAAGCGAGTTTTACTAGGCAGGTGGGGACGCACAACCGCATCCGCCCATATAAGGGGACAAGGATACACCTTTTTACCTACGCCTTCTTCCTCCTTTGCCTATCCATCTCCTGTGCACCCGAGCTCCAGCGCCCAAGCCCGCACTTCCCACCTCAACCTTCTCCAGCAATGTCCGGAGCGGGAGGCAAGTGGATGGTCTCCTCCGTCATGGAGGGTAAATTCAAGAAGCTAAGGAAGGTCGGATACCTGTCCAAGGACATCGCACACCGGCTTCCTGAAGAGGGGCAGCTTCTCCCCACCCCAAGGCCCCATGAGAGGGTAGTATTTCTCCCCCACTTCCTCCGCGGACTAGGTTTTCCACTCCACCCATTTGTCCGGGGGCTCATGTTCTACTACGGCCTGGATTTCCACGATCTGGCTCCGAACTTCATCCTCAACATCTCGGCGTTTATCGTCGTGTGCGAGGCTTTTCTCCGCGTCCGCCCCCATTTCGGCCTCTGGCTCAAGACCTTCAACGTCAAGCCCAAGGTGGTGCGCGGCAGCCAGGCGGAGTGCGGAGGCGCCATGGAGGGCAAGATGGCCAAAGTCCTATGGTTCGAGGGCTCTTTCGTGGAGACCCTAAAGGGATGGCAATCCGGGTGGTTTTATATCACCGAGCCGCGCGATCCGAAATGGACCGCAGCCCCCGAGTTCCGATCCGGACCCCCACACGGCTTATGTCCTGGAAAGAGACGGGCCTGTCATGGGGTGACGAAAAAGAGGTGACCGGATTGCAAACATGCATCCAGTCCCTGGTGAACAAGCCAATCCGGCTTGTTAATGTAATCCAGGTTATGCTCGTCCGCCGGATCCTCCCGTGCCAACAACGGGATTTTAATCTGTGGAAGTTCGACCCGGCGCAGCATTAAACCCTCAGCAGGCTCTTTGACACGACGTACGAAGACGCCTGAAAGATGCTATTCAAGGGCGCCGAGGCTCCCGCATCCGCTTCCGAGGATCGCAGACACAGCTCGCAGCGTCACGCTAGCGAGGTATGCCATCTACACCTTTTACAGGATGTTAAGCTTTTTTCATAGTTTGACTCTATGCGGGATCTAAACTCCCTTACCTTTGACAGGCTTGGCGGGCGATATCCGGACCGATTAACTGTTCGGCTCCGCTTCCCGAAGACCCAGCCCCAGCTCTACTAGCAAAGCTGCTGGTTCCGGCGCCTTATGTGGTGCCGGAGAAGAAGGCCAAGAAGAAAAAGACCACGGGGACTCGAAAGAGTGCCCGCAACGTGGTGGTGTCGGACTCGTCATCTGACGAGTCTGAGACGCCCTCCTCCCGCGAAAACAAGGAGGAGGAAGAAGAAAACTCTCCCCCCCAGCAGAGGGAGGAGAGAAGAGGAAGGCCGCCCCAACGGGGGAGGCCGAGGGGTCTAGGAAAAGGAAGACCCCTCCTCCGGACTACGCCCCCAACGCCGAAGAGGGCAAAGAGGAGTGGCCAAACAGGGCCAAGCGTCCGCGAAATCGTAAGTTCGGATATCAGAGTAACTCATGATGTTCCTTTGTTGCACAGCTTTCCCTAATGTCGAATGTAATTATGTAGTCCGCCCCGGGCCGAATTCGACGAATCATCGGGCGGCTCCCTGGACTCATCGGACGTGAACTCAGTTCCGCCCGCTGTCTCCCCCCGCACTGCAGACGACACCGAAGTGGCGTCACGACAAGCTCCGGGGCAGGAGGAGGTGGTCCCGGAGGAGCTGCAAGGCAACCTCCCGGACTCCAGGAGTGAAGGGGATAAGGCCCCCAGGGCTCCAAGTCCGGCTTTGTGCCGGACACCGCGCCGGAATCTCCAAGTTCCGGACCGCGGTAGGCGAACTCCTTCCAAGAGGAGCAAGCCTTCTGAGCCGGCGGCCTCCGTCCAACCGGAGGTGCCGGACAATCTGCTGGAGGTGCTTGACGACGCCTCCATCGACGAGGGGCACCGTACTATTATGAGTACGGTGATCCAGAAGGTTCAGTCCGCCAAGAGCGGACTGACTGAAGCTTGCGCTAGCCTTCTAACAGGCTTCGAGGTAAGTAAAAATATGTAAAAATATTACCGCATAGACAGTAGCCCCTGATGCTCTGTTTGGCGTTCGGAAAGAAAAGCCGAATAGAGGATCTATTAAATATCGCAGGAGTCTAACAAAAAGAGTCAATATGCGTATGCAGGCTTCGCTGCTATCCACCGCCGCACTGACTGCGGAGGTGGGTGTCCTGAAGCAGGACCTCGAGCGGACCGAGCAAGAGCTCGGCCTTGCCAAGCGGCGGCTCGAGGAGGAAGAAGGTAAGAAATACCTTACAGAAAAAGTGCCTATAAAAAGGCGTGATTGCAAAAAAGATAACAGGATTGTACTGCTTATTGTAGGGGCCACGACTGAGGTGGCGACCCTTAAGCAGGCGCTGTCTGAGGCCGAAAAGAAAACGGCCGCGGAGCGCACCGAGCGAGACAGACTTGGGGCTCAGGTCGGCGAGGTGCAGCAAGAGCTTCAGGCTCTCATGAAAAAACATGAGAGTTTGGAGCTTGAGTCGAAGGCGCAAGCATCCGAGCTCGCGACGGCCCTTGAGACTGCCAAGTCTGCCAAGGCCGAAGCCCAAAAGGCCCTCCAAGAGTTGGAGGAGATGAGGAAGATAGCAGCGGGTAAGGCATTCTTTATGCAAAGCAGAAATATAAAAGTAAACTACTTGTTACTTACCCGAATCCGGAGCTCTCCAGGGGCATTCGCAGATCTTCCCCGCAGCGTATCCGATGCCGCCGCATTCTACCGAGCTGAAGAGGGCAGCTCGACGGAGAAGGTGTTCTGGTCTCAGTATTCTGAGGCCGGACACCCTGTGCCCTTGAGCGACCAGCTGAAACAGCTGGTCGAGCTCCACAAGGCGGCCGAACAGGCCATGAAGGGCTTCATAGTTCGGCTGTGGCCCGGAGAGGCCCTGCCTGGGAGCTATTTCGGGCTGGTGCGGCGGCTGGTGGAGGCCTGTCCGAGGCTCGAGGTCATCAAGCGCTCCGTCTGCATCGAAGGTGCCCGTCGGGCCCTTGCCCGTGCAAAGGTGCACTGGGGTAAGCTGGACGGTGAGAAGCTTGTGAAGGACGGGCCGCCGCCGGGGAAGGAGCATCACAAGCCCGAGAACTACTACAAGGATGTTCTTGCAGGTGCCCGCCTTGTGGCGGATGAATGTACCAAGGATGTGATATTTGAATGAACTCGCTCGTGTTTATCCTGTGCGCTGAAAACTTGTTCATATGCGCTAAGCAATGCTTATTGAATTTAAAATATTACTTTCTGTGCGGCCGTTTATCAAAAAATTGAGAGATGGCCAGTCGTCGGCTTCTGCCCCCATGCCACTAGTGCTGGGGTGTTCGGGATAAACCTGAGCGCTCTTTTTCCCATAGTTGGGTCCTTCGAGGGAGGCGCTCAGCACAACGAACCAGGCAATCGGACTATAATGCTTGAACACTCTCACTTAGCCATAGAACTCTATAATTTTAAATTTAGGCGAAGCCCCTAGTTCGAAAGACCGAGTTCGGGGCGCTATCCACGCCTTGGCCGGACAAAGCCAGCTCCTCGCTCGAAGCGGCATAAGCCTTTAGGGACTCGAAAAACCTCTCGAACAGCGACCGGTCTCTCGCCACATCATGACAGTCAGTTTTAGCTTTCTCCATTGAGGTGCTTAACCCAGCTGAACCGGGGCACAATCGCAGTGGTTCTTCTAGTGCTACCTTAGCCGATAGAGCGGAACGTAAGGCACCAAAACATAGGAGCCGGGAAAACCCAACTATTGACCCAAATCATGATTCGGAGCCGATGCATATAGTGCTATAAGTTCGGGGTGCCGCACTTGTGAAAGTGTACGGACTTCTCACACCATTATGAGGGGTACTGAAGCCCCTGGCGTGTTTGCCGTACCATGGTGTACGGGTGCAATCATGTCATTTAATAAACCTCAATGTGAAAAGAAGATAATGCAAAAAATAGACAAGAAGCTAAGCATTGTTTATAGAGAGGCTATTTATCAAAGCCGAATGATACAAATAGTGCGGTAAGCAAAAGATATTGGACTATTCAGTATGTCCTGACCAGGGGCAGGCCACGGAATTGTATTTAAAACAGGTATACCGCTCGTAACAGAGACCACCTGGGAGTTCCGTAATGCGGCATGGCTTGTCTGCCTCCCTGGATCTTGCATCGTTTGTGCGGCAGTCGAATTGCCGAACAGGTCGTTCGAAGTATGGAGTCCTGAAAGTAAGAAAAAAATAAAAAAAAGAATCCGGCAGCCCCTAGGACGTTTTAAGCCGTATTTTGGGCATGCCGTCACTGTGCCCCTTCCCCTGTGCCCATGGTATTTCAAGGGTGTAGTTATGTACGCGAGGTACTGGTTTTGCTATGTCGCGAGAGCTGGGGTTGGGGCCGCATTGCTACGCTTGCTCAGAGTGTGCCAGGCGGTCCTGCTGTGGGTTACTCCGGGCGCGCTTGGCAGTGTCTGGCTTTTTAATGGCCGGACTGGAGAATTGCCTGAGAAGGCTACTTTGTACCTCCGCTGCGAGAGCCGCCGTATGCTCCTCCGTACGGAGGGAGCGTTCGGTGTTTCCGTTGACCATAATTACTCCTCGAGGGCCTGGCATCTTGAGCTTGAGATATGCGTAGTGCGGCACCGCATTGAACTTTGCGAATGCGGTTCGTCCGAGCAGGGCGTGATAGCCACTGCGAAACGGGACTATATCGAAGATTAACTCTTCGCTTCGGAAATTGTCCGGGGATCCGAAGACCACGTCAAGTGTTACTGAGCCTGTACAGTTGGCTTCTACACCTGGTATAACGCCTTTAAAGGTCGTTCTTGTGGGCTTAATCCTTGAGGGATCTATGCCCATTTTCCGCACTGTATCCTGATAAAGCAGGTTCAGGCTACTGCCGCCGTCCATGAGGACTCTTGTGAGATGAAATCCGTCGATGATTGGGTCGAGAACCAATGCGGCGAAGCCGCCATGACGGATGCTAGTGGGATGGTCCCTTCGATCAAAAGTGATCGGGCAGGAGGACCATGGGTTGAACTTTGGGGCGACTGGCTCCATCGCGTATACGTCCCGTAGCGCACGCTTCCGCTCCCTCTTGGGAATGTGGGTTGCGTATATCATGTTCACCGTCCGCACTTGTGGGGGAAAGCCCTTCTGTCCATTGTTGTTCGGCGGCTTGGGCTCCTCGTCGTCGCTGTGCAGCCCCTTGTCTCTGTTTTCGGCCCTTAACTTGCCTGCCTGCTTGAACACCCAACAATCCCTGTTAGTGTGATTGGCTGGCCTTTCGGGGGTGCCATGTATCTGGCACAAGCGATCGAGTATTCGGTCCAAACTGGACGGGCCCTGAGTATTCTTTTTGAATGGCTTTTTCCGCTGACCGGATTTATAGCCTTTGAATCCGGCATTGACTGCCGTGTCTTCATTGCTGTCGCTGCTAACGCGGCATTTTTGCTTATTCCGACGTGTCCTGCCACTTTTGTCCTTGGTATCCGAATTAACAGGGTTCTTTGATAAGTTGTTACTGCGAGCTAGCCAGCTGTCTTCTCCCGCGCAAAAGCGGGTCATGAGTGTCGTGAGGGCTGCCATGGATTTCGGCTTTTCCTGTCCCAGGTGCCGGGCAAGCCACTCGTCGCGGATGTTATGCTTGAAGGCTGCTAGGGCCTCTGCGTCCGGACAGTCGACTATCTGGTTTTTCTTTGTTAGGAACCGTGTCCAGAATTGTCTGGCCGATTCCTCTGGCTGCTGAATTATGTGGCTTAAGTCGTCGGCATCCGGTGGTCGCACGTAAGTGCCCTGGAAGTTGTCGAGGAATGCGGCTTCCAGGTCCTCCCAAGAACCGATTGAGTCTGCTGGCAAGCTGTTAAGCCAATGCCGGGCCGGTCCTTTAAGTTTGAGCGGGAGGTATTTGATGGCGTGTAGATCATCGCCGCGTGCCATGTGGATGTGAAGGAGATAATCCTCGATCCATACCGCCGGATCTGTTGTGCCATCGTATGATTCGATGTTTACGGGTTTGAAACCCTCTGGGATTTTATGATCCATTACTTCATTCGTGAAGCATAGCGGGTGTGCGGCGCCTCTGTACTGGGCTATATCACGACGCAGCTCAGAAGAGCTATGTCTGTTGTGTTCGGCCCGGCCGGATTTGTTGTATCCGGAGTGAAGATCATTGTCACATGCCGTAGGGCGCCTGCGTGATCCGTAGATCGATCTTGTTTGTCTTGCCTTATCCTCCAGTATGTCTCGCAGGTCGGGCGCATTTTCCCGTGCCTTAGTTGAGCGGCGTCGGGGCATGGCTTGGGTGGAGGGCCGAGAGGCCTCTCTGTCGCGGCCGCGAGGTGGCCGGTCTGCCATGTCATGCGCTGGTGATGTAGGTGCTTCCTCCTCTGATCGGGGTAGCGGCCTGCGCTTCGGGTAACTCTTGGAGGGGCGTTCGAGTTCATACTCTTCGGCCGCAAGGACTTCAGTCCATCTGTCAGCTAGCAAATCTTGGGCAGCTCTAAGCTGTTGCTGCTTTTTCTTGAGGCTGCTTGCCGTGGCTAAAAGCCTGCGTTTAAAACGCTCTTGTTCGGCGGGGTCTGATGGTATGACGAATTCGTCGTCATCGAGGCTTGCCTCATCTTCGGAGGGAGGCGTATAGTTATCATCCTCGACCTCTCGGTCTGCCGCTCTCTCATGAGGGCTGGCTTCTCCATCTTCCTGTGCCGAATCTTGCTGAGGTGGGTGTTCTTCGGCGCTATCCGGGGTAGTATTATCTCCCGTGCCGGAATCACCGTTTTTGCTTTGGCGGGATTTAGAGCGGCGCCGCTGACGCCGGCGCTTTGGCTGTTTCTTGGGGGCGTCATCCCCCACTGTTCCATCGCCATCTCCATATTTTGGAGTATCCACCATATATATGTCATATGACGAGGTGGCCTTCCAGCGCCCTACAGGTGCTAGTTCCTGTTCGTCTCCTACATCGTCGTCCATGCCGTCGATGTCTTCGGAGCCGAAGTCAAGCATGTCGGTTAGATCGTCGACAGTGGCTACAAAGTGGGTGGTGGGTGGGCTTTGAATTTCCTCATCGTCCGTGTCCCACCCTCGCTGACCGTAGTCCGGCCAGGGCTCTCCTGATAAAGAGAGAGACTTAAGAGAATTCAGGATGTCGCCAAAAGGCGAATGCTGAAAGATGTCTGCGGCGGTGAACTCCATTATCGACGCCCAATCGGATTCGATTGGCAGGGGCGCGGGGGGTTCGGAGTCCGGGGAGGAGTCCGGATCCTCGAAGTCATGGGTCGTGCAGAGTGCGGGGCTAGCGTTCGGCTCGATCGCTTTTAGGATCGCAGCCCCCGAGGTGACGTCCAACCGCTCATCCTCGATTGGCGCAATAGGCTCCAAGTTAGGGGTCGGAACCGATGCATGTGCGGCCTCCAGGACATTGTCTGGGGGCAGAGCTAGATCATGCCCCTCGAGATAGTGCGGCGCACTTGGCCGTGGCTCGAGCCCGTCGAAGATCAAGTCTCCGTGGATGTCAGCCGTGTAGTTTAAGCTTCCAAACCTGACTTGATGGCCAGGGGCGTAGTTTTCGACCTGCTCCCGGTGGCCGAGCGAATTGGCCCGCAGAGCGAAGCCGCCGAAGACGAAGATCTGTCCGGAAAGAAAAGTCTCACCCTGGACTGCATCATTGTTGATGATCAAAGGAGCCATCGGTCCTAAAGGCGACGACACAGAGGAACTCTCAATGAAAGCACCAATGTCGGTGTCAAAACCGGCGGATCTCGGGTAGGGGGTCCCGAACTGTGCGTCTAGGCCGGATGGTAACAGGAGGCAGGGAACACGATGTTTTACCCAGGTTCGGGCCCTCTTGATGGAGGTAAAACCCTACGTCCTGCTTGATTAATATTGATGATAAGGGTAGTACAAGAGTAGATCTACCACGAGATCAAGGAGGCCAAACCCTAGAAGCTAGCCTATGGTATGATTGTTGTATATGGAGTTGATTGCCTACGGACTACAACCCTCCGGTTTATATAGACACCGGATAGGGTTAGGGTTACATAGAGTCGGTTACAATGGTAGGAGATCTTGAATATCCGCATCGCCAAGCTTGCCTTCCACGCCAAGAAAAGTCCCATCCGGACATGGGACGAAGTCTTCAATCTTGTATCTTCATAGTCCAGGAGTCCGGCTGAAGGTATAGTCTGGCTACCCGAACACCCCCTAATCCAGGACTCCCTCACTCAGCTTGATTGTGCTGCCAGGCAGATTCAATTGACACATTCGTCTGAGGATGTAATCGTCTTTGCCGCTCGTGATGATACCATCTGACTGTTTTCTTTCAATGAGAAGGGCGAGCTGGATGCCATCTCTCAGATTCCAGTCGTTTGCGAATATCAAGACGTCTTTCCAGAAGAGCTGCCAGGAATGCCTCCTCACCGGCCAGTTGAATTCGTCATCGATCTTGAGCCTGGCACGGAACCTGTTTGCAAACATCCTTACAAGCTTCGACCTGAAGAGTTGAAGGAGCTGAAGAAGCAACTCAATATTCAAGAGCGTATGGGTCTCATCCGACCAAGTTCTTCTCCTTGGGGTTGTGGTGTTCTTTTTGTCAAGAAGAAGGATGGAACAGACCGACTTTGTGTCAACTACCGTCCATTGAACAAATAAGACCATAAAGAACAAGTACCCACTTCCCAACATCAATGAGCTTTTCGAACAACTCAAAGGTGCTTAAGTATTCTCCAAGCTTGATCTCCGTATGGGCTATCATCAGATTCACATTCATGAAGAAGATATCCCCAAGACAGCATTCAGAATAAGCTATGGTTCATATGAATACACTTTCATGTCTTTCGGCCTTGTCAATGCTCCTCCAACATTCTCTCGCATGATGAACATCATCTTCAATGCCTACACAAATGACTTCGTCTTGGTCTACCTCAATGACATTTTGGTATTTTCCAAGAACAAGGAGGATCATGTCAAGCACTTGAGATTGGTGCTGGACAAACTCAGAGAACATCCGTTCTATGCCAAGTTTTCAAAGTGCGAGTTTTGGCTCGATGATATTCTCTACCTTGGGCATATCATCTCTGCCAAGGGCATAACTGTTAATCCTGAGAAGGTGTCTGCAATTGTGAATTGGGAACCACCTCAGAATGTGAAGCAACTCCGCAGCTTCCTTGGGCTCGCAAGCTATTGTCAAAGGTTCGTCGAGAACTTCTCTAAGATCCTGAAGCCTCTTTCCAACCTTCTCCATAAGCATGTGAAGTATGTCTGGTCGCCTGAATGTGACATCGCTTTCAACACCGTGAAAGAGAAGTTAGTCACTGCTCCAATTCTGACTCCTCCTGATGAATCCAAACCGTTTAAGGTTTTCTTTGATGCTTCCTGTCAGTGTCAAAACCGGCGGATCTTGGGTAGGGGTTCCCGAACTGTGCGTCTAAGGCAGATGGTAACAGGAGGCAGGGAACATGATGTTTTACCCAGGTTCGGGCCCTCTTGATGGAGGTAAAACCCTACGTCCTGCTTGATTAATATTGATGATATGGGTAGTACAAGAGTAGATCTACCACGAGATCAGAGAGGCTAAACCCTAGAAGCTAGCCTATGGTATGATTGTATGTTGTAGTTGTGTCCTACGGACTAAAACCCTCCAGTTTATATAGACACCAGAGAGGGTTAGGGTTACACAAGGTCGGTTACAAAGGAGGAGATATCCATATCCGTACTGCCTAGCTTGCCTTCCACGCTAAGTAGAGTCCCATCCGGACACGAGACGAAGTCTTCAATCTTGTATCTTCATAGTCCAACAGTCCGGCCAAAGGATATAGTCCGGCTGACCGAAGACCCCCTAATCCAGGACTCCCTCAGTAGCCCCTGAACCAGGCTTTCAATGATGATGAGTCCGACGCGCAGTATTGTCTTCGGCATTGCAAGGCGGGTTCCTCCTCCGAATTCATCATGGAAGAATTTGAATACAAGGATAGTGTCCGACCTTGCAAAATAAGCTCCACATACCACCGTAGAGAGAATAATATTTCCACAGATCTAGTTTGCCGACTTGTTTTGGCAACACGACATTATGTCATGGCCCGGTGATTATTCGAACCGTTTCCTTTAACTAGCCCCGCACATAACGCGAGGCAGTTTTTTGACACGTGTTGTCAAAGCAGAGATCGTGTCCCCTTATCACGGGATTCTCATCAATACGGGCGTGGGTAACCCAACCGCGCCATTGATTACGACACTTGGGGGATAAGCGAGTTTTACCAGGCTAGTGGGGACGCATAGTTTCGTCCGCCCATATAAAGGGATAAGGATTCACATCTCCATCCACGCCTTCTTCCTCCTTTGCTCATCCATTTTCGCGCACTCGAGCTCCAACACCCAAGTCCACATCCTTTCCCTCAACCTTGTCCAAACATGTCTGGAGCGGGAGGCAAATGGATGGCTTCCTCTGTTACGGAGGGACATATCAAGAAGCTAAGGAGAGCTGGATAACTACCCGACAACATCGCGCACCGGCTCCCAGATGAGGGGCAGCTCATTCCCACCCCCAGGCCCTATGAGAGGGTTGTGTTCCTTACCCATTTCCTCCGCAGACTGGGATTCCCTCTCCACCGATTCGTCCGGGGGCTCATGTTCTACTACGGCCTGGATTTCCACGATCTGGCCCCAAACTTCATCCTCAACATCTCGGCGTTTATCGTCGTGTGCGAGGCCTTCCTCCGCATCAAGCCCCACTTTGGCTTATGGCTGAAAACCTTTAATGTCAAACCGAAGGTAGTGAGTGGCCGCCAGGCGAAGTGCGGAGGCGCCATAGTGGGCAAGATGCCCAATGTCACATGGCTCGAGGGCCTCGTGGAGACCGTAAAGGGGTGGCAATCGGGGTGGCTCTACATCACCGAGCCGCGTGACCCTAAATGGGCAGCGGCCCCCGAGTTCCGATCTGGCATCCCCATGCGGCTCACCTCCTGGAAAGAGAAGGTCTTGTCCTGGGGTAGTTCGGTAGAGCTGACCGGACTCCAAACATGTATTCAAAACATGGTGAACAAGAAACTCAAACTCGTCAACGTAGTCCAGGTCATGCTCATCCGCCGGATCCTCCCTTGCCAACAACGGGCTTTCAACTTGTGGGAGTTCGACCTGGCCCAGCACCGAACTCTGAACAAGCTCTTCGACACAACTCACGATGCCTGGAAGGTGCTATTCAAGGGTGCCTAGGTTCCCCCTCCCACTACCGAGGATCGCGGATTCTGTGCGAAGTGCCAAGCCAGCGCGGTAAGATGTTTTTACCTCTCACAGGATACTTGTTTTTATAGTTTGTCTCTATGCGGGATCTAAACTCCCGTACCTTTGACAGGACTGGCAGGAGACGGCCGGACAGATCGACTGTCCGGCTCCTTTGCCCGAAGGCCCAGCGGACGCTCTCCTGACAAAGATGCTGATTCCGGCCCCTTACAAGGTGCCGGAGAAGACCAAGAAGGCCAAGGGAACCCGAAAGAGTTCCCGACACCAGGAGTCATCGGACTCATCGTCTGATAACTCTACGGCACACTCCTCCCCCGAAGATGAGGAGGAAGAATAAGATGCTCCCCCTCCAGTTGGGGGAGACAAGAAAAGGAAGGCCGCCCCAACTGGGGAGGCCAAAGGGTCCAAGAAGGGAAGAACTCTCCTTCCGGACAGTTCCACCACCGCCGCCGAAGGCAAAGACGAGTGGCTGCTCAGGGCCAAGCCCCTGGCGAAGTCGTAAGTATTCGGATACCAGAGTAACTCATAGCATTCCTTTGTCGCACTGCTTCCCCTAACGCCGAATATGATTATGCAGGCCACCACGAGCCAGTATCGATGTATCGTCGGACGACTCCCTAGGCCCTGCGGACAACGCCGAGGTATTGTCTCAAGAGGCACCGGGTCGAGGGGAGACAGTCCCGGAGGCGCCTCAAGGCGACCTTCCGGACTTCGGAGCAGAGGGGACAAGGCCCCCGAGGGCTCCGAGTTCAGCCCTCAGCCGAACACCGCGTCAGAACCTCCAGCGGTTCCGGATTCGGGCAGGCGGCCTCCTTCCAAGAGGGGCAAGACGCCTGTGCCGGTGACCTCTGTCCATTTAGAGGCACCGGACAATTTGTTGGGAGCGCTTCGCAGTGCTTCCATCGACGAGGAGCACCGCACTATTATGAGTGCGGTGGTCCAGAAGTTTCAGTCCGCCAAGAACGGATTGACTGAAGCCTATGCCAGCCTTCTAACAGGCTTTGAGGTAAGTGTTCGAAATGTAGGAAAAATATTACCGCATAGACAGTAGCCCCTGATGCTCTGTTTGGTGTTCAGAAAAGAAAAGACGAATAGAGGATCAAATAATACCGCAAGAGTCTAACATAATTATGTCTGTATGCGTATGCAGGCTTCACTGCTGGCCTCAGCCGCACTAACTGCGGAGGTTTCCACACTAAAGCAGGACCTCGAGGGGTCCAAGAAAGAGCTCGGCCTTGCCAAGAGGCAGCTCGAGGAGAACAAGGGTAAGTAATACCCTGTCTATGTATATATAAAATAAGACGCGATTGCAAAATGATAGGATCATCATATATTTGCCAGGGGCCACGACCGAGGTGGCGACCCTGGAGCAAGCGCTAACCGAGGCCGAAGACAAAGCGGCCAAGGAGCGGACCGAGCGGGAAAGGCAAGAAGCACGGGTGGGCGAGGTGCAGCAAGAGCTCCAAGCTCTCGTGTCGAAGCATGAGGCATTGGAGCGTGACTCGAAGACGCGAGAGTTCGAGCTTGCCGCCACCCGTGAAAGTGCAAAGAGTGCCAAGGCCGAAGCATAGAAGGCCCTCCAGGAGATTGATGCGATGAGGAAGATAGCGGTGGGTAAGGCATTCTATATGCAAAGCAAGCATGTGAAAGTAAATTACCTGTTACTTACCCGAATCTGGAGCTCTCCAAGAGCATTCGCAGATTTGCCCCGTAGCGTGTTAGATGCCGCAACTTTTTACCAGGCCGAGGAGGGAAGCTCAACGGAGAAGTTGTTCTGGGCCCAATATACTGGGACCGAACACCCGATGCCTATGAGCGACCAGCTAAAGCAGCTGGTCGAGTTGCACAAGGCGGCCGAACAGGCCATGAAGGGCTTTATAATCCGGCTGTGGCCTGGCGACGCCCTTCCAAACAGCTACTTCAGCCTGGTGAGGTGGCTTGTGGATGCCTGCCCACTGCTGGAAGTCATCAAGCAGTCCGTCTGCATCGAAGGTGCACGCTGGGCTTTCGCCCGTGTGAAGGTGCAATGGGCCAAGCTAGACGCCGTGAAGCTGATCAAGGAAGGACCACCGCAGGGCAAGGAGCATCGCACCCCCGAAATTTATTATGAGGGTGTCCTGAAGGGTGCCCGTCTTGTAGCGGACGAATGTTCAAAGGATGTAATATTTGAGTAAACTTGCTCGTGTGATCCTGTATGATGAAAACTTGTTTCATATGCGCTATGCAACGCTTGTTTGAATTTAAAATATTACCTTCTATTTGGCGGTTTATCCAATCTGAGAGATGGCTAGTCCTCGGCTTCTGCCCCCATGCCGCGAGTGCTGGGGTGTTCAGGATAAACCTGAGCACTCTTGTTCCCATTTTTGGGTCCTTCGAGGGAGGTGCTCAGCACAGCGAACAAGGCAACCAGACTAATAATGCTTTATCACTCTCACTTAGCCATAGAATTCTATAATTTTAAATTTCGGCGAAGCCCATGGTATTCGAAAGGCCGAATTCGGGGCGCGATACATGCCTTTAAGCCGGATAGGAGCGGCTCCTCGCTCTAAGCGGCATAAGTCTTTAGGGACTCGAAACCTCGACGAACAGCGACCAGTCTCTCGCCTTATCATGACAGTCAGTTTTAGCTTTCTCTACTGAGGTGCTTAGCCCAGCAGAACCGGGGCACAATCGCAGTAGTTCTCCTAGCGCTAGCTTAGCCGATAGAACGGAACGTAAGATACCAAAACATAGGAGCCGGGCAAACCCAACATTTGACCAAAGACATGATTCGGTGCTGATGCATATAATGCTATAAGTTCGGGGTGCCGCACTTGTGAAAGTGTTCGGACTTCTCACACCATATTGTGGGGTACTTAAGCCCCTAGTGTGTTGGCCGTACCAAAGTGTACGGTTGCAAGGTGTCATTAATGAGCACATATATATAAAACAAGAATGCAATAATAGTCATAATGTTATGCGTTGTTTATTCAAAGAGGTGCGTTAAAGCATAATGATACAGATAGTGCGATAAGCAAAAAGTAGGATTATGTCCCTTCCAAGGGAAAGCTGAGGAATAGTATTAAAACAAATATTTCACTCGTTATCGTAAACCACCTGGGAGTTCCATGGTGTGACGTAGCTTTCTGCCTCTCTTGGTTGCTGCATCATGTGTTCGGCAATCATGCTGCCGGACAAGGTTTCCAGAGATTAAAGTCCTGAAAGAGAAAAATAACAAAGTGGGAAGCCCCTAGTGCGGTTTAGGTCGCATGTTGGAGGCGCCGTAGTTGTGCCCCCCTCCCCACCTGTGCCCATGGTATTTTTAATGCGTAATTCTGTACACGTGGCACGGATTTCGCCGTTTGGCTGGGACTCGGGTGGGGGCCGCATTGCTACGCGAGCTTAGATCGTGCCAGGCGGTCTAGTTGCCGATTACTCCGAGCACGCTTGAAGGTGTCTGGGTCTTGAAACGCCGAACTGGTGGATTGCCTTGAGAGGCTGCTTTGCGCTTCTGCTGCGAGGGCCGCGGTGTGCTCCTCCGTTTGGTGAGAGCACTCTGTGTTTCCATTAACTATAATAACCCCACGAGGTCTTGTCATCTTGAGCTTGAGGTATGCATAATGCGGTACAGCATTGAATCTCGCAAATGCGGTTCGCCCGAGCAGTGCATGATAACCACTGCGGAACGGGACTATATCGAAGATTAATTCTTCGCTTCGGAAGTTATCCGGGGATCCGGAGACCACTTCCAGTGTAATTGAGCCTGTGCAATTGGCCTCTACACCTGGAATGACGCCTTTAAAGGTCGTTTTTGTGGGTTTGATCCTTGAGGGGTCTATACCCATTTTGTGCACTGTGTCCAAATAAAGCAGGTTTAGGCTGCTGCCGCCATCCATAAAGACTTGAGTGAGGTGAAATCCATCAATGATTGGGTCTAGGACCAGTGCGGCGAATCCTCCATGACAAATACTAGTGGGGTGGTCCCTGCGGTCGAAGGTGATCGGACAGGAGGACCATTAGTTGAACTTTGGGGCGACTGGCTCCAACGCATATACGTCCCTGAGCGCACGCTTCCGCTCCCTCTTGGGGATGTGGGTTGCGTATATCATGTTCACCGTCCGCACTTGTGGGAGGAACCTCTTCTGTCCTCTGGTGTTCGGCTGCCGGGGCTCTTCCTCGTCATCGCTATGTGGCCCCTTATCCTTGTCTTCGGCAATTAACTTGCAGGCCTGCTTGAACACCCAACAATCCCTATTGGTGTGGTTGGCTGGCTTGTCATGGGTGCCGTGTATTTGACACGAGCGATCGAGTATACGGTCCAAACTAGACGGGCCCGGAGTGCTTCTTTTGAATGGCTTTTTCCGCTGACCGGGTTTAGAGCCTTTGAATCCGGCATTGACTGCCATATCTTCAGTATTATCGCTGTTAATGCGGTGCTTATGTTTGTTGCGACGTGACCTGCTATTCCGTCCTTGGTATCCAAAGTACCATGGTTCTTTGACATATTGTTACTGCGAGCCAGCCGGCTGTCTTCTCCCACACAAAAGCGGGTCATGAGTGTCGTGAGGGCTGCCATAGATTTCGGCTTTTCCTGACCAAGGTGCCGGGCTAGCCACTCGTCGCGAATGTTGTGTTTTAAAGCTGCTAAGGCCTCTGCATCCGGACAATCAACGATTTGATTTTTCTTTGTTAGGAACCGAGTCCAGAATTGCCTGGCCGATTCTTCTGGCTGCTGAATTATGTGGCTCAAGTCATCGGCATCTGGTGGTCGCACATAAGTGCCCTGAAAGTTGTCGAGGAATGCGGCTTCCAGATCTTCCCAACAACTAATGGACTCTGCTGGCAGGCTGTTAAGCCAATGCCGCGCTGGTCCTTTGAGCTTTAGTGGGAGGTATTTGATGGCGTGTAAGTCATCACCGTGGGCCATGTGGATGTGGAGGAGGAGGTAATCCTCGATCCATACCGCAGGATCTGTTGTGCCGCCGTATGATTCAATATTTACAGGTTTGAAACCTTCTGGGATTTGATGATCCATTACTTCGTCTGTGAAGCATAAGGGGTGTGCGGTGCCTCTGTATTGGGCTATATCGCGACGCAGCTCGAATGGGTCTTGCCCGCTGTGTTCGGCCCGGCCGGATTTACTTTTACCGTATCCGGCACGCCATCGTGATCCGTAGATCGATCTTGCATGTTTTTCTTTGTTCTCCAATACGTCTCGCAGGTCTGGTGTGTTTCCCCATGCTTTTTTATTTGAATGGCGTCAGGGTGCGGGCTTAGTTTTTGGCTGGAATGCCCCTCTATCACGGCCACGAGGTGGCCGATCAGCCGCTTCATACGCTTCTTCCTCCAGTCGAGGTAGCAACCTGCATTTTCGGTAACTCTTGGAGGGGCGCTCGAGTTTATATTCCTCGGCCGTGAGGACTTCAGTCCATCTGTCGGCTAGCAGATCTTGATCAGCTTGAAGCTGCTGCTGCTTTTTCTTAAGGCTATTTGCGGTGGCCATAAGCCGATGCTTGAAGCGCTCTTGTTCGACGGGATCCTCTCGCACGACGAATTTGTCATCGCCGAGGCTTGCCTCGTCTTCGGAGGGGGGCATGTAATTATCATCCTCCGCTTCTCCATCTGCCGCTCTCTTAGGAGGGTTGGCTCTTCCATCCTCCTCCTCTAACTCTTGCTGGAGGGGGTTATTGTTGTCTTCGGCACTATCCGGAGTGTTATTACCTCCTGTGCCGGTATCACCGCTTTTGCTTTGGCAGGACTTAGAGCGGCGCCGCTAACGTCGGCGTTTGGGTTGCTTCTTGGAGGGGTCATCCTCTGCTGTCTCGTCGCCATTGCCTTCTTTGGGTGTATCCACCATGTATATATCGTATGATGAGGTGGCTGTCCAGTGCCCTGTGGGCAGTGGTTCCTCTTCGTCTCCCGCATCGTCGTCCATACCGTCGATGTCTTTGGAGTCGAAGTCGAGCATGTCGGTTAAGTCATCGACAATGGCTACTAAGTGGGTGGTGGGTGGGCCGCGAATTTCTTCGTCGTCCGCATCCCAGTCCTGCTGGACATAGTTCGGCCCGGATCCTCCTGACAAGGAGAGAGACCTTAATGAGTTCAGTATGTCGCCGAAGGGCGAGTGCTGAAAGATATCTGCGGAGGTAAACTCCATGATCGGCGCCCAATCAGATTCGATAGGAACGGGCGCAGGCGGTTCGGAGTCCGTGGCCGGAGAAAGATCCGGCAGTTTAACAATACGGCTCTCGTGCAAGGTAAGGTCGATGTTTGGCTCGATCGCCGCTGAGGGTAAGGCCTTCGTGGCGGGGTCCATCCACCCATCCATGGACGGTGCAACTGGCTCCGAATTGAGGGTCGGAGCGGCTGCCGGTGCGATCTCCTTGACACTGTCTGATGGTAGAGCTAAATCATACTCATCGTGACCGTGTGACACACAAGGCAGAGGCTCGAACCCGTTGAAGATCAAGTCTCCGCGGACGTCGACCGTGTAATTTAAGCTTCCCAACCTGACCTGGTGGCCAGGGGCATAGCTTTTAATCTGCTCCAGATGGCCAAGCGAATTGGCCCGCAGTGCAAAGCCGCCGAACACAAAGATCTGTCCGGGGAGGAAAGTCTCACCCTGGACTGCATCGCTATCGATGATAGTAGGAGCAATCAAGCCTAACGGCGACGACACAGAGGAACTCTCAATGAAAGCACCAATATCGGTGTCAAAACCGGCGGATCTCGGGTAGGGGGTCCCAAACTGTGCGTCTAAGGCGGATGGTAACATGAGGCAGGGAACACGATGTTTTACCCAGGTTCAGGCCCTCTTGATGGAGGTAAAGCCCTATGTCCTGCTTGATTAATATTGATGATATGGGTAGTACAAGAGTAGATCTACCACGAGATCAGAGAGGCTAAACCCTAGAAGCTAGCCTATGGTATGATTTTATGTTGTAGTTGTGTCCTACGGACTAAAACCCTCCAGTTTATATAGACACCGGAGAGGGTTAGGGTTACACAAGGTCGGTTACAAAGGAGGAGATATCCATATCCGTACTGCCTAGCTTGCCTTCCACGCCAAGTAGAGCCCCATCCGGACACGAGACGAAGTCTTCAATCTTGTATCTTCATAGTCCAACAGTCCGACCAAAGGATATAGTCCGACTGTCCGGAGACCCCCTAGTCCAGGACTCCCTCACTTCCCTTCAAGGTCTCGGTGCAGTGTTGATGCAAGAGAAGACAGTTGTGGCCTATACCTCTCGTCAGTTGAAGCCCAACAAAAAGAACTACCCCACTCATGACCTCGAGTTGGCGGCAGTTGTCCATGCTCTTTTAACTTGGAGACATCTCTTATTAGGAAGAAAAGTGGACATCTTCACTGATCACAAGAGTCTCAAGTACATCTTCACTCAGCCAAACCTCAACCTCAGGCAGACTCGTTGGGTCGAAATTATTCAAGAGTATAGTCCGAGTATCAAATATACTCCAGGCAAGGCCAATGTAATTGTTGACGCATTGAGCAGGAAGGCTTACTGCAACAGTTTGATTCTCAAGCCCTACCAACCAGAGCTTTGTGAAGCTTTCAGCAAACTCAATCTCCAAGTTGTTCCTCAAGGATTCCTTGCCAACATCCAAGTCTCTCCTACTTTGGAAGATCAGATTCGCGAGGCTCAACTTCTTGATGCTATGGTGAAGAAGGTGAAGATTGGGATTGCCAAGAGTCAACCCAAGTACAAGTGCTATCGTCTTGATGACAAGGATACTCTATTCTTCGAGGATCGCATTGTTGTGCCTAAAGGTGACCTTCATAAAGTCATTATGAACGAAGCTCACAATTCACTCCTTTCTATTCACCCTGGAAGTACAAAGATGTACCATGACCTCAAGCAGTCGTATTGGTGGACTCGAATGAAGCACGAGATTGCTCAGTTCGTGAATGAATGTGATGTCTACAGAAGAGTGAAAGTAGAGCACCCATGACCAGCTGGTCTCCTCCAACCTCTTGCCATTCTAGAATGGAAGTTTGACCATATTGAGATGGACTTCGTGACTGGATTTCCAAAGTCCAAGCGTGGCAATGATGCTATCTTCGTTGTCATCGACAAACTCACTAAAGTGGCTCATTTTCTTCCTATCAAAGAATCTATCACAATAGCTCAGTTGGCAGAGCTATATACCTCCAGGATTGTCTCTCTGCATGGCATTCCGCAGTTGATATCTTCAGATCGTGGCAGCATCTTCATCTCTAAGTTCTGGGATTCTTTTCAGAAGGCCATGGGCACCAACATTCACTTCAACACAGCCTTTCATCCTCAAAACAAGTGGCCAAGTCGAGCGAGTCAATCATATTCTTGAAGATATGCTCAGGGCATGTGTCATCTCTTTCGGTATGAAGTGGGAAGATTGTCTTCCATATGCCGAGTTCTCCTACAACAACAGCTTCCAAGCGAGTTCGGGCAAGGCCCCATTCGAGATTCTCTATGGCAGGAAGTGCCGTACTCCACTTAACTGGCCAGAGACTGGTGAATGCCAACTCCTTGGCAATGACTTGATCACAGAGGCTGAAGATATGTGCAAAGTCATTGGTGAAAATCTCAAAGCCGCACAATCGCGCCAGAAGAGTTACTATGATAGCAAGCATCGTGACTTGGCTTTCAAGATCGGAGACCATGTCTACCTCCGCGTCTCTCCAATGAAAGGTACTCGTCGCTTTGGTATCAAAGGGAAGCTTGTCCCTAGATACGTGGGTCCTTTCAAGATCATTGGCAAAAGAGGCGATCTCGCCTATCAACTTGAGCTTCCATCCAACTTTGCAAATGTGCACGACGTGTTTCATGTCTCTCAACTCTGCAAGTGTTTCAAGACTCCTGACCGCACCGTCAACTTTGAAGAGATTGATCTCCAAGAAGACCTGTCTTATCGCGAGCACCCCGTTGCTATTCCTAAAGAAACTGAGTGCAAGACTCGCCACAAGTCTATCAAATTGCTGAAAGTCAAGTGGTCACATCATTCCGACCATGAAGCCACCTGGGAACACGAGGACCACCTCCGTTCTGAGTACCCAGAGTTTTTCCAGTCCTAGATCTCGGGACAAGATCTTAAGTAGTGGTGGAGTGTTGTAACACCCCGTATGTAACTTGCCATATTTGTATTCCAACTCTTGCCATTTTCGGCACTAAGTTATGATATTTCCTCGTTGTCGGGTTTTTGTCTTCGTGTGCTTTTGTCTTTGTCATGCATCTCATATCATGTCATCATGTGCATTGCATTTGCATACGTGTTCGTCTCATGCATCTGAGCATTTTCCCCATTGTTCGTTTTGCATTCCGGCGCTCTTATGTCCTCCGGTGTCCCTTTCTACCTCTTTTCGTGTGCGGGTATTAAACGTTCTCGGATTGGACTGAGACTTGCCAAGCGGCCTTGGTATACTACCGGTAGACCGCCTGTCAAGTTTTGTGCCATTTGGACTTCGTTTGATACTCCAACGGTTAACCGAGGAACCGAAAAGTCCTCGTGTGTGTTGCAGCCCAACACCCCTCCAAAGTGGCCCAAAACCCACCTAAACCTCCTCCATCATTTAGGTCATTCGATCACGATCGCGTGGCCGAAAACCGTGCTCAATTTGGAGCCTCCTAGCTCCTCCTACCTATAAAAAGGCCTCTCCCCAAAAATTCCGGATCCCTACCTACCCTAACCCTAGCCCCGCGCCCCTCGCGGCCTCGGGCCCCGCTCCGATCGGCCGGACTCTTTGTCAGGACCCCGACTCAATGCCACATCGATCTAGCAGGTAACACCTCATATCACTTTGCGGCCTCACGCACGGTATCCCCACGGGTGTCGCCTTACCTTTGCCCGGGACCGTTTGCGCCTTTTGGCACACGTATATGACAGTGTCGCTAGCATCCATATGATAAGGAGCCCGGGCTGACATGGCTAGTCGTAAACCCAAAGTGGCACTAACTTACAGGGACAGGCATCCATGACCCAGCATCGAACGTGTCGGTCATCAGCGAGTGAATCCAGGCTGTAGCACTGGGCTAACAAGACTCCGGTGAACCGGGCTGTAGCGGGCTAACAGGACTCCGGTAGACACCGCGTGACATTTCCCCGAAGGGACAGACACAGGAACGAAGAAGGACACATGCCGGCCAGCCTAAGTGTTCCGGAGCAGTAGCAAGCTACCAGGGCTCAGAGGAAACACTAGGAGACATTTCCCGGTAAGAGAGACTACTAAGGATAAACAACTAGATAGTCAGATCCCACACATAGCAATACACATTACACGTACGCATAACATGCAAGTATGTGCTGTACAACATGGCATCACAGCATAACTCAACAACTCATATAGATAAGGCTCAAAGAGCCATCATAGCATTATTACAAACAGGGGTCACATGACCCAACATTTAGAGCAATCAAGCAACAAACGGAAGCATTACATGTCTGAGTACAGACATCTATAAATGAAAAAGGCTGAAAGCCTGACTATCTACAACGTCCGATCAAGATCGTAGCTGAGGTACAAGCTACTTGTCGAAGTCCATGAGAACACTAGTAAGACCGAAGTCTCCGCTGCAAAAACATAAATAAAGCAACATGAGTACAAAGGTACTCAGCAAGACTTACATCAGATCCTATCATACATGCATGTGTATCAAGAGGGTAATGTGGGGTTTAGTTGTAGCAAGCCAGCTTTGACTCTGTGGCTAACCTGTTCTACGACTACCAGAACTTCTTGAGGTGATATGGCGCACACGAGTCCACTAATCACCACACAATACACTACTATGGATTCATCCCCGTCTCCCTACGAGAAGGCCATCCATAGCACTCACACTTGTCTTGAGCATTTTATAGTATCCACTTCAAGTTGTCTATGTACCATGTAAGCATCCAAGAAGTCCATAACGGCGGACCCGGCTATTCGAATAGATCATGTTAACCCTGCAGGGGTGTACTTCTTCACACACGCTCTCGCCACTTACCGCCATGTACACGTCATGTATCTCGGCAACCTTCAAGCGGAAGCCTGGCGAGGGTGTCGGCCACGACCTGACTAACCACACAAGACTCTAGTCCAGGTTTATCGCCTATTCGGGTTCCATCCGCAAGGAGATCCGGCCGGGGTGTCGTTCACGGCCCCAAACGATGTGTGCAGGGTTCCCGAGCCCACCATCCAGGTGCCACTCGGTACACCAGGCCACGTGTGCCTAGTCTGTCCCAAGCCCACCCTGCCGGGTGCCACTTGGTAGAAAAATAGCACTACCTACAAACACCAGAAACTAGTTGCGACTCCTGGACAGAGACCAAGTTGGTTAATAAGTCGAGAGGGGTCGAGTTACCGGAACCCAATGTGTGGTAGTATCGAGTCATTGGACAACATACATAGAACTCAGTGCTTAAGGACGGTTCCAGTGAGACAACCCACCATGTACTCCTACATGGCCTCTCACCACTACCTTTACCAAATCGTGTTCACACACTTCACTCTCAGCATCAGAACATATCGTAACACTCCAATTCATTCCCAATGAACCAGACCTGACACAACTCTAAGCAATAGCAGGCATAGCATGGTAGGAACACAACATGGCTCAATCAACTCCTACACATGCTAGTGGGTTTCAACTATTTACTGTGGCAATGACAGGTCATGCAGAGGAATGGGTTCAACTACCGCAGCACAAAGTAGCAGATGAATCGTTGTTGTCCTAATGCAATAACTGAGAGCAGGAGCGAGAGAGTAGGGTTTTATCGAAATGAACAAGGGGGTTTGCTTGCCTGGTAGATCAACAGAGGAGGCATTGCTTCACAGACAGGTACTCTAGAATGGTCTCCGGAGCAAGACCTATCGAGAAGGAACGGTGCCAACAATCAATACACAAGCATATGCAACAATATGATGCATGAACATGGCATGTAGATGTGATGCTATTTGAGCTAATGCAACTAGTAATCATTTGGTTTGAAGTCCATTTGAACCAAAAGCTCAAATGCAACTCTAAAATAAGTCTCTTAATATGCCATAATGTGTTTTCTCATATTCAGCATGTATAAGTTGGTTTGTCATGCATGAAACTAGTACAGATGGATAGATTACATTTTTCTGATAATTTTTCATATATAAATTATTTTAATCTGAGCTACGGTTGAATTTCTATGAATTTTTGAAGTTTAAATCATTTTCTAGAATTTCCTGATTTATTTTAATTCCAGAAAATAAATAATTGCGTCAGCATGACGTCAGCATGACGTCAGCAGTCAACTGCGGCTGACTGGGGTCAAACCTGACGTGTGGGGTCCACACGTCAGTGACAGGGGGTTAAACAGGGTTAGTTTAATCCTAATTAAAAAGGATAGTGGCGCTGGGGCCCACTGTCAGTGTCAGGGGGGGTTAGTTAATGGTGATTAGCACTAAGCTAATCACCTGGCCGACGGGGCCCACCCGTCAGGCCGGCGAGGTCGTCGTCGGCGACCTCTGGACGCGGCGGCGTCCGCGATACCGGCCACGGGGACGGCGTCGGAGAGCACTGGGGCGTAGCCCGGGCTCTCGCGCATCTGGAGGGGCAGGTGGGAGGAGCTGGGGAGGCCGGAGCTCGCCGGAGCAAAGCTCGCGGCAGCGGCCGGAGCTCGGCTTCGATGGCGGGGCTAGCTACAGAGCATAGGGAGGCAAGGGGGAAGGGGGAGCCGAAGCGGGGGCTCACGGCGGGCTCGAGGACGTCGTCGGAGAGCTCGGGGACGTCGGACGGCGACGTGCAGGCGGTGGAGATCTACGGCGGCCGGCGATGAAGAAGACGACGGCGTCGGCGATGGAGCGCGTCCCTGGTCACTTGGCTCGTTGAGGACGATGCGGACGATGAGGCGGATCTTCTAGGCTCGGGCGGAGGGCGAGGGGAGGCCGGTGGCCGCGGCAACGGCGAGCGGCGGCGGTGATGGCGCTCGGGTGTGCGAGGGAGAGAGCAGGGGGAGAGGAGGAGCACGGGGGGGGGGGGGGGAAGAGTGAGAGGGGTCGGGGCGGCGCGTGGCGTCTCCAGAGGCGTCCAGACGAGGAGGGGAGAGGGCAGGCAGGCAGGGAGGCTAGTGGCGTGGCGCGGCGGAGCGCGCGCGCGTCGGGCACGCGCCCATCCCCCTGTCGAGGACGAAGACGACAGAGGAGGGGCCAGTGGGCTGGGCCGGCGCTAGCTGCTGCTGGGCTGCACAGGGAGGAGGCCCAGGTAAGTATCCTTTTTTTATAACTGTTTTCTTTTCTATTTCTCTGACATATGTTTTGATTTAGTAATAATACTAAATCAATTTATTTCCTTATGCCCATTTTTGTAGGAACTAGTGGCATTATTCCAGAGTTCCCCAACAGGTGGCATAATTTTTGGACATATATTAATATATATAACTAATATATTTCCAATGCAAATATTTATCCATTAATTCCAAATGCCCTAAATAAATACTTATGAGCTCTTAAAAATATTGGTTTGATTTTTATCTCTGTCCAATATTTTCAGAGAGCAAGATGAGCATTTTCTTGGACCCTTTTTGGAACAATTTTTATTTGGGTCATTTTCAGAGATGATTCTGAGGGTTTCACAAATCCTCATTTCAAAATTAAATGGAATTTAAACATGATGCACAAATGACTAGCTAGTCTAGGTCATACCAGACTAGGGATGTGACACTCTTCCTCCCCGGCGACGCCCCACGAAGCTCCGGCCATCTACAGTGTTCTCCGGTGATCCTCGAATCCCGTGCACGAACCCTAGATCCGATCTGAGACGGTTGACTTTTTCCCTCTCTCACAGTATTTTTTTTGCATATTTTCATCGCATCATAACTTTGCACCCGTGGCTCTGTTTTGGGCGTGTAGCATATCAAATTGTTTGTCTCGACGAGTACTTCATTTCATTCCATTGCACCATGTTCATTTGAGCTCATCTTGATGCCCTAAATGTTGTTGCAAGAGTGCTAGTTTATATTAGTTTCAGATTCTTATTAGTAATTGGACATTTGTCATTTTTGCCATGATTGTTGTGTGCCTCCTATGAACTTGAGCCCTACATGAGTTTTGAAGTATGCCATGCCATCTTTACAGGGGTGTATGCCATGTATTTTTGTGATCTTTGTGGTGACTAGCACAAGCATGCAAAGTAGCTCTCGTAATGTTGCTGATTTCAGGGACTTGGAAATATTCTAAGTGTTTGCCCTGATTATATTTTTATGCCATGTATTCATGTTGCTATAGAGTGATCCATGCCTCTTTTGAGCATGATCAATAAGGATGTTTCGTAGATATTGTTGTGCTCTATCCATACATGTCTTTGCTTGCAATTATGGAGCATGATCAGTAAGGATGTTTCTTGCCATGTTTAGCTTCTATGCCATGTCTACTTGCTGGGTGTATGCTTAGTTTGTCATGCAATGCCTTGTGGTGAGTGCATCGAGTTCGTAAACATGCCTACTTAATATCTGTTTTGCCATGTTCTAGTTTTCTTCTAAGTCTGAATCTGTTAACGATAATTGCTATGTTCACATGGTTGCTATTGTATTTTCTGATCCCTTTTGGCTTATGGTCAGTAAGGGACTTTTGTTGTATGCTTTTAGTAGCTTCATGCCATGCCTTGCTTTGCCATGATATGTTCCTGTAGCATGTTGTTACCTTGCTCTAAACATTGCTTCCTCATGTTAAATTCCTGACTTGTTATTTTCACTAAGTCTGTAACCTGATATCTTTTGCACTTTTGCCATGCTTGTTTGAACCTGCTATTGAGTGAATTAGCCGTATCTCAGTGTTCATCTTTTGTCAAGCATCTTGATTGGATCCCTGTCATGTATTTTGTTGCTATGTTAGAGTGCTGTAGCATGTTGTTCTTGATGCATTTAGATGGCCTCGTGCTGTTAATCGCAGTTTGTGCCATTATTGTTTTGCTTGCCATTTGCAAACCGTGCATCCGATTCTGGTGATCTTTATATCGATTTCGACCAAAATCAACTCCTCTTTCCAGTGGCACTCTTGGTTTTCCAAGTTGAGGCCAGGTTCAATCTTTCCTTTCCGAAACATGCATATGCATCGCATATCACATCCCGCATATCATGCCATATTTTTGCATCATGTTGCTTGTGCTTTGCACGTGGTTGATTGTGTCTCCCTTTTGCTTGTGTTCTTGCTTTGGGTAGAGAGGGGGACGAGTACGTGATCGAGGAACCAGTTGAGTATGCTTACGAGGATCAAGCTAACGTCAACTCGGAGAACTTTGCAGGCAAGGTGACCATACTCTTGAAATCACTTCTATCTTTGCTTGCTAGATGCTCGCTCTTTTGCTATGCCAATTATACGATACCTACCACTTTCTTATCATGCCTCCCATATTGCCATGTCAAACCTCTAACCCACCTTGTCCTAGCAAACCGTTGTTTGGCTATGTTACCGCTTTGCTCAACCCCTCTTATAGCGTTGCTAGTTGCAGGTGAAGATTGGAGTTTGTTCCCTGTTGGAACATGTTTATTGTTGGGATATCATTATTATATCTTGTCTATTTTTTAATGCATCTATAGACTTGGTAAAGGGTGGAAGGCTCAGCCTTATGCCTGGTGTTTTGTTCCACTCTTGCCGCCCTAGTTTCCATCATACCGGTGTTATGTTCCTTGATTTTGCGTTCCTTACACGGTTGGGTTATAATGGGAACCCCTTGACAGTTCGCCTTGAATCAAACTCCTCCAGCAATACCCAACCTTGGCTTTACCTTTTTCCACCTACCCTCTTTTTCCCTTGGGTTTTCGGAGCCCGAGGGTCATCTTTATTTTAACCCCCCCGGGCCAGTGCTCCTCTGAGTGTTGGTCCAAACTGGGCGATGTCCGGTGCCACCAGGGGCAACTCTGGGCTGGCCTACCCGACGTCTGGCTCATCCAAGTGTGCCCTGAGAACGAGATATGTGTAGCTCCTATCGGGATTTGTTGGCATATTCGGGCGGCTTTGCTGGTTTAGTTTTACCATTGTCGAGATGTCTTGTAACCAGGATTCCGAGTCTGATCGGATTGTCTTGGGAGAAGGAATATCCTTCGTTGACCATGAGAGCTTGTGATGGGCTAAGTTGGGACACCCCTGCAGGGATTTGATCTTTTGAAAGCCGTGCCCGCGGTTATGGGCAGATGGGAATTTGTTAATGTCCGGTTGTAGATAACCTAAAACTTAACTTAATTAAAATGAATCAACAGAGTGTGTGGCCGTGATGGTCTCTTTTCGGCGGAGTCCGGGAAGAGAACACGGTCCCGTGTTATGCTTGAACGTAGGTTGATCTAGGATCACTTCTTGATCATAGTTTATCGACCGTGCCTTTGGCCTTCTCTTCTCGCTCTCTTTTGAGTATGTTACCACCATATATGCTAGTGCTTGCTGCAGCTCCACCTCATACCTTTTAGCCTTCCTATAAGCTTAAATAGTCTTGATCGCGAGGGTGTGAGATTGCTGAGTCCCCGTGACTCACAGATTACTTCCAAAACCAGATGCAGGGACCGATGTTACCGCTCCAGGAGATTCGATTGAGCTCAAGTGGGAGTTCGATGAGGACCCAGGATGATACTACGTTTCCTTTCCAGACGATCAGTAGTGGTGCCCAGTTGGGGCGATCGGGGACTTTGTCGCATTTGGGGTTGTTCTTTATTTTGGTTCCGTAGTCGGACCTTGATTGTATCTAGATGAATGTAATGATATTTATGCTATTGTGTGACGTGGCGAGTGTAAGCCAACTATGTATCTCTTTTCCTTATGCATTACATGGGTTGTGTGAAGATTACCTCACTTGCAACATTGCTTACAATGCGGTTATGCCTCTAAGTCGTGCTTCGACACGTGGGAGATATAGCCGCATCATGGGCGTTACAAGTTGGTAATCAGAGCCTTCCCCGACTTAGGAGCCCCCTGCTGGATCGAATCGCTGGCGTTGTTGAGTCTAGAAAATTGTTTTGAGTCATTTAGGATTATATATATCGGAGAGTAGGATTCTTTTTACTCCTCAGTCCCTTCATCGCTCTGGTGAGGCATCCTGACGTAGAGTTTTGACTCTTCTCTTCTCAAATTTCACTAATTTTTTTTAGGATCACGCGAGTATCTTGGAATTATTCCGATGGATTTGTGACGAGAACATTGTTCTTGGTGCCTCCTGACATTTAGGTGTTGTGGCAGTGTCCCGGGGAGTTGAGCTCCGAGGTGTTGTCGTCACAATTTTATCGTTGCAATTCTGGAATACCTGAGTTTCGCCGACATCGAAAATCTCTTTTATGCAGTTGTTGGTGAGATAACCTCGACGCCACCTAGTACTGGGGCGGGAGTTCGGGAGTATCGCCATAACTCGTATAACAGATGCTTTTCGAAGGTTGATGTAAATGATTTCCGAAGGTTTCTTGGTTATGTGTTGAAGGATGGATACAACTGGATGTAGGATTTGCTAGCTTTGGGTGAGATATTATGCTTCCCCTGTATCCCCAACACCTGATTGCATAAACGGGAAAATTTCAGGAGTTTCATAGGTGGGAATTCTTGTAGCTCTAGTATTTCTTCCGCAGATATTTGGTTTGTGATTGGGTAATCCTCACCAAGTATTTGTTCTTGTCCGTACCTTGTTATCTTATTCTTCTACCTCTATCTAAGTGGCTTCTCAATTTATGGAAGTGTGACCATTTCAATTGGAATGCATTCGTTCATTTTGTTCGGATGTTAAGATTATATGTTGCAATTTCGATCCATTTGATTCAGCTTGAATATATGTCTGTCATGATGCTAATGGATGTCACCCTCTTCAGGATGGCTCCTCCAACGCGTCAGAATCCTGAACCGCCACCACCACCTCCTCCTCCAGAGGCATGGCAAGCTGTGATGGCCACTACCAATGCAAACACACAGCCGATCATGCAACTCTTGCAAGAGCGCAACCAAGGAAATCATGGCCATGGCAACAATCAAAATTAGTTTGCTACACTCAATCAGTTCCTCGCAAACCAGCCAAAGACCTTCAGTAACTGTGTCAAGGCAACAGACGCTAATGATTGGCTCGTGGATATCTGCAAGCATTTCGAGTGCAGCAACGTCAGGCCTGAGGACTTTGTCAAGTTTGCCTCGTTCCAACTCAAAGACCAAGCTGCAGAATGGTATCAACAATACAAAGATTCCAGAGGAGGTTGTGTGATTACCTGGGATGAATTCCGTCAAGACATCAAAGCTCACCACATTCCTCAGAGTGTTGTTGAGAGCAAGCTTGAGGAGTTCCGCAATCTGAAGCAAGGCAGCTTGTCTGTTTACCAGTATAACATCATTTTCCAGAAGATCGCTCATTTTGCTAAGCAAGACGTCCCTGACAAGAAGAGCATGATTTGTCAGTTCAGAGGTGGCCTTAGAGAAGATCGCCAACTAGCTCTTGTGCTTTTTGAGCCGTATAAGTACGATGAGTTTTACAACATGGCACTGAAACAAGAGACTGCTCAGCTCAAGTGCGATGCTTCCAAGAAACGAGTCAGGGATGCAACTCCTTCCTCAACTCAAGTGGCAACTAAGCAGCAAAAGTATTGGTTGCATCCTCCTCCTCTGTTCCATCGGCCTTATCAGCAGAAGAGAAAAGGTGGCAATGGATCTTCCCACCCACCCAACCCAGGCTTTCAGAACAAGACTTCGTCTCATGCTCCAAGATCAAGTGCTCCGTATCACCGTCCGCTCTCGGAGGTCACACACAACAAGTGTCAGCAGAAGGGTCACTATGCCAACAAATGCTTCAATCAGAGGTGTCTTCCTCCTCCTCCTCCCGTGAGATCTGCCAGTACCGCAGTGGTCAAGCATAATCCCAAGTCTGCAAAGGTCAACTTGATGAACGCAGCTCAGGCAGAGGACTCGTCAGATGTGATAATGGGTAACCTTCGTGTTAACGATATTCCTGCAAAAGTCCTTTTTGATATTGGTGCATCACATTGTTTCATTTCAAGAACATTTGCATCTAAGCACGAGTTGCCTTTCCAAGACTTGCCTAGATAGTTATCAGTTGTTTCTCCGGGTAAATTCATGAACGCAAGCTCTATGGTCTCGGATGTTACTATCACGTTGGGCGACTATAAGTTTCTGTCCTCTCCAGTGGTTCTTGGTAACTCGGATATTGATCTTATTCTTGGAATGGATTGGCTTTCTAAGCACAAGGCTCAGCTTGATTGTGCTGCCAGGCAGATTCAATTGACACATTCGTCTGAGGATGTAATCATCTTTGCCGCTCGTGATGATACCATCCGACTATTTTCTCTCAATGAGAAGGGTGAGCTGGATGCCATCTCTCAGATTCCAGTCGTTTGCGAATATCAAGACGTCTTCCCAGAAGAGCTGCCAGGAATGCCTCCTCACCGGCCAGTTGAATTCGTCATCTATCTTGAGCCTGGCACGGAACCTGTTTGCAAACATCCTTATAAGCTTGGACCTGAAGAGTTGAAGGAGCTGAAGAAGCAACTCAATATTCAAGAGCGTATGGGTCTCATCCGACCAAGTTCTTCTCCTTGGGGTTGTGGTGTTCTTTTTGTCAAGAAGAAGGATGGAACAGACCGACTTTGTGTCGACTATCGTCCATTGAACAAATAAGGCCATAAAGAACAAGTACCCACTTCCCAACATCAATGAGCTTTTCGAACAACTCAAAGGTGCTCAAGTATTCTCCAAGCTTGATCTCCGTATGGGCTATCATCAGATTCGCATTCGTGAAGAAGATATCCCCAAGACAGCATTCAGAACAAGCTATGGTTCATATGAATACACTGTCATGTCTTTCGGCCTTGTCAATGCTCCTCCAACATTCTATCACATGATGAACTTCATCTTCAATGCCTACACAAATGACTTCGTCTTGGTCTACCTCGATGACATTTTGGTATTTTCCAAGAACAAGGAGGATCATGTCAAGCACTTGAGATTGGTGCTGGACAAACTCAAAGAACATCTGTTCTATGCCAAGTTTTCAAAGTGCGAGTTTTGGCTCGACAAGGTTCTCTACCTTGGGCATATCATCTCTGCCAAGGGCATAACTGTTAATCCTGAGAAGGTGTCTGCAATTGTGAATTGGGAACCACCTCAGAATGTGAAGCAACTCCGCAGCTTCCTTGGGCTCGCAAGCTATTGTCAAAGGTTCGTCGAGAACTTCTCTAAGATCGTGAAGCCTCTTTCCAACCTTCTCCAGAAGCATGTGAAGTATGTCTGGTCGCCTGAATGTGGCATCGCTTTCAACACCCTGAAAGAGAAGTTAGTCACTGCTCCAGTTCTGACTCCCCCTGATGAATCCAAACCGTTTAAGGTTTTCTGTGATGCTTCCTGTCGGTGTCAAAACTGGCGGATCTCGGGTAGGGGGTCCCGAACTGTGCGTCTAAGGCGGATGGTAACAGGAGGCAGGGAACACGATGTTTTACCCAGGTTCGGGCTCTCTTGATGGAGGTAAAACCCTACGTCCTGCTTGATTAATATTTATGATATGGGTAGTACAAGAGTAGATCTATCACGAGATCAGAGAGGCTAAACCCTAGAAGCTAGCCTATGGTATGATTGTATGTTGTAGTTGTGTCCTAAGGACTAAAACCCTCCAGTTTGTATAGACACCGGAGAGGGTTAGGGTTACACAAGGTCGGTTACAAAGGAGGATATCCATATCCGTACTGCCTAGCTTGCCTTCCACGCCAAGTAGAGTCCCATACGGACACGAGACGAAGTCTTGAATCTTGTATCTTCATAGTCCAACAGTCCGGCCAAAGGATATAGTCCGGCTGACCGGAGACCCCCTAATCCAGGACTCCCTCAGTAGCCCCTGAACCAGGCTTTCAATGACGATGAGTCCGATGCGCAGTATTGTCTTCGGCATTACAAGGCGGGTTCCTCCTCTGAATTCATCACAGAAGAATTTGAATACAAGGATAGTGTCCGACCTTGCAAAATAAGCTCCACATACCACCGTAGAGAGAATAATATTTCCACAGATCTAATTTGCTGACTTGTTTTGGCAACACGACATTATGTCATGGCCCGGTGATTATTCGAACCATTTCCTTTAACTAGCCCCGCACATAACGCGAGGCAGTTTTTTGACACGTGTTGTCAAAGCAGAGATCGTGTCCCCTTATCACGGGATTCTCATCAATACAGGCGTGGGTAACCCAACCGCGCCATTGATTATGACGCTTGGGGGATAAGCGAGTTTTACCAGGCTAGTGGGGACGCATAGTTTCGTCTGCCCATATAAAGGGATAAGGATTCACCTCTTCATCCACGCCTTCTTCCTCCTTTGCTCATCCATTTTCGCACACTCGAGCTCCAACACCCAAGTCCACATCCTTTCCCTCAACCTTGTCCAAACATGTCCGGAGCGGGAGGCAAATGGATGGCTTCCTCCATTACGGAGGGACATATCAAGAAGCTAAGGAGAGCTGGATAACTACACGACAACATCGCGCACCGGCTCCCAGATGAGGGGCAGCTCATTCCCACCCCATGCCCTATGAGAGGGTTGTGTTCCTTACCCATTTCCTCCACTGACTGGGATTCCCTCTCCACCCATTCCTCCGGGGGCTCATGTTCTACTATGACCTGGATTTCCACGATCTGGCCCCAAACTTCATCCTCAACATCTCGGCGTTTATCGTTGTGTGCAAGGCCTTCCTCCGCATCAAGCCCCACTTTGGCTTATGGCAGAAAACCTTCAATGTCAAGCCGAAGGTAGTGAGTGGCCGCCAGGCGGAGTGCGGAGGCGCCATAGTGGGCAAGATGCCCAATGTCACATGGCTCGAGGGCTCCCTCGTGGAGACCGTAAAGGGGTGGCAATTGGGGTGGTTCTACATCACCGAGCCACGTGACCCTAAATGGGCAGCGGCCCCCTGAGTTCTGATCTGGCATCCCCACGTGGCTCACCTCCTGGAAAGAGAAGGTCCTGTCCTGGGGTAGTTCGGTAGAGCTGACCGGACTCCAAACATGTATTCAAAACATGGTGAACAAGAAACTCAAACTCGTCAACGTAGTCCAGGTCATGCTCATCTGCCGGATCCTCCCTTGCCAACAACGGGCTTTCAACTTGTGGGAGTTCGACCCGGCCTAGCACCGAACTCTGAACAGGCTCTTCGACACAACTCACGATGCGTGGAAGGTGCTATTCAAGGGTGCCGAGGTTCCCCCTCCCACTACCGAGGATCACGGATTCTGCACGAAGCGCCAAGCCAGCGTGGTAAGCTGTTTTTACCTCTCACAGGATACTTGTTTTTATAGTTTGACTCTATGCGGGATCTAAACTGCCGTACCTTTGACAGGACTGGCAGGAGACGGCCGGACAGATCAACTGTCCGGCTCCTTTGCCCAAAGGCCCAGCGGACGCTCTCCTGACAAAGATGCTGATTCCGGCCCCTTACAAGGTGCCGAAGAAGACCAAGAAGGCCAAGGGAACCCGAAAGAGTTCCCGACACCAGGCGTCATCGGACTCATCGTCTGATAACTCTACGACACACTCCTCCCCCGAAGATGAGGAGGAAGAAGAAGATGCTCCCCCTCCAGTTGGGGGAGACAAGAAAAGGAAGGTCGCCCCAACTGGGGAGGCCAAAGGGTCCAAGAAGGGAAGGACTCTCCTTCCGGATAGTTCCACCACCGCCGCCGAAGGCGAAGACGAGTGGCTGCTCAGGGCCAAGCCCCTGGCGAAGTCGTAAGTATTCGGATACCAGAGTAACTCATAGCATTCCTTTGTCGCACTTCTTCCCCTAACGCCGAATATGATTATGCAGGCCACCATGAGCCAGTATCGATGTATCATCGGACGGCTCCCTAGGCCCTGTGGATGACGCCGAGGTATTGTCTCAAGAGGCACCGGGTCGAGGGGAGACAGTCCCGGAGGTGCCTCAAGAAGACCTTCTGGACTCCGGAGCAGAGGGGACAAGGCTCCCGAGGGCTCCGAGTTCAGCCCTCAGCCGAACACCGTGCCGGAACCTCCAGTGGTTCCGGATTCGGGCAGGCGGCCTCCTTCCAAGAGGGGCAAGACGCCTGTGCCGGTGACCTCTGTCCATCCAGAGGCACCAGACAATCTGTTGGGAGCGCTTTGCAGTGCTTCCATCGACGAGGAGCACCACACTATTATGAGTGCGGTGGTCCAGAAGGTTCAGTCCGCCAAGAACGGATTGACTGAAGCCTGTGCCAGCCTTCTAACAGGCTTTGAGGTAAGTGTTCGAAATATAGGAAAAATATTGCCGTATAGACAGTAGCCCCTGATGCTCTGTTCGGTGTTCAGAAAAGAAAAGACGAATAGAGGATCAAATAATACCGCAGGAGTCTAACATAATTATGTCTGTATGCGTATGCAGGCTTCACTCCTGGCCTCAGCCGCACTGACTGCGGAGGTTGCCACACTGAAGCAGGACCTCGAGGGGTCCAAGAAAGAGCTCGGCCTTGCCAAGAGGTAGCTCGAGGAGAACAAGGGTAAGTAATACCCTGTCTATGTATATATAAAAGAAGACGCGATTGCAAAATGACAGGATCATCGTATATTTGCCAGGGGCCACGACCGAGGTGGCGACCCTGAAGCAAGCGCTAACCAAGGCCGAAGACAAAGCAGCCAAGGAGCGGACCGAGCGGGAAAGGCAAGAAGCACGGGTGGGAGAGGTGCAGCAAGAGCTCCAAGCTCTCGTGTCGAAGCATGAGGCGTTGGAGCGTGACTTGAAGACGTGAGAGTCCGAGCTTGCCGCCACCCGTGAAAGTGCAAAGAGTGCCAAGGCCGATGCATAGAAGGCCCTCCAGGAGATTGATGTGATGACGAAGATAGCGGTGGGTAAGGCATTCTATATGCAAAGCAAGCATGTGAAAGTAAATTACCTGTTACTTACCCGAACCCGGAGCTCTCCAAGAGCATTCGCAGATTTGCCCCGTAGCATGTCAGATGCCGCAACTTTTTACCAGGCCGAGGAGGGAAGCTCAACGGAGAAGTTGTTCTGGGCCCAATATACTGGGACCGAACACCCAGTGCCTATGAGCGACCAGCTAAAGCAGCTGGTCGAGCTGCACAAGGCAGCCGAACAGGCCATGAAGGGCTTTATAATCTGGCTGTGGCCTGGCGACGCCCTTCCGAACAGCTACTTCGGCCTGGTGAGGCAGCTTGTGGATGCCTTCCCACGGCTGGAAGTCGTCAAGCGGTCTGTCTGCATCGAAGGTGCACGCCGGGCTTTTGCCCGTGTGAAGGTGCAATGGGCCAAGCTAGACGCCATGAAGCTGATCAAGGAAGGACCACCGCAGGGCAAGGAGCATCGCACCCCCGAAATTTATTATGAGGGTGTCCTGAAGGGTGCCCGTCTTGTAGCGGACAAATGTTCAAAGGATGTAATATTTGAGTAAACTTGCTCGTGTGATCCTGTATGATGAAAACTTGTTTCATATGCGCTATGCAACGCTTGTTTGAATTTAAAATATTACCTTCTGTTTGGCTGTTTATCCAATCTGAGAGATGGCTAGTCCTCGGCTTCTTCCTCCATGCCGCGAGTGCTGGGGTGTTCAGGATAAACCTGAGCACTCTTGTTCCCATTTTTGGGTCCTTCGAGGGAGGTGCTCAGCACAACGAACAAGGCAACCAGACTAATAATGCTTTATCACTGTCACTTAGCCATAGAATTCTATAATTTTAAATTTCGGCGAAGCCCCTGGTATTCGAAAGGCCGAATTCGGGGCGCGATACATGCCTTTAAGCCGGACAGGAGCGGCTCCTCGCTCTAAGCGGCATAAGTCTTTAGGGACTCGAAACCTCGCCGAACAGCGACCAGTCTCTCGCCTTATCATGACAGTCAGTTTTAGCTTTCTCTACTGAGGTGCTTAGCCCAGCAGAACCAGGGCACAATCGCAGTAGTTCTCCCAGCGCTACCTTAGCCGATAGAACGGAACGTAAGGTACCAAAACATAGGAGCCGGGCAAACCCAACATTTGACCAAAGACATGATTCGGAGCTGATGCATATAATGCTATAAGTTCGGGGTGCCGCACTTGTGAAAGTGTTCGGACTTCTCACACCATATTGTGGGGTACTTAAGCCCCTAGTGTGTTGGCCGTACCAAAGTGTACGGTTGCAAGGCGTCATTAATGAGCACATATATATAAAACAAGAATGCAATAATAGTCGTGATGTTATGCGTTGTTTATTCAAAGAGGTGCATTAAAGCAGAATGATACAGATAGTGCGATAAGCAAAAAGTAGGATTATGTCCCTTCCAAGGGAAAGCTGAGGAATAGTATTAAAACAAATATTTCACTCATTATCGTAAACCACCTGGGAGTTCTGTGGTGTGACGTAGCTTTCTGCCTCTCTTGGTTGCTGCATCATGTGTTCGGCAATCGTGCTGCCGGACAAGGTTTCCAGAGATTAAAGTCCTGAAAGAGAAAAATAACAAAGCGGGAAGCCCCTAGTGCGGTTTAGGCCGCGTGTTTGAGCGCGCCGTAGTTGTGCCCCCCTCCCCACCTGTGCCCATGGTATTTTTAATGCGTAATTCTGTACGCGTGGCACGGATTTCGCCGTTTGGCTGGGACTGGGGTGGGGGCCGCATTGCTATGCGAGCTCAGATCGTGCCAGGTGGTCTAGTTGCCGATTACTCCGAGCACGCTTGAAGGTGTCTGGGTCTTGAAATGCCGAACTGGTGGATTGCCTTGAGAGGCTGCTTTACGCTTCTGCTGCGAGGGCCGCGGTGTGCTCTTCTGTTCGGAGAGAGCGCTCTGTGTTTCCATTAACTATAATAACCCCACGAGGTCCTGTCATCTTGAGCTTGAGGTATGCATAATGCGGTACCGCATTGAATCTCGGAAATGCGGTTCGCCCGAGCAGTGCATGATAACCACTGCGGAACGGGACTATATCGAAGATTAATTCTTCGCTTCGGAAGTTATCCAGGGATCCGAAGACCACTTCCAGTGTAATTGAGCCTGTGCAATTGGCCTCTACACCTGGAATGACGCCTTTAAAGGTCATTTTTGTGGGTTTGATCCTTGAGGGGTCTATACCCATTTTGCGCACTGTGTCCTAATAAAGCAGGTTCAGGCTGCTGCCGCCATCCATAAGGAGATGAGTGAGGTGAAATCCGTCAATGATTGGGTCTAGGATCAGTGCGACGAATCCTCCATGACGGATACTAGTGGGGTGGTCCCTGCGATCGAAGGTGATCGGACAGGAGGACCATGGGTTGAACTTTGGGGCGACTGGCTCCAACGCATATACGTCCCTGAGCGCACGCTTCCGCTCCCTCTTGGGGATGTGGGTTGCGTATATCATGTTCACCGTCCGCACTTGTGGGGGGAACCTCTTCTGTCCTCTAGTGTTCGGCTGTCGGGGCTCTTCCTCGTCATCGCTATGTGGCCCCTTATCCTTGTCTTCGGCAATTAACTTGCCGGCCTGCTTGAACACCCAACAATCCCTGGTGGTGTGGTTGGTTGGCTTGTCGGGGGTGCCGTGTATTTGACACGAGCAATCGAGTATACGGTCCAAACTGGACGGGCCTGGAGTGCTTCTTTTGAATGGCTTTTTCCGCTGACCGGGTTTAGAGCCTTTTAATTCGGCATTGACTGGCATATCTTCAGTATTATCGCTGTTAATGCGGTGCTTATGTTTGTTGCGACGTGACCTGCTATTCCGTCCTTGGTATCCGAAGTACCATGGTTCTTTGACATATTGTTACTGCGAGCCAGCCGGCTGTCTTCTCCCACACAAAAGCGGGTCATGAGTGTCGTGAGGGCTGCCATAGATTTCGGCTTTTCCTGACCAAGGTGCCGGGCTAGCCACTCGTCACGAATGTTGTGTTTTTAAGCTGCTAAGGCCTCTGCATCTGGACAATCGACGATTTGATTTTTCTTTGTTAGGAACCGAGTCCAGAATTGCCTGGCCGATTCTTCTGGCTGCTGAATTATGTGGCTCAAGTCATCGGCATCTGGTGATCACACATAAGTGCCCTGAAAGTTGTCGAGGAATGCGGCTTCCAGATCTTCCCAACAACTAATGGACTCTGCTGGCAGGCTGTTAAGCCAATGCCGCGCTGGTCCTTTGAGCTTTATTGGGAGGTATTTGATGGCGTGTAAGTCATCACCGCGAGCCATGTGGATGTGGAGGAGGTAATCCTCGATCCATACCGCAGGATCTGTTGTGCCGTCGTATGATTCAATATTTACAGGTTTGAAACCTTCTGGGATTTGATGATCCATTACTTCGTCTGTGAAGTATAAGGGGTGTGCGGCGCCTCTGTATTGGGCTATATCGCGACGCAGCTCGAATGGGTCTTGCCCACTGTGTTCGGCCCGGCCGGATTTACTTTTACTGTATCCGGCGCGCCCTCGTGATCCGTAGATCGATCTTGCATGTTTTGCTTTGTTCTCCAATACGTCTCACAGTCTGGTGTGTTTCCCCATGCTTTTTTATTTGAATGGCGTCGGGGTGCGGGCTGAGTTTTTGGCTGGAATGCCGCTCTATCACGGCCACGAGGTGGCCGATCAGCCGCGTCATACGCTTCTTCCTCCAGTCGAGGTAGCAACCTGCATTTTGGGTAACTCTTGGAGGGGCGCTCGAGTTTATCTTCCTTGGCCGCGAGGACTTCAGTCCATCTGTCGGCTAGCAGATCTTGATCAGCTTGAAGCTGCTGCTGCTAGGCTATTTGCGGTGGCCATAAGCCGACGCTTGAAGCGCTCTTGTTCGACGGGATCCTCTGGCACGACGAATTTGTCATCGCCGAGGCTTGCCTCGTCTTCGGAGGGGGGCATGTAATTATCATCCTCCGCTTCTCTATCTGCCGCTCTCTTAGGAGGGTTGGCTCTTCCATCCTCCTCCTCTAACTCTTGCTGGAGGGGGTTATTGTTGTCTTCGGCACTATCTAGAGTGTTATTACCTCCTCTGCCGGTATCACCACTTTTGCTTTGGCGGGACTTAGAGCGGCGCCGCTGACGTTGGCGTTTGGGTTGCTTCTTGGAGGGGTCATCCTCTGCTGTCTCGTCGCCATTGCCTTCTTTGGGTGTATCCACCATGTATATATCGTATGATGAGGTGGCTGTCCAGTGCCCTGTGGGCAGTGGTTCCTCTTCGTCTCCCGCATCGTCGTCCATACCGTCGATGTCTTCGGAGTCGAAGTCGAGCATGTCGGTTAAGTCATTGACAGTGGCTACTAAGTGGGTGGTGGGTGGGCTGCGAATTTCTTCGCCATCTGCATCCCAGTCCTGCCGGACATAGTTCGGCCTAGATCCTCCTGACAAGGAGAGAGACCTTAATGAGTTCAGTATGTCGCCGAAGGGCGAGTGCTGAAAGATATCCGCGGAGGTAAACTCCATGATCGGCGCCCAATCAGATTTGATAGGAACGGGCGGAGGCGGTTCGGAGTCCGTGGCCGGAGAAAGATCCGGCAGTTTAACAATACGGCTCTCGTGCAAGGTAAGGTCGATGTTCGGCTCGATCGCTGCTGAGGGTAAGGCCTCTGTGGCAGGGTCCATCCACCCATCCATGGACGGCGCAACTGGCTCCGAATTGAGGGTCGGAGCGGCTGCGGGTGCGATCTCCTTAACACTATCTGATGGTAGAGCTAAATCGTACTCATCGTGACCGTGTGACGCACAAGGCAGAGGCTCGAATCCGTTGAAGATCAAGTCTCCGCAGATGTTGACCGTGTAGTTTAAGCTTCCAATCCTGACCTGGTGGCCAGGGGCGTAGCTTTCAATCTGCTCCAGATGGCCAAGCGAATTGGCCCGCAGTGCAAAGCTGCTGAACACAAAGATCTATCTCGGGAGGAAATTCTCACCCTAGACTGCATCACTATCGATGATAGTAGGAGCAATCAAGCCTAACGGTGACGACACAGAGGAACTCTCAATGAAAGCACCAATGTCAGTGTCAAAACCGGCGGATCTCGGGTAGGGGGTCCCAAACTGTGCGTCTAAGGCGGATGGTAACAGGAGGCAGGGAACACGATGTTTTACCCAGGTTCGGGCCCTCTTGATGGAGGTAAAGCCCTATGTCCTGCTTGATTAATATTGATGATATGGGTAGTACAAGAGTAGATCTACCACAAGATCAGAGAGGCTAAACCCTAGAAGCTAGCCTATGGTATGATTGTATGTTGTAGTTGTGTCCTACGGACTAAAACCCTCCAGTTTATATAGACACCGGAGAGGGTTAGGGTTACACAAGGTCGGTTACAAAGGAGGAGATATCCATATCCGTACTTCCTAGCTTGCCTTCCACACCAAGTAGAGTCCCATCCGGACACGAGACGAAGTCTTCAATCTTGTATCTTCATAGTCCAATAGTCCGGCCAAAGGATATAGTCCGACTGTCCGGAGACCCCCTAATCCAGGACTCCCTCACTTCCCTTCAAGGTCTCGGTGCAGTGTTGATGCAAGAGAAGACAGTTGTGGCCTATACCTCTCGTCAGTTGAAGCCCAACGAAAAGAACTACCCCACTCATGACCTCGAGTTGGCGGCAGTTGTCCATGCTCTTTTAACTTGGAGACATCTCTTGTTGGGAAGAAAAGTGGACATCTTCACTGATCACAAGAGTCTCAAGTACATCTTCACTCAGCCAAACCTCAACCTCAGGCAGACTCGTTGGGTCGAAATTATTCAAGAGTATAATCCGAGTATCGAATATACTCTAGGCAAGGCCAATGTAATTGTTGACGCATTGAGCAGGAAGGCTTACTGCAACAGTTTGAATCTCAAGCCCTACCAACCAGAGCTTTGTGAAGCTTTCAGCAAACTCAATCTCCAAGTTGTTCCTCAAGGATTCCTTGCCAACATCCAAGTCTCTCCTACTTTGGAAGATCAGATTCGCGAGGCTCAACTTCTTGATGCTATGGTGAAGAAGGTGAAGATTGGGATTGCCAAGAGTCAACCCAAGTACAAGTTCTATCGTCTTGATGACAAGGATACTCTATTCTTCGAGGATCGCATTGTTGTGCCTAAAGGTGACCTTCGTAAAGTCATTATGAACGAAGCTCACAATTCACTCCTCTCTATTCACCCTGGAAGTACAAAGATGTACCATGACCTCAAGCAGTCGTATTGGTGGACTCGAATGAAGCGCGAGATTGCTCAGTTCGTGAATGAATGTAATGTCTGCAGAAGATTGAAAGCAGAACACCCACGACCAGCTGGTCTCCTCCAACCTCTTGCCATTCTAGAATGGAAGTTTGACCATATTGAGATGGACTTCGTGACTGGATTTCCAAAGTCCAAGCGTGGCAATGATGCTATCTTCTTTGTCATCAACAAACTCACTAAAGTGGCTCATTTTCTTCCTATCAAAGAATCTATCACAATAGCTCAGTTGGCAGAGCTATATACCTCCAGGATTGTCTCTCTGCATGGCATTCCGCAGTTCATATCTTCAGATCGTGGCAGCATCTTCATCTCCAAGTTCTGGGATTCTTTTCAGAAGGCCATGGGCACCAACATTCGCTTCAGCACAACCTTTCATCCTCAAAACAAGTGGCCAAGTCGAGCGAGTCAATCAGATTCTTGAAGATATGCTCAGGGCATGTGTCATCTCTTTCGGTATGAAGTGGGAAGATTGTCTTCCATATGCCGAGTTCTCCTACAACAACAGCTTCCAAGCGAGTTCGGGCAAGGCCCCATTCGAGATTCTCTATGGCAGGAAATGCCGTACTCCACTTAACTGGCCAGAGACTGGTGAACGCCAACTCCTTGGCAATGACTTGATCACAGAGGCTGAAGATATGTGCAAAGTCATTGGTGAAAATCTCAAAGCCGCGCAATCGTGCCAGAAGAGTTACTATGATAGCAAGCATCATGACTTGGCTTTCGAGATCGGAGACCATGTCTACCTCCGCGTCTCTCCAATGAAAGGTACTCGTCGTTTCGGTATCAAAGGGAAGCTTGCCCCTAGATACGTGGGTCCTTTCAAGATCATTGGCAAAAGAGGCGATCTCGCCTATCAACTTGAGCTTCCATCCAACTTTGCAAATGTGCACGATGTGTTTCATGTCTCTCAACTCTGCAAGTGTTTCAAGACTCCTGACCGCACCGTCAACTTTGAAGAGATTGATCTCCAAGAAGACCTGTCTTATCGTGAGCACCCCGTTGCTATTCTTGAAGAAACTGAGCGCAAGACTCGCCACAAGTCTATCAAATTGCTGAAAGTCAAGTGGTCACATCATTCCGACCGTGAAGCCACCTGGGAACGCGAGGACCACCTCCGTTCTGAGTACCTGGAGTTTTTCGAGTCCTGGATCTCGGGACGAGGTCCTTAAGTAGTGGTGGAGTGTTGTAACACCCCGTATGTAACTTGCCATATTTGTATTCCAACTCTTGCCATTTCCGGCACTAAGTTATGATATTTCCTCGTTGTTGGGTTTTTGTCTTCGTGTGCTTTTGTCTTTGTCATGCATCTCATATCATGTCATCATGTGCATTGCATTTGCATACGTGTTCGTCTCATGCATCCGAGCATTTTCCCCGTTGTCCGTTTTGCATTCCGGCGCTCCTATGTCCTCCGGTGTCCCTTTCTACCTCTTTTCGTGTGCGGGTGTTAAACGTTCTCGGATTGGACTGAGACTTGCCAAGCGGCCTTGGTATACTACCGGTAGACCGCCTGTCAAGTTTTGTGCCATTTGGACTTTGTTTGATACTCCAACGGTTAACCGAGGAACCGAAAAGTCCTCGTGTGTGTTGCAGCCCAACACCCCTCCAAAGTGGCCCAAAACCCACCTAAACCTCCTCCATCATTTAGGTCGTTCGATCACGATTGCGTGGCCAAAAACCATGCTCAATTTGGAGCCTCCTAGCTCCTCCTACCTATAAAAAGGCCTCTCCCCAAAAATTCCGGATCCATACCTACCCTAACCCTAGCCCCGCGCCCCTCGCGCCCTCGGGTCCCGCTCCGACCGGCCGGACTCTTCCTCCCTGGCGACGCCCCGCGAAGCTCCGGCCATCTACAGTGTTCTCCGGCGATCCTCGAATCCCGTGCACGAACCCTAGATCCGATCTGAGACGGTTGACTTTTTTCCTCTCACAGATTTTTTTTTGCATATTTTCATCGCATCATAACTTTGCACCCGTGGCTCCATTTTGGGCGTGTAGCATATCAAATTGTTCATCTCGACAAGTACTTCATTTCATTCCATTGCACCATGTTCATTTGAGCTCATCTTGATGCCCTAAATGTTGTTGCAAGAGTGCTAGTTTATATTAGTTTCAGATTCTTATCTGTAATTGGACATTTGTCATTTTTGCCATGATTGTTGTGTGCCTTCTATGAACTTGAGCCCTACATGAGTTCTGAAGTATGCCATGCCATCTTTACAGGTGTGTATGCCATGTATTCTTGTGATCTTTGTGGTGACTAGCACAAGCATGCAAAGTAGCTCTCGTAATATTGCTGATTTCAGGGACTTGGAAATATTCTAAGTCTTTGCCCTGATTATATTTTTATGCCATGTATTCATGTTGCTACAGAGTGATCCATGCCTCTTTTGAGCATGATCAGTAAGGATGTTTCGTAGATATTGTTGTGCTCTATCAATACATGTCTTTGCTTGCAATTATGGAGCATGATCAGTAAGGATGTTTCTTGCCATGTTTAGCTTCTATGCCATGTCTACTTGCTGGGTGTATGCTTAGTTTGTCATGCAATGCCTTGTGGTGAGTGCATCGAGTTCGTAAACATGCCTACCTAATATCTGTTTTTCCATGTTCCAGTTTTCTTCTAAGTCTGAATCTGTTAACGATAATTGCTATGTTCACATGGTTGCTATTGTATTTTCTGATCCCTTTTGGCTTATGGTCAGTAAGGGACTTTTGTTGTATGCTTTTAGTAGCTTCATGCCATGCCTTGCTTTGCCATGATATGTTCCTATAGCATGTTGTTACCTTGCTCTAAACATTGCTTCCTGATGTTAAATTCCTGACTTGTTATTTTCACTAAGTCTGTAACCTGATATCTTTTGCACTTTTGCCATGCTTGTTTGAACCTGCTATTGAGTGAATTAGCCGTATCTCAATGTTCATCTTTTGTCATGCATCTTGATTGGATCCCTGCCATGTATTTTGTTGCTATGTCAGAGTGCTGTAGCATGTTGTTCTTGATGCATTTAGATGGCCTCATGCTGTTAATCGCAGCTTTGTGCCATTATTGTTTTGCTTGCCATTTGCAAACCGTGCATCCAATTCCGGTGATCTTTATATCGATTTCGACCAAAATCAACTCCTCTTTCCAGTGGCACTCTTGCTTTTCCAAGTTGAGGCCAGGTTCAACCTTTCCTTTCCCAAACATGCATATGCATCGCATATCACATCCCGCATATCATGCCATATTTTTGCATCATGTTGCTTGTGCTTTGCACGTGGTTGATTGTGTCTCCCTTTTGCTTGTGTTCTTGCTTTGGGTAGAGCCGGGGGATGAGTACGTGATTGAGGAACCAGTTGAGTACGCTTACGAGGATCAAGCCAACATCAACTCGGAGAACTTTGCAGGCAAGATGACCATACCCTTGAAATCACTTCTATCTTTGTTTGCTAGATGCTCACTCTTTTCCTATGCCAATGCTACGATACCTACCACTTGCTTATCATGCCTCCCATATTTCCATGTCAAACCTTTAACCCACCTTGTCCTAGCAAACCGTTGTTTGGCTATGTTACCGCTTTGCTCAGCCCCTCTTATAGCGTTGCTAGTTGCGGGTGAAGATTGGAGTTTGTTCCTTGTTGGTACATGTTTATTGTTGGGATATCATTATTATATCTTGTCTATTTTTTAATGCATCTATACACTTGGTAAAGGGTGGAAGGCTCGGCCTTATGCCTGGTGTTTTGTTCCACTCTTGCCGCCCTAGTTTCCATCATACCGGTGTTATGTTCCTTGATTTTGCGTTCCTTACACGGTTGGGTTATAATGGGAACCCCTTGACAGTTCGCCTTGAATAAAACTCCTCCAGCAACGCCCAACCTTTGTTTTACCTTTTTCCACCTAGCCTCTTTTTCCCTTGGGTTTCCGGAGCCCGAGGGTCATCTTTATTTTAACCCCCCTGGACCAGTGCTCCTCTGAGTGTTGGTCCAAACTGGGCGATGTTCGGTGCCACCAGGGGCAACTCTGGGCTGGCCTACCCGACGTCTGGCTCATCCGAGTGTGCCCTGAGAACAAGATATGTGTAGCTCCTATCGGGATTTGTCGGCACATTCGGGCGGCTTTGCTGGTTTAGTTTTACCATTGTCGAGATGTCTTGTAACCAGGATTCCGAGTCTGATCGGATTGTCTTGGGAGAAGGAATATCCTTTGTTGACCGTGAGAGCTTGTGATGGGCTAAGTTGGGACACCCCTGCAGGGATTTGATCTTTTGAAAGCCATGCCCACGGTTATGGGCATATGGGAATTTGTTAATGTCCGGTTGTAGATAACCTAAAACTTAACTTAATTAAAATGAACCAACAGTCTGTGGCCATGATGGTCTCTTTTCGGCGGAGTCCGGGAAGAGAACATGGTCCCGTGTTATGCTTGAACGTAGGTTGATCTAGGATCACTTCTTGATCATAGTTTATCGACCGTGCCTTTGCCTTCTCTTCTCGCTCTCTTTTGAGTATGTTAGCCACCATATATGCTAGTGCTTGCTGCAGCTCCACCTCATACCTTTTAGCCTTCCTATAAGCTTAAATAGTCTTGATCGTGAGGGTGTGAGATTGCTGAGTCCCCGTGACTCACAGATTACTTCCAAAACCAGATGCAGGGACCAATGTTACCGCTCTAGGAGATTCGACTGAGCTCAAGTGGGAGTTCGATGAGGACCCAGGACGATACTATGTTTCCTTTCCAGACGATCAGTAGTGGTGCCCAGTTGGGGCGACCGTGGACTTTGTCGCATTTGGGGTTGTTCTTTATTTTGGTTCCGTAGTCGGACCTTGATTGTATCTGGATGAATGTAATGATATTTATGCTATTGTGTGACGTGGCGAGTGTAAGCCAACTATGTATCTCTTTTCCTTATGCATTACATGGGTTGTGTGAAGATTACCTCACTTGCGACATTGCTTACAATGCGGTTATACCTCTAAGTCGTGCTTCAACACGTGGGAGATATAGCCGCATCATGGGCGTTACAAGTTGGTAATTAGAGCCTTCCCTGACTTAGGAGCCCCCTGCTTGATCGAATCACTGGCGTTGTTGAGTCTAGAAAATTGTTTTGAGTCATTTAGGATTATATATATCAGAGAGTAGGATTCTTTTTACTCCTTAGTCCCTTCATCGCTCTGGTGAGGCATCCTGACGTAGAGTTTTGACTCTTCTCTTCTCAAATTTCACTAAATTTTTTTTAGGATCACGCGGGTATCTTGGAATTGTTTCAATGGATTTGTGACGAGAACATTGTTCTTGGTGCCTCCTGACATTTAGGGGTTGTGGCAGTGTCCCGGGGAGTTGATCTCCGAGGTGTTGTCGTCACAATTTTATTGTTGCAATTCTGGAATACCTGAGTTTCGCCGACATCGAAAATCTCTTTTATGCAGTTGTTAGTGAAAAAACCTTGACGCCACCCAGTACTGGGGCGGGAGTTAGGGAGTATCACCATAACTCGTATAACAGATGCTTTTCGAAGGTTGAGGTAAATGATTTCCGAAGGTTTCTTGGTTATGTGTTGAAGGATGGATACAACTGGATGTAGGATTAGCTAGCTTTGGGTGAGATATTATGCTTCCCCTGTATCCCCAACACCTGATTGCATAACCGGGAAAATTTCAGGAGTTTCATAGGTGGGAATTCTTGTAGCTCTAGTATTTCTTCCGCAGATATTTGGTTTGTGATTGGGTAATCCTCACCAAGTATTTGTTCTTGTCCGTACCTTGTTATCTTATTCTTCTACCTCTATCTAAGTGGCTTCTCAATTTATGGAAGTGTGACCATTTCAATTGGAATGCATTCGTTCATTTTGTTCAGATGTTAAGACTATATGTTGCAATTTCGATCCATTTGATTCAGCTTGAATATATGTCTGTCATGATGCTAATGGATGTCACCCTCTTCAGGATGGCTCCTCCAACATGTCAGAATGCTGAACCGCCACCACCACCTCCTCCTCCGGATGCATGGCAAGCTGTGATGGCCGCTACCAATGCAAACACGCAGCTGATCATGCAACTCTTGCAAGAGCGCAACCAAGGAAATCAAGGCCATGGCAACAATCAGAATCAATTTGCTACACTCAATTAGTTCCTTGCAAACCAGCCAAAGACCTTCAGTAACTATGTCAAGGCAACAGACGCTGATGATTGGCTCGTGGATATCTGCAAGCATTTCGAGTGCAGCAACATCAGGCCTAAGGACTTTGTCAAGTTTGCCTCGTTCCAACTCAAAGACCAAGCTGCAGAATGGTATCAACAATACAAAGATTCCAGAGGAGGTTGTGTGATTACCTGGGATGAATTCCGTCAAGACTTCAAAGCTCACCACATTCCTCAGAGTGTTGTTGAGAGCAAGCGTGAGGATTTCCGCAATCTGAAGCAAGGCAGCTTGTCTGTTTACCAGTATAACATCATGTTCCAGAAGATCGCTCATTTCGCTAAGCAAGACGTCCCTAATGAGAAGAGCATGATTTATCAGTTCAGAGGTGGCCTTAGAGAAGATCTCCAACTAGCTCTTGTGCTTTTTGAGCCGCAGAAGTACGATGAGTTTTACAACATGGCACTGAAACAAGAGCCTTCTCAGCTCAAGTGCGATGCTTCCAAGAAACGAGTCAGGGATGCAACTCCTTCTTCCTCAACTCAAGTGGCAACTAAGCCATGGCGCCGGGATTCATCTTCCACCACCCCGTTCTCCTCCGACCATCACGCCCATGTCTGACGCTCGTCGGGCCCGCGCCGAGCGCCGGGCCGCGCTCGCTTCCCGCGTCGCCTAGACGGCCCCTGTCGGCGGGCGTCCTCGCCGTTCCCCGTCACCTGCCGTCAACGCCGCCACCGGCCCGGCGGGGGACGCGCAGCAAGCATCATCCCAGCATCCGTCCGTGCGGCAAGATGGCCGCACCGCAACTCCCTCGCTCACCCTAGCTGGTTCTTCATCCCGCGCGCTCCGCGCGCCCATGGAGGCTCGGGCTGCACTCATCTCGGCGAACGAGCTCCTGCGCAACCATCCCGTCGACGACGTCTACGAAGAATGGCTCGACCGCGTCGCCGAGCTCGTCCGCGCCGCAGGGGGCTCTCCTGCGTCGTCCGTTCCGCTGCACCGCACCCCGCCCCGCGCGGGCAATGAAGCTCCGGCGGTGCCCCGGCCGCCTCCTCCTCAGGAAGGCGCCATGGCTCCAAGGCGCGTGGCCCCTGGGCGGAACCCGCTCCGTCAGGCGCCAGCACAGCAAGAGCAGAGCTGTCAAGAAGTCCCTTGCCCGCAAGAAGCTGCCCGGGCGCTCCCTGCTCCAGCACGTCGCGACCATGCTCCTGCTCCCGCGTGTCAAGACCCCGCGCTGCTCCCAGCTGCAGCGCGTGGGGACATGCAAGACCAAGCTCCCCATCATCCAAGGCCTCCCGTGGCCACAGCAAGCTGCCGCGCCTTCACCGCCGAGCTACGCAGCGTCGCGTGGCCCGGCAAGTTCAAGCCAGACTTGCCTCCTCGCTACGACGGCACGGCTGACCCTGCGGAGTTCCTCCAGCTCTACGAGCTGGGCATCAAAGCTTCCAACGGAGACGAGAAGGTCATGGCGAACTGGTTCCCCATGGCACTCAAGGATGGGGCCCGCACCTGGCTCCTGAACCTGGCTCCAGGAACAATCTCCTCCTGGGACGAGATGCGCACCCGCTTCATCGCCAACTTCCAAGGCACTCGCGACCGGCCACCCGCCGTGAGCGACATGCGCCGCATCAAGCAACAGCCCGGGGAGACCCTGCAGAAGTACATCCAGCGCTTCAACAACGCGTGCCTCAAGATTCCCAAGGTGACCGAGGAGGCCATCATCTCGGCCTTCTCCGACGGCGTGCGCGATGTCAAGATGAAGGAGGAGCTGGCGATGCATGAAGACCCGTGCACTTCCTTGGAACTGTTCAACCTGGCAACCAGGTGCACCAGGGCCGAGGAAGGGCGTCTCTCCCTCTTCGAGCTGCCTGCCGCAGACCCAGAAGAGAAGAAGCCCAAGGCCAAGGATGTGAAGCGCAAGGGGGCTGCCGTGCTCGCGGCAGAACCAGACACCAAGCGGGGCAGAGATCATCCCGAACCTTCCAAGGGCAGCCGGTGCTGTGTGTACCACGACCTCCACACCCACAACACCAACGAATGTCAAGAGCTCCGAGCCGTGCGAGAAGGAAGGATCGGCCGTTGCCCTGACCGCAGTGACCGGGGCTATGGCCGAGGAGGAGGAAGGAATGCAGGACACTGGGAAGACCGTGGCCCGCGCCAAGGGTGGCGCGATCAACCTCGCGAGGATCGCTGGCAAGACCCGCCTCGCGAGGGAGGCTGGAGGGATCAACCTCGTGAGGGAGACTAGAGGGATCAGCCTCGCGAGGATCGCCCGCAAGGCAACGCAGGCCTCCCACCGCTGCCGCCGCAGCCAAGGAGAAACGAGGATCGCCACCAGGACGAGGGGGCTGGGGGCTTCTAGGAGCCGCGCGCGATCGCCTGCATCCCGGGCGGGGCACAAGCCCCAGCCTCTCAGCGCATCTTCAAGCAGTTCACCCGTGAAGTGAATGCAGTCCTCCCCAGGCTTGAAGCCACGCGCCCTCTTAGGTGGTCGGCGTGCGCCATCACGTTCAGCTCAGCAGATCAGCTCAAGTGTGCGGCTACAGCCGGAGTTCTCCCGATGCTTTGCTCCCCGATCATCAGCAACGTGGTGGTCACCAAGACCCTCATCGATGGCGGGGCAGGGCTCAACATCCTATCCGTGGAGACATTCAACAACCTCCAAGTGCACTACAGCCAGCTTCAGCCAACCAAGCCTTTCTCCGGTATCACCGACGGCTCCACGGTCCCGATTGGGCAGGTCCGCCTCCCTGTCACCTTTGGGGCATGCGACAACTACCGCACCGAGCTCATCGACTTCGACGTCGCTCACATTTGCCTGCCGTACAACGCCATCCTTGGGTACCCAGCGCCGGCCAAGTTCATGGCCGTAACTCACCACGGCTACAACGTCCTCAAGATGCCAGGAAGCGACGGAGTCATCACGGTGCCATGTGAAGAGAAGGACGCAGTGTGTTCCCTGGAACGAGCCTTTCAGGCCGCGTCACTGGAAGACCCGGATCGTGGAAGCAGGAGGCCTCCCGAGACCGCCCCTAAGAAGAAGAAGACATCATCCGGCCTGACCACTCAGGAGGCAGGCCCCTCTGGGCCCGCGCCTGCCCAGGGGGAACCTCCTTCCATCGCATAGGAAAGTGCGCCCGGCGCCCTCCTCAGGCAGGCTCGGGGGCTCTCCCTTGGAGGGCCACGGACCTAGCTAGGGTCACGAGGGAGGCGCTTGGGCACCACATGGAGGCGTGTTTTGAAGCACGTTTCCCTGAAGAAGGAGCAAGGCAAGGATACCCAGACCCTCAGGAGTTCGTCAGCAAGGCCATTCAGGAGCTACAGGAGTCAAGAGTCATGAAAGGCGGCCGCCGCCTACCAGCAGTGGCTCCCCTCCAGGCGAGGATGGTGGGCTGCGCGTCTGCATCGACATACCAGGGCTCAACCGAGTCGCCTCTCTGGAGCGCCTCTGGCCCTCACAAGTGGGGCGCTGTGGAGGCCCACCCCACAGCTACGTTCGCATGCCTTACGGCTTGCCGAACGCGGCTGACACGTACCAGCGCCTCATGAGGGGCATCACGGGGGCACGAGAGGCCAGGCGTTCCGCAGCCCTGGCAGGGATGGAGATGGCCCGTGAGGAGCCGCCAGCGCCTCCGGAGCCTCCCGAGGCCCCTGGGCCTGGGGGCTCGTGAGGATTGGCTCCCGCAGCCCACCGAGCCTGCTACATCAACGTTCCTTCGTCCTCAACATCATCAGGTGACATCTTTCGAGTTTTATTTCCAGCTGGGAGCGCCCCCCAGGGCTGCATTATTCCCAGGCCGCGTGGGTCCGTCCCAGCGGCGTGTATCCCTTTTTTATTCCATGTTGTTAGCTTACCTTGTTGGGGGTGCCCCTCGGGCTGCATGACCCCCCAAGTCGCTCGGGCCTGACCCAGTGATGTCCGCATTCCCAGCATCTATTTGAACGAATCCACTCCTTCGCGGCTAATGTGTTTTACCTAGTTGCCTGCTCAGCTGACGCCAACTAACGGAGCTGCTCCCAAACGGCACGACGCTTGCGCATGGGTCCGTCCCTGCAACACCGACAAACCTGGATGGCTGAGCTCTGGCCGCGGCAGCCCCGCATAGCGTCACCTCGTCAAGGCTTCAGTGCCTCACTACCCTTCGGAAGCAACCAACGGCTGACTTTCAATTGTCATGGCAACCCCTTGTTTTTTTCTATGATGGACTTGCAGGACCTCCTAAAGGAGCTGCGTCAGGCGAGGCCCTTGCGGTGTCACCTGCGCTCTCGTCCGCGCGAACCACTTGCACGTTAAAGGGGGGGGGGTGCCTGAGCATCGCGACTCAGGGCTCCTACTGGCTCTCCAGCCCTCACCCTCTGGCCTTGACCACGGCATCGCGACCTGGCATACCAGCGACGGCTGAGACTCGCTCGAGGGCTGGGACCCGAGGACGTAGAGCAGAAAGGGGAGAAAAGGCGAGAGGGGAGAGACACACGAGGACCTCGCCGAGCAACCTCGCGCCTGCCGATGCACAGACCTGGTGACACACCAGAGAGCGGCCCCTGATCCTCGAGATAAGTCATCACCCGGAAGCGCCAGCTGCCGTGGCACCATCCCCGCACCTAATGCTATCCCGTGTTAGCGACGCCGCTCTCCTTTCTCACCAAACGACGGCTGCTTGGGCGCCAAAGGGGACCTCCTGAGCATCGCGACTCAGGGGCTCTTACCGGACTCCGGGTCGCTCACCTCCTGGCCTTGACCACGGCATCCCGACCTGGCATACCAGCGACGGCTGAAGCCGCCTTGGGACTGGGACCTGTCAGCGCAGAGCACCAAGCCCTCGTGAGGTTCGAAAGGGAGGACTGAGCTAAGACGGAATGAGCAACTCGCGCAATTCTACGACAAGGGTTATATTAATACAACAGGATCACATGCACCTTACAAGCCCCCACGGGACGCGTTTTTGATTCCTCGCAGGGAACAGATCCTAAAGGGACACAAACTACGCGCGACCCTGCAAAAGACGCCATCATCAATAGTGGGCCGTCAAGCACCGACGCCAACCCCATCCAGATCAGAGTCGGCGGCGGCCTGACGAGCCCGCCATGCTCGAGGATCGGCGCCGGCTCAGGGGCTCGTAGCTGTCGTCGCTCATCTCCGGAGTCGCGAAGAGCTCGCCGGAGTCGCTGGAACCTCCGATGCCTCCACCGCCTGAGGAGCCGCCAAGGGAGCGGTTGGCGGGCCCAGTCCTCGTCGCGGCAGGGTCCTGGCCACCTTCCCCGGGGCAGCACTCTAGCCGGCGCCTGCTCGCATCGAAGACCTTGAAGAGCATCACCGAAGCACCATCGTAATCCAAGTGGACCGCGAAGACGCCCCTAACCCAGGCGATCTCTCTCCAGCCCCGAGTCATGAAGACCTCGCCCGGGGCAACGACCGCGACCTCTGCCTCGGTCGCGAGGGTGCCGCAGCCGGCGTGCTGCAGCCAGAGCTCTAGGGGCTCCCCCTGCAGGATGATGGAGGCGAAGAAGGGAGGAAGGCGGATCCAAGACTGAAGAGGAATGGCGACATGGAGCACGAACTCTTGGGAGGAGCCCTCGGTGTGGACCCCAGGGGGGACGACCCACACCTTCGTGACCTGTCGGTGCCGATGGTGGCGCCGCCCGTGGCGATCAGCATCAGCTCCTTAGGGGCCCTCGACGTGGGCGTACAATGGAAGCGGGAACCCCGGCGGCGCCCACTCGCACCAAGGCCTCGACACCACCTGAAAGGCCCCTTCGTCTGGGCCACGGGGGACGAGCCGTTTCTTCAGCAGGAGTGGGTCTGGTTCCTCTCGGGGAGCTTTTCCCTTCTCTGCCGTCGAGAACCGGCGGATCGGAGCCATCGTAGCAAGACGGAGCAAGGATCGGGAAGAAGGAGAAGCAAGGGGGATGGACTAGAAGGGCGCGCGCTGTTCCGTACTTATGGCCGGCGAAGGCCAACCGCTGACCTCCACGATTGCAGGTAATCATGACCCACTTTGCATGCAGGGACTTGTCCAGTCCGTGTGGTTGCCGAGGTGCCACGGGGAAGTGGAGGCGCGCACGTCCAATCAACCGCCATGCGGCGCCCAAGGCCGCAGGCTATTAGGGCCTGCGGTGCGTCGCTCTTGCCCTTCCGCCTCCCTGCACGGCCAAGTCCAGGCGCGCCTTGGGCCCGGGGGTTACTGTCAGTGTTCTGGGAACGGGGGTCCCCAGACTTGCCTGCCTGCAGCCTGCGGCGTGGCTCAAAGGGGGGCCCAGCGCGGCCCATCTTCACCAACACAAACCCAAGACCCTCGCGAGGGGCCAAGCCTCACGGGGTGGACGACGCGGAGCTTCCTCAGGCGCGGCCTCGTCAGGCTGGCTCATGAGGAGGCGGAGAGATCAAGGCGGGGTACCTCACGAGGTGCCCATGATGCAAGCCATGACGACCGGGGGCGCCAGGCGGGTGCCAGCCCGCGCAGTGTCCTCCCTTCCACTTTGGTGCAAAGGGGGCAAGCGCAGCCGCGGAGTATTGAGGCATCAGGCAAAGGTTGCCATTTCGGTGCAACAAGACCAAGACCAGGAGGACTACGAGACGGAGGTCATCGTGGAGCCCAAGACGGCGTCATCACCAGAGCTTTGCGCAGGCGAAGACTACTTTTGTCAGGATAGCTGATACTAGCTATCCCCCTTCAAATTAGCTCGCCATTGTTGGCTCCCTTCCCGCTCGATATTTGGGAAGAGGACCAGGGCCTCTATAAATAGGACCAGCCACCCACAAAGCAAAGGGAGGTTGGAAGGAAAGAGAGGGATCAAAGGATAGAGAAGATCAGGTAGAGAGAGAAGGGTGACTGAGCTCCTCCCAGCAGTTCATCACCCCAGCCAAGAACAGACCCTCGCGAGGCTGTTCTTCCTTGTATTGTTCATCATCATTAGCCCAAGAGGCAATCCACCACACCACACACTAGAGTAGCGTATTACACCACAACGGTGGCCCGAAGCAGTATAAACCCTGCGTCTCTCGTGTTGTTCTTTCCATAGTTTAGATCTTAGCGAGGCGGAGGGGTGCAGGTGGGTAGGAGGCGAAATCTCCGCGCGCACCCCAGTGTTTGAACCTTAAGGGTCTGCCGGAACCCAAAATCCGGCAAGATGTAATTGTCTTTGCCGCTCGTGATGATACCATCCGACTGTTTTCTCTCAATGAGAAGGGCAAGCTGGATGCCATCTCTCAGATTCCAGTCATTTGCGAATATCAAGACGTCTTTCCAGAAGAGCTGCCAGGAATGCCTCCTCACCGGCCAGTTGAATTTGTCATCGATCTTGAGCCTGGCACGGAACCTGTTTGCAAACGTCCTTACAAGCTTGGACCTGAAGAGTTGAAGGAGCTGAAGAAGCAACTCGATATTCAAGAGAGTATGGGTCTCATCTGACCAAGTTGAGTACGCTTACAAGGATCAAGCTAACGTCAACTCGGAGAACTTTGCAGGCAAGATGACCATACCCTTGAAATCACTTCTATCTTTGCTTGCTAGATGCTCACTCTTTTTCTATGCCTATGCTACGATACCTACCACTTGCTTAGCATGCCTCCCGTATTGCCATGTCAAACCTCTAACCCACCTTGTCCTAGCAAACCGTTGTTTGGCTATGTTACTGCTTTGCTCAGCCCCTCTTATAGCGTTGCTAGTTGCAGGTGAAGATTGGAGTTTGTTCCTTGTTGGAACATGTTTATTGTTGGGATATCATTATTATATCTTATTTAATTAATGCATCTATATACTTGGTTAAGGGTGGAAGGCTCGGCCTTATGCCTGGTGTTTTGTTCCACTCTTTCCGCCCTAGTTTCCGTCATACCGGTGTTATGTTCCTTGATTTTGCATTCCTTACACGGTTGGGTTATAATGGGAACCCCTTGATAGTTCGCCTTGAATAAAACTCCTCCAGCAACGCCCAACCTTGGTTTTACATTTTGCCACCTAGCCTCTTTTTCCCTTGGGTTTCCGGAGCCCGAGGGTCATCTTTATTTTACCCTCCCCCCCCGGGCCAGTGCTCCTCTGAGTGTTGGTCCAAACTGGGTGATGTCCGGTGCCACCAGGGGCAACTCTGGGCTGGCCTACCCGATGTCTGGCTCATCCGAGTGTGCCCTGAGAACGAGATATGTGCAGCTCCTATTGGTATTTGTCGGCACATTCGGGCGGCCTTGCTGGTTTAGTTTTACCATTGTCGAGATGTCTTGTAACCAGGATTCTGAGTCTGATCGGATTGTCTTGTTAGAAGGAATATCCTTCATTGACCGTGAGAGCTTGTGATGGGCTAAGTTGGGACACCCCTGCAGGGATTTGATCTTTCGAAAGCCGTGCCCACGGTTATGGGCAGATGGGAATTTGTTAATGTCCGGTTGTAGATAACCTAAAGCTTAACTTAATTAAAATGAATCAATAGAGTGTGTGGCCGTGATGGTCTCTTTTCGGCGGAGTCTGGGAAGAGAACATGGTCTCGTGTTATGCTTGAACGTAGGTTGATCTAGGATCACTTCTTGATCATAGTTTATGGACCGTGCCTTTTCCTTCTCTTCTCACTCTCTTTTGAGTATGTTAGCCACCATATATGCTAGTGCTTGTTGCAGCTCCACCCCATACCTTTTACCCTTCCTATAAGCTTAAATAGTCTTGATCGCGAGGGTGTGAGATTGCTGAGTCCCCGTGACTCACAGATTACTTCCAAAACCAGATGCAGGGACCGATGTTACCGCTCCAGGAGATTCGACTGAGCTCAAGTGGGAGTTCGATGAGGACTCAGGACGATACTACGTTTCCTTTCCAGACGATCAGTAGTGGTGCGCAGTTGGGGCGATCGGGGACTTTGTCGCATTGGGGGTTGTTCTTTATTTTGGTTCCGTAGTCGGACCTTGATTGTATCTGGATGAATGTAATGATATTTATGCTATTGTGTGACGTGGCGAGTGTAAGCCAACTATGTATCTCTTTTCTTTATGCATTACATGGGTTGTGTGAAGATTACCTCACTTGCGACATTGCTTACAATGCGATTATGCCTCTAAGTCGTGCTTCGACACATGGGAGATATAGCAAATTGTGGGCATTACAGCCTCCCCAGAGCCGGACTAGGCAGGGAGGGCCGGGCACCCTCGTTGATGACGAGGGCACCGCTGCGGGTGCGGCGCCCGAGCTCCGTCTCCTCCGGCTCGGGCTTGACGGGTCGGAGCGGCGCGGCCGTGAGCCAGAGCCCGATGACGAGGACGACCTCGTCTCCATCCGCCACGGTGTCCAAAAGCTACCATGGCGGCGAGAGAAGGTCGGCCGCTGCGGGTACTCGAGGCGCGACACGTTGCTAGTCTTGATGTGGTCGAGGACGGCCTCGAGGATGCGGCCTGGCATGTTGGAGATATGCCCTAGAGGCAATCATGTATGATGATATTTCCTATGTGTTTATGAATAAAGATAGTCCTTGGACATTATCAATGATGTGTATCAGCAAGTACGTGACTTGTTTGTGGGACTATGCATTGTATGATGACTGTCCTAAAAGGTCCCTAGTCGAAAGGGCTGTGTGGACGCGCAGCCAACTAGACTAGCATATGACATGGTCGATGGCTTGGTATCACTAGCCATGGAGCATTGGATGCTAACCGGATAATATGGACTTGGAAGGATCTAGTCGGATTCAACGTAGTCGGATCCGAGTCGAGATAAGGTCCGAGTCGGACAGACCCAACTATGAGACGCAGCGACATGTCATCTGTGAGTCTCTAGTACAACATATGTTCTACGTCCTAAGACCTGAGCTGACGCATGTACTCGGGATGGTGACATACTTGCTTTGGGGCGACCAAACGCTACTCCGTGACTGGGTAGTTACAAAGGTAGGTTTCAGGCTTGTCCAGACCCATGCTGCGAGACATGGTCGAGCAAGATGGGATTTGCCCCTCCGACCAGGAGAGATATACTCTGGGCCCCTCGTGTTATCCGACCAGGATAAGCATGGCCATGCAACAAGGATTATGAGATAATCCGGTTTGTGGTCGGCATCACTAGAACGAGAAAGAGGTCGGGCTAGCACAAGGATGATAGACTCGCCTTGAGCTCGACAACATATATTGTGTGGCAAAAGGAATGGAAGTGTGATGTACAGGTTCGCTAACCAGCTTCATAGTCTGCTTGGTGTTCGGCATGCCTTGCTAGAGGCCGCTACCAACCATGCAGTTCGGAGGTGATCCGAACTGCGACCAAGCCGACTTGAACCTAAGGGGTCGCGCGCTTAAGGGAAGGAACCTACGAGGTCGGATCCGAGGACACTGGTCGGATGTGATCCGAACTGTATTCGGTTTGTGGCTGAGTAGACTTATGGGCTTTAGGGTCCGTGCGAGGCCCAACTGTTGAGCCCGTGATGGATGCCTATATATATAGTGGAGGTGCCACACACTCATGGGGCTGATCGCTTTGGCGCTGTCACTAGGGTTTGCATGTGTTGCCCCTCGTGTGATCCGACCAGGATAAGCATGGCCATGCGACAAGGATTATGAGATAATCCGGTTTGTGGTCGGCATCACTGGAACGAGAAAGAGGTCAGGCTAGCACAAGGATGTCAGACTCGCCTTGAGCTCGACAACATATATCGTGTGGCAAAAGGAATGGAAGTGTGATGTACAGGTTCACTAACCAGCTTCATAGTCTGCTTGGTGTTCGGCATGCCTTGCTAGAGGCCGCTACCAACCGTGTAGTTCGGAGGTGATTCGAACTACGACCAAGCCGACTTGAACCTAAGGGGTCGCATGCTTAAGGGAAGGAACCTACGAGGTCGGATCCGAGGACACTGGTCGGATGTGATCCGAATTGTATTCGGATTGTGGCCGAGTAGACTTATGGGCTTTAGGGTCCGTGCGAGGCCCAAGTGTTGAGCCCGTGACAGATGCCTATATATATAGTGGAGGTGCCGCACACTCATGGGGCTGATCGCTTCAGCGCTGTCACTAGGGTTTGCATGTGTTGCGAATAGACACCTCCACTCGCTGCCAGTTGTGTGATCGGACCTAGCAGTCTGCCGCACGACGTTCCTCCTGCACGCGTGGATACCGTTAGAGGCGGTGCACTTGTGCCGCTCCGGTGAACCTGTACGTGGGAACCGACCACCGTTCGTACGAGGGAGATCGGACGAGGAGGAGACGATCCACGCAGACGCGCTGCCCCAACTCTTCTTCCGCTGCACGACACTGCGCGTCTAGTGGTAGCGAACTGTGATCCATCTCCCGTGGCATGTTCTTGGTTGTTCTGCGCGTAGGAAATTTTAATTTGCAGTTGATGCACCCTACCGTATATCCCAACAGTAGTATCAGAGCCTCTGCTATAGGATTTGGTTTCAGATCGTATGCATATTAGATATGTGGAGGCAATAGATGGGATCTGTTGTCATTAACAAGATTGGCTGTGTGCACGGTTGATGAGATCAACTGCACATGGGGATCGATGTGGCTATGTTTTCTGTTGATTGGGATCGATGAGGTCGTGACACGATCTACCCCTACCGCTCGGTTATCCGCCATCGGGGTTAACAGTGAAATGTAAATCCGAATCGTATTCGCGATGATCGATGAGATCGCTCAGATCAGAGAATTCGGCGTGATCGGAGTTCAGATGTGATCTGTAATTTCCGAAAATGTCGGGTGCTGCCCGCACCCGTGAGGGGCGCTGCCCCTTCGAACCCTCCCGCTAACCGGCTAGTGGGACCGCAGTGTGCGTAGTGCCTTGTATTTCGTACACGATCACTCAAAGCAGTAGAATGCGATTCTATGCATAACTTTATTTTGCAGGGTTTGATGTGAATAGTATGGCTCATGTGTATGTGATGCATGTATGTAAATTATACATGACCTGCGTGTTTGTCAGCCGGCAGGAGCCAAAGTGCTGTCATTATATTGTATAACGACCTGCGTGTCGACTTGTGACTCTATGTAAAATTCATTACTAGATGTAGTAGTTGGATAATAGAGATCAGGTTGGTGGCTTGGCGTCCCGGCGTGACAAACAAGATGGAGTTCCTAGATGGTCATCGGAGTCGGAGCCAACCTGGAAGAACATCCATGAAGGAGCCATACTATTTCACAATATGTGTTTACTTGTGATTGTTATGCTTCCTTGTTTTCTATGCATGTTAGAATGGTAGAAAGATCCCTCATGAATATCAAGCAAATTGCCATCCCCGATGTTGCACCTTTGCACGTCAAGTACGTCTAGTAGTGGGCTCATAAAATTGGGGTGCTGCTAGGTGTCCTTGAACTGAAGGGTTCGTGTCGGACACGGGCATGCATTGCATTAGGTTGACTTGACAAGGCTATCAAAACGGTTTTGGGCCTTGTGGCAAAAGCGGTCGGGAGCCGGGGTATGAGATACCTACCCGACCGACAGGAGTCGTATAGAGATACGATTAGCAAGGAGTTGCTTACCGGATAGCCATGTTGTCTAGCAGTGATGCTAAATCTCACTAGTCGCATGTGCTAGTCGGATCCTGAATCACTGAGAGTTTGCGGAGGGATGCTGACTTCAGTGGGAGTATTTCTGTTTAAGGCTAGAATTACTCTACATAAACACATTGCTTAGTGATTGCATATTTTTCTGTTGTAGATCAATGGCATCACCTGCTCAACCCAACTTTGCATTGAAATCAATTCTGTAAAAAGATAAACTGAATGGAACAAACTTTACTACCTGGTATAGAAATTTGAGAATTGTTCTCAAGCATGATAAAAAGGAACATGTTCTAGAGGATCCGCTTCCAGAGGAACCTGCCGATAATGCTAGTACCACAACCAAGAATGCCTACCAGAAACTCGTTGATGAATCAAACGAGATCAGCTGCCTCATGCTGGCTTGTATGGAGCCCGATTTGCAGCAGCATTTCGAAGACATTGGGGCTTTCGATATGATCGAGAGTCTCAAGAGCATGTTTTAGGTGCAGGCTAGGACCGAAAGGTTCAACGTCTGGCGATCCTTGATGGATTGTAAGCTGAAGGAAGGTGATCCACTGAGCCCACATGTGATCAAGATGATCGGATATGTGCAAGCTTTGGATCGGTTGGGCTTCCCGCTCTTGGATGAGCTGGCTACTGATGCAGTTCTGGGTTCTCTTCCGCCCAGCTCTGGGACGTTCATCTCGAACTATCATATGCATGGCATGGATAAGAAGCTCACTAAATTGCATGGGATGCTCAATGTGGCAGAGTAGGATATTAAGAAAGGCACGCATCAAGTGTTGATGGTGTAGAAATTGGCTAAGTTCAAAAGGAGTTGGTCTAAAAAGAAGGCTAAGCCAAAGGGCACGGAGATGGTAACCTCTGCCGCTGCGCCGAAGTCTGCATCGGACTCAAAGACCATTTGCTATCATTGCAAGGAAACTGGTCACTGGAAGAGGAACTGTAGCAAGTGGCTTGCAGAGCATGGCAAGAAGGCCGGGAATGCTGCTTCAGGCAAAGGTACACTTGTTGCATATGTTATAGACGTTTACCTTGCTGACATACCTAGTAGCTCTTGGGTATTTGATACCAGATCGGTTGTTCATATTTGCAACTCGATGCAGGGGCTGGTAAGAACTAGGCGTGTGGCACAAGGGGAGATTGACATCAGGGTCGGCAACAAAGCAAGAATTGTTGCGTTGGAGGTCGGCACAATGCAGCTCCAGCTTCCTTCTGGATTTATTTTGGAATTGAATAATTGTTATTACATTCCTGCACTTAGTCGGAACATTATTTCTACCTCATGCTTGATGAGTTAGGGTTATGAATTCAATTTAAAGGACAATGGTTGTTCGATTTATTTGAGTGGTATGTTCCACGGCTATGCACCCATTGTTGATGGGTTATTTGTATTGAATCTAGAACAGGAACCGGTCTATAACGTGAATGTCAAGAGGCATAAGCCCAACGAGATAAATCCAACATACTTCTGGCATTGCCAGCTTGGACACATTAGTCTGAAACGCATGAAGAAGCTCCATGATGATGGACTCCTAACTTCGACCGACTTTGGGTTGTTCAAGGCATGTGAATTATGCTTGCTCTGCAATATGACTAAGTCTCCTTTCGCAAAGAGTTGTGAGAGGGCATCCGTGCTGTTGGAACTGATACACAGTGATGTGTGTGGACCAATGAGCACAACTGCCAGAGGTGGCTATCAGTACTTTACCGATGACTTGAGTAGATACGGATATATCTATTTGATGAGGCACAAGTCAGAGACTTTTGAAAAGTTCAAAGAGTTTCAAAACGAGGTGGAGAATCAGCTCGACAAGACTAAAACTTCTACGATCTAATCGTGGAGGTGAGTACATGAGCCAGGAGTTTGATGATCATCTGAAAAGCAGAGGTATAGTACCTCAACTCACACCTCCGGGTACGCCACAGAGAAATGGTGTATCAGAATGGAGGAATCGCACCATGTTGGACATGGTTCGATCTATGATGAGCAAGTCAGATTTACCCTTGTCATTCTGGGGATACACTCAAGAAACTGCAGCTTTCACACTTAACAGGGTACCATCAAAATCCGTAGACAAGACACCACATGAGATGTGGACCAGGAAGAGTCCCAGTTTGTCTTTTCTAAAGATTTGGGGTTGTGAAGCATTTGTCAAGAAACTTATGTCAGACATGCTTACACCCAAGCCGGATAAATGCATATTCGTGGGATATCCGAGGGAAACCTTGGGATATAACTTCTACAACCGGGAAGAGAACAAAGTGTTTGTTGCTCGGAATGGGGTTTTCCTTGAGAAAGAGTTTCTCAGTTGGGAGGCCAGTGGGAGGACGGTCCGACTCGAAGAAATTCGAGGACCACTCGGGGACAGCTCGGCTGGTGATGAGATCATACTAGAGTCAGTCAGGGAACCCGTAGTGGAAGCGGCACCGGAACCACGGAGGTCGGAAAGATTGCATAGAGTGCGCAATGTATTGTTGTTAGAAAGCGACGAGCCGGACACATATGCGGAAGCGATGGTGACCCCAGATTCCGAGGCATGGCTGGAGGCCATGAGATCCGAGTTAAAGTCCATGGATGAGAATCAAGTTTGGGACTTGGTTGATCCGCCGCCTGGCGTAACGTCCATTGGTTGCAAATGGGTCTTTAAGAAGAAAACCGATGTGGATGGAAATGTTCAGATCCACAAAGCTCGGCTTGTCGCTAAGGGTTATGGACAAGTTCAAGGAATTGACTACGACGAGACTTACTCGCTGGTAGTGATGCTGAAGTCGGTGAGGATCGTACTAGCTATAGCTGCATATTTTGATTACGAGATATGGCAGATGGATGTCAAGATGGCTTTCCTTCACGGAAATTTAACCGAGGACGTGTATATGATATAGCCCGAGGGTTTTGTCGATCCGACTAGCACTCGTAAGGTATGCAAGCTCAAGAGATCCATTTGTGGGTTGATGCAAGCATCTCGGAGCTGGAACATTCGTTTTGATGAGGTCGTCACTGGTTTCGGCTTCATCAAAAGCAAAGAGGACTCTTGTTTATACAAGAAGTTAAGTGGGAGCTCGATAGTGTTTTTGATCTTGTATGTGGATGACATACTACTGATCGGAAATGATATTTCGATGCTGAACTCGGTCAAGGAGTCATTGAATGGCAAGTTTTCGATGAAGGACCTTGGTGAGGCAATGTACATTTTAGGCATTAAGATCTATAGAGATAGATCAAGGAGGCTGCTCGGCTTAAGCTAGAGCACGTACATAGATAAAGTGTTGAAGCGGTTCAACATGAGTGGGGCAAAGAAAGGGTTCTTGCCACTCTCACATGGTATAAGGCTAAGCGAGACTCAGAGTCCTTCGACATCTGATGAGCGAAGCAAGATGAGTAGGATTCCATATGCCTCGGCAATCGGATCCATCATGTATGCCATCATATGTACGCGGCCCGATGTTGCTTTTGCAATAAGCCTAACAAGTAGATACCAGGCCAACCCAGGTGAGAGTCACTGGGCAGCGGTAAACACTATTTTAAAGTACCTGAAAGGGACTAAAGAGATGTTCCTAGTTTATGGAGGTGAGGAAGAGCTCGTCGTAAGGGGTTACGCCGATGCTAGTTTCCAAACCGACAGAGATGATTGTCGATCACAGTTCGGATTCGTGTACGTCATGAACGGAGGAGCAGTGAGCTGGATGAGTTCCAAGCAAGATACGATGGCCGATTCTACTATAGAAGCTGAATACATTGCAGCTTGTGAAGCTACCAGGGAAGGTGTTTGGATCCAGAACTTTCTAGATGATCTTGGTATTTTCCCAGCCTCGGTAAAACCGTTGGACCTTTATTGTGATAATTCTGGTGCCATCGCATAAGCCAAGGAGCCAAGGAATCACCACAAGGTCAGACACATAGATCGGAAATATCACCTGATACGAACGATCATAAAGAGTGGTGATGTAGAGTTATGCAAAATTCACACGGATGCAAATGTTGCGGATCCGTTGACTAAGCCGCTTCCACAACCCAAGCATGAGGGGCATGTTAGAGCTATGGGCATTCGATGTCTATTTGATTGACTCTAGTGTAAGTGGGAGACTGTTGGAGATATGCCCTAAAGGCAATCATGTATGATGATATTTCCTATGTGTTTATGAATAAAGATAGTCCTTGGACATTATCAATGATGTGTATCGGCAAGTATGTGACTTGTTTGTGGGACTATGCATTGTATGATGACTATCCTAAAAGGTCCCTAGTCGAAAGGGCTGTGTGGACGCGCAGCCAACTAGACTAGCATATGACATGGTCGATGGCTTGGTCTCACAAGCCATGGAGCATTGGATGCTAACCGGATAATATGGACTAGGAAGGATCTGGTCGGATTCGACGTAGTCGGATCCGAGTCGAGGTAAGGTCCGAGTCGGACAGACCCAACTATGAGACATAGCGATATGTCATCTGTGAGTCTCTAGTACAACATATGTTCTATGTCCTAAGACCTGAGCTGACGCATGTACTCGGGATGGTGACAGACTTGTTTTGGGCCAACCAAACGCTACTCCGGTTTATCAGTCCATGGGAGGCGTAGGATGAAGATGGTCTCTCTTAAAAAACCCTACAACCAAATAAAAAAGAGTCTCTTGTGTCCCCATCACACCCAATAGAAAGGTATATTTTATAGGTGCACTAGTTCGGTGAAGAGATGGTGATACAAGTGTAATATGGATGGTAGATTGTCAGGACCCTGATTCCAAGTCACATCGATCTAGCCGGTAACACCTCATATCACTTTGCGGCCTCACGCACGGTATTCCCATGGTGTCGCCTTACCATGGCCCGTGACCATTTGTGCCTTTTGGCTCACGTATATGATAGTGTTGCTAGCATCCATATGACAGAGAACCCGGGCCGACATGGCTAGTCGTGGACCCAAAGCGGCACAAACCCATGAGGACAGACATACATGAATCACATCGAGCATGTCGGTCAACAACGTGTCAATCCGGGCTGTAGCACTAGGCTAACAGGACTCTGGGGAACCCGGGGTGTAGCAGGCTAGGCAGGACTCCAGATGTCACCGCGTGACATTTCCCTGAAGGGACAGACATAGGAACGAAGTGAAACACATGCCGGCCAGTCAAGTGTGCTGAGCAGTAGTGCTGGGCTAGCAGGACTTCGGTGAACTGGGCTGTAGCGGACTACTATGGCTCATGGAAGCACTAGACTACATTTCCCCATAAGATAGGCTGCCAAGGATAAACAACTAGATTGTCGGATCGCACACATACCAAGCATTTCAATCATACACACAATATGCTCGATATGTGTAAATACAACATGGCATCACAACATAACTCTACGACTCAAGTACTTATTCATTAGGCTCCGAGGAGCGAGATATTACAAACATGGGTCTCATCACCCAACAATCATAGCATACAAATCAAGCACATGCGGAAGCTTAACATGTCTGAGTACAGACATCTACAAATGAAAAAGGCCGAGAAGCCTGACTATCTACCAGATCCTGCCGACGGCACAAGATCGTAGCTGAGGTATCAAGCTAAACGTCGAAGTCCACGCGATACTACTAGCGAGACTGAAGCCTCTCTACAAAGCATAAATTAAGCAAACGTGAGTACAAAAGTACTCAGCAAGACTTACATCAGAACTAGCTACATATGCATCAGTATCAACAAAGGGGGGGGGGGTGGACTTTAACTGTAGCAAGCCATCTTTGACTCGGTGGCTATCTTAAACTACGACTGCAAGTAACTCTTTTGAGGTGGCGCACACGAGTCCACATATTCACCATATCAATACACCACTATGGATCCGCTCCCGTCTCCCTACGAGAACGCCATCCATACCACTCACGCTTATCTTGCGCATTTTAGAGTATCCACTTTCACTTGTCTATGAACTGTTATAGGAAACCCAGAAGTCCTTTACCGCGGACACGACTATTCGAATAGATCATTTATAACCCTGCAGGGGTGTACTTCGTCACACATGTTTCCACCACTTAGCGTCTGCACACGACATGTGCTCGGCAGACTTCAAGCGAAAGCCGACGTGGGTGTAGACCATGACCTGACTATCCGAACAAGTCTCTAGTCCAGGTTTATCGCCTATTCGGGTTCCATCCGCGAGGAGATCCGGCCGGAGTTTCGCTCACAGCCCCAAACGATGTGTGCAGTGTTCCCAAGACACCAAATGGGCGCCCGGTACACTGTGCCATGTTGTATCTACCACATCATAGCCCACCCCTAGGGTCAGTGCTATGCACGGCCGCCAACACATATCCTATAAACACCAGAAACTAGTTGCAACTCCTGGACAGAGGACGAGAGGGGTCAGTAAGTCGAGCGGGATCATATTTCAGGGCCCAATGTGTGGTAGTAGCTGTTTCATGGATCACAAACACAGAACTCAGCTCCTAAGGACGGCTTCAATGAAACAACCCACCATGTACTCCTACATGGCCTCTCATCGATACCTTTACCAAATCATGTTCACACACTTAGCTCTCAACAGTAGGACATGTTCACACACTTCCAATTCATTCCCGGTGAATCAGACCTGACTCAACTCTAAGTAGTAGCAGGCATGACAAACAAGCATGAATGAGTAGGCACATCCGGGCTCAAACAACTCCTACTCATGCTAGGGGGTTTCATCTATTTACTGTGGCAATGACAGGTCATGCAGAGGAAAAGGGGTTCAGCTACCGCAGCATGTAACAGTTCAATCGTTGTTGTCCTAATGCAGTAAAAGAGAGCAGGGGCGAGAGAGTGGGATTGTAACAGAATGAACAAGGGGGTTTTGCTTGCCTGGCACTTCTGAAGATAATATAGCTCTTCATCGGTGTCATCGAACTCATCGTCGGAACCACGTCTATCGAGAGGGGACAATTACCGGCAAACAAAGAGGAACACAATCAATGCAATGCAACAATTATGATGCATGATAATGTCATGGCAATATGCTGTTGATTGAGCTAATGCAACTAGCAACCATATTAAATGAAGTTGGTTTGAACCAAGGGTTCAAATTCAAACTCCATATGTGCTTATTTAAATGTCAATTATGCAAATTGCCCTCTACAGCAACCTTAGGTTGTTCAAACATGCATGCAAATGTCATAAATAGATTCCTTGAATTTTTCTGATAATTTTTCATATATAAATTATTTCATTTGGGGTTACGGTTGATTTTCTATGATTTTTTGAAGTTTAGGCAATTTTCTGGATTTTCTAATTATCTAGAATTAAACTAATTCCAGAAAATGAATTACTGCGTCAGCACTGCATCAGCATGACATAAGCGAGTCAACAGGGCGGCCCAGGTCAAACTAACTAGTGGGGCCCGCGTGTCAGTGTTTAACTAAACTAACCAAGTTTAATTAGCACTAACCTAGGTCAAACTAATTAAGTATAAACCTAAACTAGATTAATTAGTCGGGCGGGGCCCGCATGTCATATACCCAGGGGAGGTCAAATCCCCAGGTCAACCGGGGCTAAACCACCGGCGGTCAAAGCGGTCAACCCGCCGGCGTTTAGCCGCCGGCGAGGCCGAACGCGGCGGAGGCATCGAGAATCGCCCACAGGCGACCATTTGCGCGACGGAGAGGCTCTACGTGACGAGGAGACTCGTCCGCGTCCAGTGGTGGTGGTGTTTGGGCTCGGGGTGGTCGGAAAAGATGCCGGCGACGATGTTGGCGGCTGCCGGAGCTCGGACGAGTTTAGGGTCTTCGCTAGGAGGCACGACAGGAGATGCAGAGCGGTGCTGCGGGCTCCTGGGGACGTGATGAGTACGGTGACGCGCTCTGTTTTGAGCTTACGCGTCTGTGGCCACGACGGTGACATGGCCGGCAGAGCCGAGCTCTCGGCCGTGATGGCCAACGGGGTTAGGGGGCAGCTCGAGCGACGTGGCTAGGGGGAGAAGAAAGAGGAGCTCACGGCGAGTGCAGCTGTGGCCTCAGAGAGCTCGGGGAGGCAGCGAGTCGAGCGCGGGGTCGCCGGCGATCTCGGAGCCCGAAGGTTGAAGAAGAGGTCGAGGAAGCCGCTGTGGGGCGCATCCAGTCGCGTGGATTGGCGGAGATGGCGTAGAGGTCGACGGCGGATCTTTCTGCCATTGTGGGAAGGCTAGGCGAGCTCGGTGGGCATGGTGGTAGCAAGCGGCGGCGATGGCAACGCTTGATTGCGCGCGGGAGAGAGGGTTAGAGGAGGGGGCGAGAGCAGAGAGTAACGGGGAGAGGTAGAGAGGGGTCCAGGGCGGCGACGAGGGAAGGATCGGGGCTCCGAGGTGGAAGCAGGAGGTGGCCGAAGCCGCACGCACGCGCGCCACGCCTCTCCTCTGCCTACTGGCTGAAGGAAGAAGACGAGCATGCCCCTGTGGGCTGGGCCCACAGTGTTGGGCCTGGTGGGCTGAGCCAGGTGAGCACACACTCTCTCTCTCTCTGTGTTTTCTATTTGTTTCCTCTTTTCTAATTTTTGCAGTTTGTTTTTGATTTAGTTTTAACACCAAATCAATTTTAAACTTCATGAAAATAATTGTGTGAACAAAAAGGACTTTTCCAAAGCCACGCAACGATTTTTCAGAATTATGGAACATATATTTATTATATATTAAATATAGATCCAATTCAAATGTTTATTGGATTAATTCAAATGGCCAAAATAAATGTTTCTGAGCTCCTAAAAATATTGGTTTGAATTTTACCTCTTGCCAATATTTTTATAGAATACCAGGGACATTTTCTTGGACTCATTTGAGAAGATTTTAAAGTTGGTTATTTTGAACTGATTTTTGAGGGTTTCAACAAACCTCAATTCAACTTTCAGAAATTTTAGACATGATGCATGAGTGCAGATGCAACTATTTCACTCAGGTATTCTAGGGCTATGACAACTCACCCCTACTAAACAAGAATCTCGTCCCAAGATTCAAGACGTGAGGTAAGAAGACAAAGGGGGCACAAGACCAACACAATCTTCACGATCCAGGTTGCACTTCATAAGAACATTGACACGATCACCATCTTTGTCTCGATGTCTTGCTCTGAGAACTCCATCCAACACGATAACAGGAAGAAAGGAAACTCTCGAAGAATCGATCTTCTCGAAGATCGAGCAACCGACGATCAACTCACAGAATGAGACATAGCGACATATGTCGAGATGAGACACGATACACACATCAAGAATGATGGAAATGAGCATATGAAAAGGTTTAAATAAGTAGTGGAATTCCCATACCTAGGAGGGTGGTGAACGGTGTCAACGTAGCGAGGAGTTGGGTTGCCATGATACCACAACAAGACACCTTAAGGAAGGTGACTCGCAGAAATAATCCCTTAAGTGGCAAAAAGAATTACTTTTGATTAAGAGATCATTGACACTCTTTAGACCAGCCTAAGGCAAATCACAACAATCGTTTGGCGGAGTTTGGGAGAACGACACACTCAGGCTAGAATGGATGATGTGGACTACCTTGTTGAAGACAACACAAGGGATGATTTTTCTTGCGCGTGCTCTCAAGAACTTGAGCATTACCATACTCATCAAGGTCTTACCAACATCTGTGTCGGGGATCCTGGCAACACATCATACTACCATGATGAATAGTGATGGACAATGCAGATGTAAAGGAAGAAAAAACTTTCTCAGGTTTCACCTTAGCGAGGCCAAGGAAACAAATCCAGATGATCGACCGAGAGACATTTAGCACTCCGCTTCTAATGTTCTCCTTGATGTGTTAGCGTAACCCATTTATGGATATGGTTTGGTATCTAGGACACCAAGTAAAAGGTCGGACTTCGGGAGCGCAAGAATCCATAAGGAATAACTATGGAAGTAAATCCTACGGAATCCTTATGGGGAGGTGGCCAACTTTCTCAATCAAGATACTACGATAATAGGTCTTCCGGCTGGGTGTGTTGGCCACGACATCCACTTTACCGGGTTACAGAGACCAATATTATAGTTCTTGGGAAACATTCCAACCATCATATCTGCCTGAGATTTAGATCTGGTTGGTAACATAACAGTTCAGACAACATGTCTGAAAAGGAAAGGTTGCAACACAAACCAACGAGATGACGTTGCGAGATTCTCGGGGAGTGAACTACGATAGCAAGCTCCAAAACATGAGTTGGTTCTGCTACATACATGTGAACACACTATCCCAGACAAGCATGACCATGTAGTAGTCTTATAATAAACACTACCGAGTTCAGGTGGGGAACCATCATCGAGGATATCAAAGTCCTTGTATAAGTCTTGCTCTTAAGAAGGAACTTCTTTTCCTTGAACAAATCAATCAATGGCTTGGTGTGCTAGGTAATACATATGGGCTGAAGGTTGCAAGTCTTCAAACCATAGAATACTTCGCACATATGCATGACTGACTTGGGATGGTTCCGAAGGAAGCAAAAACAAGCTTTCTCGAATTCATGGCGGCATCTTTCATCAATTGAACGTGAATTAGGGGAAGTCACTCCTTTCATCCAAACGTATACCTCATGAGTGGAACATGAAGGCAATGCTTACAAAGTTTCCAATACTAGTGTAATGTTCAACATGAATCATGGGGGAGACAAAATGCTGCTATTGGGCTCAACAACAACTCATCGGAATTTCCATATCACCGGACTTCCACCATCATGTGAACACGGTGATAGCATTGGTCAGACCAAAGGATCTATTGGTTGCTCGAGGGATCAACCACGAGTAAGACAACAATATGAACATCGTTGGTTCTGATTTGACTTGACGATAGCCCATACTCAAGTCAAAGTTTTGACAAATCAATAGATCCAACAACTGATCACGAGGACCAATCGATGGAGATATCATCTTTCTTCAACACACACACACACACAAAGATATCCCTTAACATGAACTAAGTCAGACAAGCTTTTATCTTCCAACTCTCCACGTTGTTGTCTAGCTCAACCAACTAGCTCAGGGATATCCAACACAGATTCTTGGAGAAGGGGTGATTTATAAGAAAACCAACTTGATCACGAACTCAACATAGCGGTCAGGTGACAACCAGGTAATACTTCCGAGAAGATCCTCGGAAAATCACGAACCACCGATATGCTATTAAGCTCGAGAACAATCTTTCTTTTTAGAGCAAGACGATATGATCAAGAGAGCGAGGGACTGACACAATCCTAACTCATTGATCGAAGAGTGCACCCGAAAAAAATGGACTAGGTAGGACGATCAATCTTAGCATGATGATTCAATAACCAACACGCTAAGAATGAAATTATTGTCCATTAGCTACCTAGCAACTAGTTTCTAGGAGTATTGATTTCACACATCACGGTTCACTTGTGGGTATTCTGGTTGCAACAACATGGAACCAAGGAGTGAATGATGATGGCGAGAAGTATCACTGCCTCAAGAATTCATAAGAGTTGGTGCAATTCTCATGACATTCTTGACATAAAGATGGTAACACTCCAAGGTAGAACAGAGAAAAATCTGGATTGGCATTTTGATCTGTGGAATACAACTACTTTGAACCAATCCTAGAAATGGATGAGGTACTGGAGTTTGTTTCTCCTAGTCATTCCGGAATAGAATGGCTTGACGGACCAAAAAAATAATAGGCATCGATGAACACGAATGCATAATTACTCCTGACTATCAATTGATAGACGAAGGTCGGAATACAACTGAAAAGGGACAACTCAAAGGAACATATCACTTTCTGAGTTGTTGATGCATAGATTAGTATGTCGAATCGAGTTCAACATATTTCTTTTGGATAACCCATGCAGAAAGGTAGAACTGGCAGAGTCACAATTACGAATGCAGAACTTCTCAAGAGTACTCTGATTGTGATCTTTCGGTTCAATGAGGAACTTCTGCCATAAGTAGTTCATGGTATTTGGAATAAGGATATACCACGAACCTCAAAGACTATCACAAATATTACTAATATCCTAAAGGAACGAGCAAACACTATCAGTAGGAGGTAAGTAGGGTGAATCTCGGGTTCAAGAACCCAGGAATAGAGTACCTACTACTGAATGGCATCACGAGATGCTGTCGAGAATGGTGGCCAGAATCATCACACCGGGAACACAAAACATAGCTAGATTACTAGGTGACTCCCTAAAACACCTAGGGTCATAATAATAGCTCCAACATATATGTCGAGGCAACAGAGTACCTCAACTCACCGATTAGTGTGGTTAAACTGGCCCAAAGGAACGTCTGTAACGGGAGGAAGGAATTTGCAAATGCATCAGACTAGTTAGAAACCTGGGATGACTTGGACAGCATAACGACTGTAAATGCTCAAAAGATTTGAGACATCCTGCAAAAAAATGGTGGCATAACCACTCAACAACACAATATCAAGGTTCCGAGATCAACTATCAACATACAGAAGTAGTAGGAATGGAACTGAGGCTTGAAACTATCAATTCTATAAGTCTATGGATTAGTAGCACGCCATCCTGATAGATAGATGAGAAGGCCTAATTCTTAATCCCCATAGAAAAGAAGAGGTTGACTCAGATCAGAAGGGCACACGGTACAGGAGTAAAAAGAGTCTTACGTTCCCTTCCACAATCAATTCCCTTACACAACTAAAGCATTTCTAGACTCGACTTCGACCAGTTTGGCTTGGTAATCCTACAGGCAGTCAGGCTCTAATACCAAAGCTGTCAGGACCCCGATTCCAAGTCACATCGATCTAGCCAGTAACACCTCATATCACTTTGCGGCCTCACGCACGGTATTCCCATGGTGTCGCCTTACCATGGCCCAGGACCGTTTGCGCCTTTTGGCTCACGTATATGATAGTGTTGCTAGCATCCATATGACAGAGAACCCGGGCCGACATGGCTAGTCATGGACCCAAAGCGGCTCAGACCTATGAGGACAGGCATACATGAATCACATCGAGCATGTCGGTCAACAGCGTGTGAATCCGAGCTGTAGCACTAGGCTAACAGGACTCCGGGGAACCTGGGCTGTAGCAGGCTAGGCAGGACTCCGGATGTCACCGCGTGACATTTCCCCGAAGAGACAGACATAGGAACAAAGTGAAACACATGCCCGCCAATCAAGTGTCTTGAGCAGTAGTGCTGGGCTAGCAGGACAATGGTGAACCGAGCTGTAGCAGACTACTATGGCTCATAGAAGCACTAGACTACATTTCCCCATAAGAGAGGCTGCCAAGGATAAACAACTAGATTGTCGGATCGCACACATACCAAGCATTTCAATCATGCACACAATATGATTGATATGTGTAAATACAACATGGAATCACAACATAACTCTACGACTCAAGTATTTATTCATTAGGCTCCAAGGAGCGAGATATTACAAACATGGGTCTCATGACCCAACAATCATAGAATACAAATCAAGCACATGCGGAAGCTTAACATGTCTGAGTACAGACATCTACAAATGAAAAAAGCTGAGAAGCCTGACTATCTACCAGATCCTGCCGAGGGCACAAGATCGTAGTTGAGGTATCAAGCTAAACGTCGAAGTCCATGCGGTACTACTAGTGAGACTGAAGTCTCTCTGCAAAGCATAAATTAAGCAAACATGAGTACAAAAGTACTCAGCAAGACTTACATCAGAACTAGCTACATATGCATCGGTATCAACAAAGGGGGGGGGTGGAGTTTAACTGTAGCAAGCCAGCTTTGACTCGGTGGCTATCTTAAACTACGACTGCAAGTAACTCTTTTGAGGTGGCGCACACGAGTCCACATATTCACCATATCAGTACACCACTATGGATCCGCTCCCGTCTCCCTACGAGAACGCCATCCATAGCACTCACGCTTCTCTTGCGCATTTTAGAGTATCCACTTTCACTTGTCTATGAACTGTTATAGGCAACCCAGAAGTCCTTTACCGCGGACACGACTATTCGAATAGATCATTTATAACCCTGCAGGGGTGTACTTCGTCACACATGTTTCCACCACTTAGCGTCTGCACACGACATGTGCTCGGCAGACTTCAAGCGAAAGCCGACGTGGGTGTAGACCATGACCTGACTAATCGCACAAGTCTCTAGTCCAGGTTTATCGCCTATTCGGGTTCCATCCGCGAGGAGATACGGCCGGAGTTTCATTCGCAGCCCCAAACTATGTGTGCAGGGTTCCCGAGACACTAAACGGGCGCCCGGTACACCGTGCCACGGTGTATCTACCACATCATAGCCCACCCCTAGGGTCAGCGCTACGCACGACCGCCAACACATATCCTATAAACACCAGAAACTAGTTGCAACTCCTGGACAGAGGACGAGAGGGGTCAGTAAGTCAAGCGGGATCATATTTCAGGGCCCAATGTGTGGTAGTAGTTGTTTCATGGATCACAAACACAAAACTCAGCTCCTAAGGATGGCTTCAATGAAACAACCCAACATGTACTCCTACATGGCCTCTCATCGATACCTTTACCAAATCATGTTCACACACTTAGATCTCAACAGTAGGACATGTTCACACACTTCCAATTCATTCCCGGTGAATCAGACCTGACTCAACTCTAAGCAGTAGCAGGCATGACAAACAAGCATGAACGAGTAGGCACATCCGGGCTCAAACAACTCCTACTCATGCTAGGGGGTTTCATCTATTTACTGTGGCAATGACAGGTCATGCAGAGGAAAAGGGGTTCAGCTACCGCAGCATGTAACACTTCAATCATTGTTGTCCTAATGCAGTAAAAGAGAGCAGGGGCGAGAGAGTGGGATTGTATCGGAATGAACAAGGGGGTTTTGCTTGCCTGGCACTTCTGAAGATAATATAGCTCTTCATCGGTGTCATCGAACTCATCGTCGGAACCACGTCTATCGAGAGGGGACAATTACCGGCAAACAAAGAGGAACACAATCAATGCAATGCAACAATTATGATGCATGATAATGTCATGGCAATATGCTATTGATTGAGCTAATGCAACTAGCAACCATATTAAATGAAGTTGGTTTGAACCAAGGGTTCAAATTCAAACTCCATATGTGCTTATTTAAATGTCAATTATGCAAATTGCCCTCTACAGCAACCTTAGGTTGTTCAAACATGCATGCAAATGTCATAAAAAGATTCCTTGAATTTTTCTGATAATTTTTCATATATAAATTATTTCATTTGGGGTTACGGTTGATTTTCTATGATTTTTAGAAGTTTAGGCAGTTTTCTGGATTTTCTAATTATCTAGAATTAAACTAATTCCAGAAAATGAATTACTATGTCAGCACTGCATCAGCATGACATAAGCGAGTCAACGGGGCGGCCCAGGTCAAACTGACCAGTGGGGCCCGCGTGTCACTGTCTAACTAAACTAACCTAGTTTAACCTAGGTCAAACTAATTAAGTATAAACCTAAATTAGATTAATTAGTCGGGCGGGGCCCGTATGTCATATACCCAGGGGAGGTCAAATCCCCAGGTCAACCGGGGCTAAACCACCGGCGGTCAAAGCGGTCAACCCGCCGGTGTTTAGCCGCCGGCGAGGCCGAATGCGGCGGAGGCATCGGGAATCGCCCACAGGCGACCATTTGCGCGGCGGAGAGGCTCTACGTGACGAGGAGACTCGTCCGCGTCCAGTGGTGGTGGTGTTTGGGCTCGGGGTGGTCGGAAAAGACGCCGGTGACGACGTTGGCGGCTGCCGGAGCTCGGACGAGTTTAGGGTCTTCGCTAGGAGGCACGACAGGAGATGCAGAGCGGTGCTGCGGGCTCCTGGGGACGTCATGAGTGCGGTGACGCGCTCTGTGTCGAGCTTACGCATCTGTGGCCACAACGGTGACATGGCCGGCAGAGCCGAGCTCTCGGCCGTGATGGCCAACGGGGTTAGGGGTAGCTCGAGCGACGTGGCTAGGGGGAGATGAAAGAGGAGCTCACGGCGAGTGCAGCTATGCCTCAGAGAGCTCGGGGAGGCAGCGAGTCGAGCGCGGGGTCGCCGGCGATCTCGGAGCCCGAAGGTTGAAGAAGATGTCGAGGAAGCCGCTGTGGGGCGCATCCGGTCGCGTGGATTGGCGGAGATGGCGTAGAGGTCGACGGCGGATCTTTCTGCCATTGTGGGAAGTCTAGGCGAGCTCGGTGGGCATGGTGGCAGCAAGAGGCGGCGATGGCAACGCTCGATTGCGTGCGGGAGAGAGGGTTAGAGGAGGGGGCGAGAGCAGAGAGTAACAGGGAGAGGTAGAGAGGGGTCAGGGCAGTGACGAGGGAAGGATCGGGGCTCCGAGGTGGAAGCAGGAGGTGGCCGAAGCCGTACGCACGCGCGCCACGCCTCTCCTCTGCCTACTGGCTGAAGGAAGAAAACGGGCGTGCCCCTGTGGGCTGGGCCCACAGTGTTGGGCCTGGTGGGCTGAGCCAGGTGAGCACTCTCTCTCTCTCTCTGTGTGTGTGTGTTTTCTATTTGTTTCCTCTTTTCTAATTTTTGCAGTTTGTTTTTGATTTAGTTTTAACACCAAATCAATTTTAAACTTCATGAAAATAATTGTGTGAACTAAAAGGACTTATCCAAAGCCACGCAACAATTTTTCAGAATTATTGAACATATATTTATTATATATTAAATATAGATCCAATTCAAATATTTATTGGATTAATTCAAATGGCCAAAATAAATGTTTATGAGCTCCTAAAAATATTGGTTTGAATTTTACCTCTTGCCAATATTTTTATAGAATACCAGGGACATTTTCTTGGAATAATTTGAGAAGATTTTAAAGTTGGTTATTTTTGAACTGATTTCTGAGGGTTTCAACAAACCTCAATTCAACTTTCAGAAAATTTAGACATGATGCATCAGTGCAGATGCAACTATTTCGCTCAGGTATTCTAGGGCTGTGACATATATATAGGTTTTTGTAATCTGAAAATATAAAAACAACAAGGTAACTAGTAACAAAGGTGAGCAAAAACGGTATTGCAATGCTTAGAAACAAGGCCTAGGGTTCATACTTTCACTAATGCAAGTTCTCTGAACAATGATAACATAATGAGATCATATAACAATCCCTCAACATGCAACAAAGAGTCACTCCAAAGTCACTAATAGCGGAGAACAAACGAAGAGATTATTGTAGGGTACAAAACCACCTCAAAGTTATTCTTTCTGATCGATCTATTGGTCTATTCCTATAAGTGTCACAAACAGACCTAGAGTTTGTACTAAAATAACACCTTAAGATACACATAAACCAAAACCATAATGTCACCTAGATACTCCAATGTCACCAAAAGTATCCGTGGGTTTGATTATACGATATGCATCACACAATCTCAGATTCATCTATTCAAACCAACACAAAGAACTTCAAAGAGTGCCCCAAAGTTCTACCGGAGAGTCAAGATGAAAACATGTGCCAACCCCTATGCATAAGTTCACAAGGTCACAGAACCCGCAAGTTGATCACCAAAACATACATCAAGTAGATCACATGAATACCCCATTGCCACCATAGATAAGCACATGCAAGACATACATCAAGTGTTCTCAAATCCTTAAAGACTCAATCCGATATGATAGGTTCAAAGGGAAAACTCAGTCCATTACAAGAAGGTAGAGGGGGAGAAACATCATAAGATCCAACTATAATAGCAAAGCTCACGGTACATCAAGATCATGCCAAATCAAGAACATGAGAGAGAGAGAGAGATCAAACTTCGAAAGAGAATGTCCAGTTTGTACATGAAGTGCATCCAATTTTTGCCGTAACCCTCTCTACTTTTTTGCACATGCTATGTGGGTGAAATGATGATACGATGCCAAGTTTCAACCTTTTCAGAATCATTTGTAGAGCTTTTCAATATCAGGGTCATTTAGCTCAAAACAAATCAGTAAATGCATGAAAAATAGAAAATGCAGGCAGAAAGGGTTGAAAGTTGATGACGTGACTTTGAATGGTGCATAATGAACACAAAAAAAGTCTGGAGTTGTAATAAGTTAAAAAATGAAATGCCTTTGTAACAGATGAGTTTTCGTCCAAAACCCTGATACTTCGAAAGAGATTGTGTAAATATGTAAATATATACATCAAAAATACATTGATCAGTAGCGCCTTTCAGCCAAAACGTGCTACTACAGTGTGTAAACATGTAAAAATATACATAAAAAATACATTGATCATCAATGATCTATTTGTGTACAATCTGAATTGTCAATATGAGTCCTCACCGGTTTAGAAACCAAAGAAGACTCATATTGCGGCCACAAATTCTACACACAGATTTCAATGAAGACCAAGTGGTTGTGATAGTTTGAGAAGTAACATATTTAAGGTGGTAAAAACCCTGTTAGCGGAGCGAGGTGGGACTAAAAAACTGCTGCAAAAAGAATCAACTAAAAAACTCTAGTACCGGTTTGTGGCACGAACCGGTACTAAAACTACTGTAGGATGCTGCTAATGACACTACAATCAAAGACCCTTCGACGAAACTGTGTGCGATGCAATAATTGCAAATGGTGGTGTAAAAAACCATTAAAAAGGTGCAAAACGTTTGCGATGACGGATGCATCAAACACGGTTCAGATTTTAGTTGCGTGTGCGATTCAGGGCATACGGTTCAGTTCAATTAACCGTTTTCGATGAAGGGGAACAAAAGAAACGGGTAGCTAGATGAAGGTGTGTGCGATGTACATCATACGGTTCACTCGGATGATCTATTTGTGATTAGGCAACACAAAAGAAATAGTCAGCCAGATCAAGGTGTGTGTGATGTACATCATACAGTTCACTCGGATGAACTATTTGTGATTAGGCAACACAAAAGAAACGGTCAGCCAGATCAAGGTGTGTGCGACGTATGACATGCGGCTCACCCGGATGAAGTGTTTGTGTTGAGACAAGAGAACAGAAACGGTTCAATATACAAAATACCATAAATATTGCAAGGTTCAAATTCAAAGATTACAACGCCCAAATTCAAACATTGCAAGCTGCGTCATTTATGAAAAGGGATCAGCCGCTGACAAGTCATGCATGGGTTTGACACAATAACTTCCAATTGCTTTGCCATATGCTCTTCCAATATGAAGTTTGGCATTTTTGGAGGCACTTCCTGTCGGCGTTCTGGGAACGGGGGTCCCCAGACTTGCCTGCCTACGGCCCACGGCGTGGCTTTGCTGGCAGGCCTGTACGTCCCATCTTCATCAACAAGGAATCAAGACCCTCGCGAGGGGCCAAGCCTCACGAGGTGGATGACACAAGACCTCCTCAGGAGCAGCCTCATCAGGCCGGATCATGAGGGGCGGAGAGTTCAAGGTCGGGCAAACCTCACGAGGTTTCTCGTGATGTAAGCCATGACGATCGAGACCAGGCAGGCACCAGGCGGGCGCATGCGCGCGCAGCTTCCTTGTTTCCTCTTTAGTGCTAAGGGGGCATGCGCAGGCGCGGAGTACCGAGGCATCAAGCAAAGGTTTCCATATTGGTGCAACGAGACCAAGACCAGAAGGACGGCAAGAGGGAGGTCACCATGGAGCCCAGGACGGCGTCACCGCCAGAACCTTTGGCAGGCAAAGACCACCTTTTGTCAGGATAGCTTGTACTAGTTGTCCCCTTTCAAATTGGTCGTTGTTGGCTCCCTTCCTGCTCAATATTTGGGGAGAGGACCAGGGCCTCTATAAATAGGACTAGCCACCACCATAGGAGAGAAGACAGATCATCAAGGTCATCCCCAGCCACACAAGTGCACCAAACACAAGAACACCTCAACCTGAGGAGGCTGTTCTTCCCCTTGTACTGTTCATCCTCAGCCCAAGAGGAAATCCACCACCACCACACTGGAGTAGGGTATTACACCACAATGGTGGCCCGAACCAGTATAAATCTTGTGTCCTTTGTGTTGCGAGTTCGTCGAGTTAGTTCATGAGATCTAGACTAAGTTAGGATGCGGATCGATATGGGGGGGGGGGAGATTTTCAGGCGCACCCCAGTGTTCGAACCTTAAGGGTTTTGCCGGAACCCATGATCCGACATTTGGCGCGCCAGGTAGGGGTGTGTCGAAGCTTCCCTTCCATCGCTCCGTGTTGCGTCACTCCATCGTCTCCATGGCGGACGCGCGTCATGCCCGTGCCGAGCACCGGGCTGCCCTCGCCACCCGCGTTGCTCAGACGGCCCTATCGGTGGGCCACCCCGTCTCTCTCCGTCGCCTACCGCCAGCGGGCCGGCGAGGAACGAGCAGCAAGCATCCTCTCTGCACCCCTCTGTGTGATAGGACGGCCGCACTGCCACTCCATCGCTGACTCCCGCTGGTTCGTCATGTCACGCTCGTCGCGTTCCCACGGACGCATGGGCCGTGCTCCTCATGGCGCACGAGATCCTGCGCTACTACCCGGTCGACAACCTCTACGAGGACTGCTTGACCGCATCGCCGAGGTTGTCCGCGCCGTAGGGGGCTCCCCTGCGCTGTCTCACTCTATGCCTCGCCCTCTGCCAGCCACGGGCGACGCCGCTCATGAAGCACCTCCACCACCTCTGCCCCAAGACAGCGCACTAGCGCCAAGGCACGCGGCTCCGTGGCGCGACCCACCGCGTCCGGCGCCCGTGCGTGAAGAAAGAAGCTATCAAGAAGTCCCTCGACCGCAGGCGAACGCTCCGCCGCTCCTTGCTCCGCCATGCTAAGAACGTTTGCTGCGGCAAGGCCCCGCGCTGCTGGCCGTAGTGGCGCGCGGGCGCCAAGGCCAAGCTCCACCTCTGAGGCAGGCCTCGGTGACCACGGCCGGCTGCCGCGCCTTCACGCCCGAGCTGTGTAGCGTCGCCTGGCCGAGCAAGTTCAAGCCAGATCTGCCTCCTCGCTACGACGGCACCCCTGACCCTGCGGAGTTCCTGCAACTCTACGAGCTGAGCATCGAGGCGGCCAACAGCGACGAGAAATTCATGGCGAACTGGTTTCCCATGGCTCTCAAGGATGGCCCCCGCTCCTGGCTCCTAAACCTGCCTCCAAGCTCAATTTCCTCCTGGGACGAAATGCGGAACCGCTTCATCGCAAACTTCCAGGGCACTCGTGACCGCCCCTCGGTCGCGGGCGACCTGCGCCGCATCAAGCAACAACCAGGAGAGACCCTGGAAAAGTACATTCAGCACTTCAATAGCGCACGGATCAAGATCCCCAAGGTGACCAATGAGGCCATCATCTCAGCATTCTCCGATGGTGTCCGCGACGTCAAGATGAAGGAGGAGCTCGCCATCCATGAAGAGTTGTGCATGACCCTAGAGCTATTCAACATCGCGACCAAGTGTGCTAGAGCTGAGGAGGGGCGCCTCTCCCTCCTCGAGCTCCCTGCTGCAGACCCAGAGGAGAAAAAGACCAAGGCCAATGATGTGAAGCGCAAGGGAGCAGCCGTGCTCGCGGCGGAGCCAGACACCAAGCGCGGCAGAGACCAGCCCGAGTCATCCAAGGGCAGCCGACCGTTCTGCGCCTTCCATAACCTGCATACCCATAACACCAGCGAGTGTCAAGAGCTTCGAGCCATTCAAGAAGGACGATTCGATCGACTCCCTGAGCGCAGCTACCGGGGCTACGGCCGAGGAGGAGGACGTGGTGGCGGACGCTGGGACGACCGTGGCCCGCGCTAGGAGTGGCATAACCGGCCTCATGAGGACCGCTGGTAGGATCAGCCTCACGAGGGCGCCTGGAGGGACCAGCCTCGTGAGGCTCGTCCTCAAGGCAACGCAGGCGTTCCGCCATTACCACCACCACCCAGAAGGAATGATGACCACCATCAAGACGAGGGGGCTAGGGGCTTCCAGGAGCCACGCGCTGTCTCCTGCATCTTGGTCGGAGCTCAAGCCCCAGCCTCATAGCGTATCTTCAAACAGTTTGCCCGTGAAGTGAATGTAGTTCTCCCCAAGCTCGAGGCCCACACGCCCACTCAGATGGTCCAGGTGCCCCATCATGTTCAGTTCGGTAGATCAGCTCAAGTGCGCGGCCACTGCTGGCGTCCTCCCAATGCTCTATTCGCCAGTCATCAGCAACGTGCAAGTTACCAAGACCCTCATCGACGGTGGTACAGGGCTCAATGTCCTGTCCCTCGACACATTCGACAACCACCAAGTGCCATATGACCAGCTTCGGCCTACCAAGCCTTTCTCAGGAGTAACCGACGGCTCTACTACCCTGATCGGGCAGGTTCGCCTCCCTGTTACCTTCTAAGAACGCAACAACTACCGCACCGAACTCATCGACTTCGACGTCGCCTACATACACGTGCCATACAACACCATCCTCGGGTATCCAGCCCTGGCCAAGTTCATGGCGGTGACCCATCATGGCTACAATGTCCTCAAGATGCCGGGAAACGGCGGAATCATCACAGTCCCGTGCGAAGAAAGAGACGCGGTGTGCTCCCTCAAGTGTGCCTTCCAAGCTGCAGCAATCAACGACCCTGACAGCCAGGGCGAGCGCCCTCCTAAGGACACCCCCAAGAAGAAGAAGCAGCTGCGTCACGCAGGGCCTCAGGAAAGAGGCGCCTCGTTAGGATCGGTGTCCACGCCTGGGGCACCTCCCTCCATCGCATAGGGAGTCGCACCCAGCGCCCCTCTCGGGCAGGGCTCGGGGGCTCTCTTCTGGAGGGCCTCAGACTTTGTCAGCATCACGAGGGAGGTGCTTGGGCACCACTTGGAGGCGTGCTTCGCAGCATGTTTCCCTCAGGAGGACACAGGCCAAGGGGCGCCCACCGCTCAGGAGTTCATCACCAAGACCACTCAGGAACTACAAGATGCGAGGGCCATGCACGGCAACCGCCGCTCACTAGGCGCAGCTCCCCATCCAGGCAAGGATGCCGGGCTGCGCGTCTGCATCGATGTTCCAGGGCTCAATCGGGCTGCCTCTTAGGAGCTTCTCTGGTCTTCGCGCGTGGGACGCTGCAAGGGCCCACCTCACAACTACGTTCGCATGCCCCTCGGTCTGCCGAGCATGGCGGCCGCCTATCAGCGCAACCTGCGGAGCATCCTGGCGTCTCAGGAGGCCAGGAACCATGCTGTGCTGACAGAGATGAAGACGGTCCTCAGGGAACCCCCAAGACCCCCAGAGCCTCCCGAGGCTCAGGGCCCCGGTGGCTCATGAGGAGCAGCACTCTCGCCACACACCTTCAGCTACCCCAACTCTCCGTCGTCAATAGAACCAGGTGACAGTTTCCAAAGTTCATTCAGCTGGGAGCGCCCCCAGGGCTGCATCATTCCCAGGCCGTGTGGGTCTGGCCCTGTGGCATTTATCTTTCCTTTTATGTCTTTAGCATACCCTGTTGGGGGCGCCCCTTGGGCTGCATCATCCCCAAGCCGCTCGGGCCGGACCCGGTGGCATGCATCTTCCCTGCATTTACCTGAGCTAGGTTGCTTTCCATGCTTAATATATCTATGACTATCGCCTGCTTGATTATCACCCACCATGGGAGCCACGCGTCGGCCGACTTTCTTCAGGACCCTTCGCGTTGTTTAACCATTTCGCAGGACCAAGACAGCAAAGAAGAACCAAGACCAGGCACAACCCGCCTTGAGGTAGGGCCTCATGAGTCCCATGCTGGCTCACGAGTGCCCACATACACCTCGTCTAGCCCTGCCGTGCAAGCCACGTGTTAGGGCGGGGCTGTACACGCCCCGGGGGCTCTCCGCGGTAGGGAGTCCCCTCCCACGCCCTAGTGGAAGCACCATGCTCCGTGCTGGCCATCGACACTGCCGTGGAGCGGCTATGCCCGTGCACAAGCAGAAGCATTACGCTCCGTGCTGGTGATAAACAACTGAGGGCGGCCCCACGGCTGTACCAACCTCAGGGAGCTCCAGAGCTTAGTGTCTGGCCTCACCGCAACGCCTCCCCTCGGGAGAGCCACACGAGGGGGCTAGGCATGGAGGGCTGCGCTTGGGTCACGCCCAAGCGTATGCCACCCAACCAGGTCCCCCGGACCTGGTCGTCGCACGCCCCTCCTGAGCCGAGCCTTGGCGAGGGCAAATGTATGAAGAATGTTTGCACGTCAAGGGAAACTCCTGAGCATCACGACTCAGGAGCCTAACTGGTCACGTAGCCCCTCACTCCTTGGTCCGTCCTGGTTTCCGGTCGGCTCAATGGCGGCTGAGGTATGCGCGAGGCCGGGCTCTTCGGACATAGAACATTAACCTATCCTCACGTATCCTTCCTATAGGCTGTTTGTGCGTCAAGGGGGACTCCTGAGCATCACGACTCAGGAGCCTAACTGGTCACGTAGCCCCTCGCTCCTTGGTCCGTCCTGGTTTCTGGTCGGCCCAACAGTGGTTGAGGTATGCGCGGGGCCGGGCTCTGCCGACATAGAACACAAAGCAAATAGGAAGAAAATCGCAAAATCTCAAAGAAAATATTACAATACATATTGTCCTCGCAATATCAAACGCAAGATTAACGCCTCCACGAGGCATGGTACATGTTGCAGGAACAAAGCAGAAAAACGGCCTCAAGTCACCCCTGGACACCATCGGCACCTGCAAAAGGTTCCCCCTCCTGGGTAGCGTCGCCTTCACCAGCATCACCGGTCGAGGGTGCGGGGGCGAAGGCGTCGAACTTCTTCAGCAAGGCTTCCACTTGACCCTTCACGGCCGTGGCGGCAACCGCATAGTGTTCGTCAGCTACCGATTCCAGCAGCTCGTCAAGACAAGCACTGGGGTCGCGAAGGTATAGGTGGCTGAAGACCCGTGTCAGCGCGGCTGAAGAAAGGATGCGAGCCTATGCCTCCGTCATAGGACTGATGCCTTCCACGACCTCCTCGAGCGCCTTCACCAGGAAGGGAAGCAGCTGAGCAGGGCCATCCTCGTCGCTGGCCAACGGCTTCTCCAAGCCCTTCTCGTACATTGTCTTCAGCGCCATGCGGGACCTCTCCTCTAAGGTCGAGAAGGCCGCGCAGCCTTCGGCAAGGACCCTCGCCTTGGCGTCAAGGTCGGCCTCCTTTGCCCTCGCTTTCCGCTCCAACTCCTCCAGCCAGTTGCGCTCCGCTGCCTGTGCCTTCGCCAGCTCCCCTAGCTCGGCATCGCGGCCCTTGATGGCGTCCTCCCAGGCCTTCATCTCCTCCTCCTTCGCCTGGCGGCCGCGTGCTTCTTCCGCATGATGGTCACGCAGGCCCTTCAGCTTGTCCTCCAGCTCTCGGCAGCGGCCGCGGGCGGCCTCGGCGTCCTTCAATGCCGCCTCGCGATCGGCCGTAGCTTTGGCGGCGGCCTGCTTCTCCTTCTTAGAGGCTGCCGTGGCCTGGATCAGCGACGCACGAACCACCGAGTCAGAGTGAAGCCAGCCAGAGACCAGCTCCAAGTGCCCTGCCACTAGGTGCGAGTCCGTTCCCTGGAGATCTTCCCGCAGACGGGCCATCTCTAAAAAGGCACCCTCCAAGACGGCTGAGGAAGCAGAAGACCCTGGAGCCAGGGGCACAACAGGAGCAGGGGGCAACGTCGTCACCAGAGCCTGGGAGATCAAGGGCTCCTGAACCTCACCAGCCGTGCCGGACGCCGGCACCTCCTGAGCCAGCAGCGCTTCGGGGGCTGACTCCTCCCGAGGATGCTCCACCGGACCTCGCGAGGACGACCGGGCTGGAGAAGCATGGGCACCATCCCCTCCTTTACCCGTGGAGAAGGGCACGGTCGCATGAGGCGACACTGACTCAAGCGGCACCGCCTCGCTCTCCCTTCTTCTCTTCACCGCAGACGACAACCTGGTTATGCAGCAAGGAAAGAGAGTTGGAAACGAGCATCAGCAATAGGAACAAGGCGAGGCAGGGCACTTACTAGTCTACAACAACGTAGTCCACCTTCCGCTTGGTGAGCTTGAAGCCGGAGAGCATCGTGACCCGAGGCGCAGGCGCACTTGCTCCAGAGGCTGAAGCGGGAGCAGCAGTTGAACCAGAAGCAGCTCCAGCCGACACAGGAGCAGCAACAGAGTCTTGGAGGACCAGCGCCGACCTTCTCCTCGTCGGGATCACGGGCAGTTCCTCCTTCTCCTAGGAAGTTTTGGCCTCGTCATCGTCAGGGAAGGTGCGGAGGATGTCAGCCTTACTCAGGGGGAGGGCTCCCCCGTCCCTTCGGGGGTCACCTCCGAGTCTTCGTCCCCCTGTTCTTCCTCATGGGACTCACCAGAAGACAGCTCCACCGGCGCCGGCGCCGCTGGGGCCCCGGTGAGCACCGGCGGAACCAGACCCCGTCCGTCAAAGGTCGGCTTGGAGGCCACGATCAGCGCACTGTCCTTGTGGCAGAACAAGGGAGTGAAGACATTCGGAGGATATTCTTGATTGTCCCCAACCAGGAGGCAGAGAGCTGCGGTCAGCTCCTTGCCAGACAAGGCCTCCGAGCTCAGGCGAACCTTGTCCTCTTCATCCCCGAGTTCCCACAAGGGGCGCGAACGGGCCTGCAGTGGGGCCACGCGCAGCGCCGGAAATTCCCTCAGGAGCATGGCCCCCATAATCCTTGCCACTTTCGCATTGCCGGGCTTCAGGTCGGACTTCATCTGCTCCAGCACCAACATCGCCCGCTCGTCGGTGAGCTTCACGCAGGACCACGCCTTGTCGGCCTAGGGCTTCTCTGTTGATAGCACCAAGCGCGGGTGGACACGCTTGGTTCTCATCATGACCCATTTGGCCCTAAGGTTGTCGGCCTTCTTCCCAGTGTTTGAGATCGAGTTGGCCTTGTCGGCCGCGATGAAATTGGCGCACCCGGAGATGTGGCCCTCACTGGCACGGAGGAAGAAGAAGTGGCGCGGCAGGGCCACAAACGGCATCACACCCAGATACGCCTCACAGTAGTAGGCGAAGATGGACAAGAGAAGGACAGAGTTGGGATGGAGATGCAGCGCCTGCAGCCCATACTGGTCGAGGACCTCATAGAAGAAATCGGAGAAGGGAGGAACCAACCAAGGGACGATACTACTCGTAAAGAAGGGGAAGAACGCGCTCCCCTTGGGCTCCGGCACGTCGGAAGCAACCTGGAGCTCCATGTTCCCCCTTTCATTACTCTCCCCCGCTGTCAGCAGGCGCATGGCGGCATTTTTTCTCTAAGACGTTGGGCAAGTCGAGGGCAGGTTCGTACCAAGCCTTCGCCATAGACGGCACCAGCGACGAGGCGGGCTTGACCCTCCAGGGCGCCATTGGTCACTGATGTAGGAAAGGATGGGAGCGGATCTAAAGATTTCAGAAGCGGGGAGCAAGGCGAAAGGGAACAGTGAAGGCGAACGTTGTCTACGCCAGCCTTATGACAGTCGGGCAGTTGCCGAGGCAGTGTGGGAAAGCGGAGACGCCCACGTCCAATCAACCGCCACGCGTCGACCGAGGCTGCAGGCTATTGGGGCCCGCGACGCTCCACACTTGACCCTTGGCTTCGCCTCGAAGCCAAGCCCGAGCGCGCCTTCGGCCCGGGGGCTACTGTCGGCGTTCTGGGAACGGGGGTCCCCAGACTTGCCTGCCTGCGGCCCACGGCGTGGCTTTGCTGGCAGGCATGTACGACCCATCTTCATCAATAAGGAATCAAGACCCTCGCGAGGGGCCAAGCCTTGCGAGGCGGACAACACAAGACCTCCTCAGGAGCAGCCTAATCAGGCCGGCTCGTGAGGGGCGGAGAGTTCAAAGTCGGGCAAACCTCGTTCTCGTGACGTAAGCCATGACGATCGAGACCAGGCGGGCGCTAGCACATGCAGCGTCCTTGTTTCCTCTTTAGTGCTAAGGGGGCATGCGTAGGCGCGGAGTACCGAGGCATCAAGCAAAGGTTTCCATATTGGTGCAACGAGACCAAAACTAGAAGGACGGCAAGACGGAGGTCACCAAGGAGCCCAGGACGGCGTCACCGCCAGAACCTTTGGCAGGCGAAGACCACCTTTTGTTAGGATAGCTTGTACTAGCCGTCCCCTTTCAAATTGGCCGTTGTTGGCCCCCTTCCCGCTCAATATTTGGGGAGAGGACCAGGGCATCTATAAATAGGACTAGCCACCACCATAGGAGAGAAGACAGATCATCAAGGTCATCCCCAGCCACACAAGTGCACCAAACACAAGAACACCTCAACCTGAGGAGGTTGTTCTTCCCCTTGTACTGTTCATCCTCAGCCCAAGAGGCAATCCACCACCACCACACTGGAGTAGTGTATTACACCACAACGGTGGCCCGAACCAGTATACATCTTGTGTCCTTTGTGTTGCGAGTTCGTCGACTTAGTTCGTGAGATCTAGGCTAAGTTAGGACGCAGATCGATAGGGGGGAGATCTTAGAGCGCACCCCAGTGTTCGAACCTTAAGGGTTTTGCCGGAACCCGTGATCCGACACTTCCATTCCGCAGTACCTGCCGGCTCTGATAATCATACCATTGATCTTTCCTAATTAAATGCGTGTTCAACCTCAGTACCCTCAGCACCTTTGCTCTGGCAAGAAAGAACCTGACGAGTGTAATCTCTGGTGGGGTCCCTCGGTAGGAATTCAAAGTAATATTTGAGAGATGCAGATCCAAGAATTTGATGTGATTGTAGTTATAAACATCTTCCACCAGGCCTAATATGCACTTCAAAAGAAGAGAACGTGTTAGTGCTTACATGCCTTTGCTTGTTGACAGCATCGTTCTTGACCTCGTCAGCGGGGACGAAAACCTCTATCTCCAAATTCACGCCGTGCTCCGGTGCTTCAGCAGCCCCGGCGTTGCCACTCCCTCCAATGGGGCGCTTCAGCGGCATCCTCGTACACTGACGGCTTTGAGGACTCAGAGCGGCATCGAGGATGTGGGCGGAGAGAGAGGAATTGTGTGTGTGGCGATGATGGGGGGGGGGTGATAACCCACAAGTATAGGGGATCGCAACAGTTTTCAAGGGTAGAGTATTCAACCCAAATTTATTGATTCGACATAAGGGGAGCCAAAGAATATTCTCAAGTATTAGCTGCTGAGTTGTAAATTCAACCACACCTGGATAACTTAATATCTGCAATGAAGTGTTTAGTAGCAAAGTAATATGATAGTAGTGGTAACGGTGGCAAAAGGTAACGGTAGCAAAAGTAATATTTTTGGGTTTTTTAGTGATCGTAACAGTAGCAACGGAAAATTAAATAAGCGAAGAACAATATATGAAAAGCTCGTAGGCATTGGATCGGTGATGGAGAATTATGCCAGATGTGATCGATCATGTAACAGTCATAACATAGGGTGACACAGAACTAGCTCCAGTTCATCAATGTAATGTAGGAATGTATTCCAAATATAGTCATACGTGCTTATGGAAAAGAACTTGCATGACATCTTTTGTCCTACCCTCCCGTGGCAGCGGGGTCCTATTGGAAACTAAGGGATATTAAGGCCTCCTTTTAATAGAGTACCGGACCAAAGCATTAACACATAGTGAATACATGAACTCCTCAAGCTACGGTCATCACCGGTAAGTATCCCAATTATTGTCACTTCGGGGTTAACGGATCATAACACATAATAGGTGACTATAGACTTGCAAGATAGGATCAAGAACTCTCATATATTGATGAAAACATAATAGGTTCTAATCTGAAATCATGGCACTCGGGCCCTAGTGACAAGCATTAAGCATAGCAAAGTCATAGAAACATCAATCTCAGAACATAGTGGATACTAGGGATCAAACCCTAACAAAACTAACTCGATTACATGATAAATCTCATCCAACCCATCACCGTCCAGCAAGCCTATGATGGAATTACTCATGCATGGCGGTGAGCATAATGAAATTGGTGATGGAGGAAGGTTGATGATGATGATGGCGATGGATTCCCCTCTCCGGAGCCATGAACGGACTCCAGATTAGCCCTCCCAAGAGAGTTTAGGGCTTGGCGGCGGCTCCGTATCGTAAAACGCGATGAATCCTTCTCTATGATTTTTTTCTCCCCGAAAGTGAATATATGGAGTCAGGATTGAGGTCAGTGGAGCGTCAGGGGGCCCACGAGGCAGGGGGCGCGCCCAGGGGGGTAGGGCGCGCCCCCACCCTCGTGGAAAGGGCATGGCCCCCCTGACGTGGATCTTTCTTCCAGTATTTGTTATATATTCCAAAATAATTCTCCATTGATTTTCAGGTCATTCCGAGAACTTTTATTTCTGCACAAAAATAACACCATGGCAATTCTGCTGAAAACAATGTTAGTCTGGGTTAGTTTCATTCAAATCATGCAAATTAGAGTCCAAAACAAGGGCAAAAGTGTTTGGAAAAGTAGATACGACGGAGACGTATCAACTCCCGCAAGCTTAAACCTTTGCTTGTCCTCAAGCAATTTAGTTGATAAACTGAAAGTGATAAAGAAAAACTTTTACAAACTCTATTTGTTCTTGTTGTTGTAAATATGTAAAGCCAGCATTCAGGTTTTCAGCAAAGATTATGAACTAACCATATTCACAATAACACTTAGGTCTCATGTTTACTCATATCAATGGCATAATCAACTAGCGAGCAATAATAATAAAACTCGGATGACAACACTTTCTCAAAACAATCACAATATGATATAACAAGATGGTATCTCGCTAGCCCTTTCTAAGACCGCAAAACATAAATGCAGAGCACCTTTAAAGATCAAGGACTGAATAGACATTGTAATTCATGGTAAAAGAGATCCAGTCAAGTCATACTCAATGTAAACTAATAGTAATGGATGCAAATGACAGCGGTGCTCTCTAACTGGTGCTTTTTAATAAGAGGATGTTGACTCAACATAAAAGTAAATAGATAGGCCCTTCGCTGAGGGAAGTAGGGATTTGTAGAGTTGCAAGAACTCGGTCTTGAAATAGATATGAATAATATTTTGAGCGGTATACTTTCATTGTCAACATAACAACCGAGAGATATCGATATCTTCCATGCTACACACATTATAGGCGGTTCCCAAACAGAATGGTAAAGTTTATACTCCCCCTCTACCAACAAGCATCAATCCATGGCTTGCTCGAAACAACGAGGGCCTCCAACTAACAAGAGTCCCGGGGGAGTTTTGTTTGCAGTTATTTTGATTTGATTTGCATAAAGCATGGGACTGGGCATCCCTGTGACTAGCCATTTTCTCGTGAGTGAGGAGCAGAGTCCACCCCTCTTGAGAATAACCCGCCTAGCATGGAAGATACAAACAGCCCTAGTTAATACATGAGCTATTCGAGCATACAAAACAGAATGTTTATTTGAAGGTTTAGAGTTTGGCACATACAAATTTACTGGTAGGTAGATACCGTATATAGGTAGGTATGGTGGACTCATATGTAATAACTTTGGGGTTTAAGGAATTGGATGCACAAGCAGTATTCCCGCTTAGTACAAGTGAAGGCTAGAAAAGACTGGGAGGCGACCAGCTAGAGAGCGACAACAGTCATGAACATGCATTAAAATTAATCAACACCGAATGCAAGCATGAGTAGGATATAATGCACCATGAACATAAATATCGTAGAGGCTATGTTGATTTTGTTTCAACTACATGCATGAACATGTGCCAAGTCAATCCACTTGAATCGTTCAAAAGAGGATACCACCCTATCATACCACATCACAACCATTTTAACAACATGTTGGCACGCAAGGTAAACCATTATAAGCTCCTAGCTAATTAAGCATGGCATAAGCAACTGTAATCTCTAATTGTCATTGCAAATATGTTTCTTTCATAATAGGCTAAATCAGGCACGATGAACTAATCATATTTACAAAAACAAGAGAGGTCGAGTTCATACCAGCTTTTCTCATCTCAATAAGTTCATCATATAATCATCATTATTGCCTTTCAGTTGCACGACCGAATAGTGTGGATAATAATAATAGTGCACGTGCATTGGACTAAGATGGAATCTGCAAGCATTCAATTCAAGAGAGAAGACAATGTAATATGGGCTCTTTGTTAGATCAACAATAATGCATATAAGAGCCACTCAACATTTTCATTATGGTCTTCTCCTCTCGACCCCCAAAGAACAATAAAATAAATAAAACTATTTACACGGGAAAGCTCCCAACAAGCAAAAGAAGAACGAGAAGCTTTTTGGGTTTTTTCTTTTTAATTACTACTACTACAGCATGAAAAGTAAACTAGCTAAAAAGCTACAAGTATTTTTTTGTTTTTCTTAAGGTTTATAAAACACACAAGAAGAAATCATAAAAAGGGAAATAAACTAACATGGATATTACAATGAAAAAGTATGAGCACCGACAACTAGCATGCGTGTGTGAACAGGAATGTAATGTCGGTGAGAGATACATACTCCCCCAAGATTAGGCTTTTGGCCTAAGTTGGTCTACGGCTGCGGCTGGCCTGGCGGATATCCAAAGTTATAGTTGGGGTCGTACTGAGAAGGATCCCCTAGGTGCCACTGGTTGGCGATCTCTTCCGGATTCCACTAATAAACAGACTACCGGTGAGGATCAAATTGTGGTTCCGGCTCTGGCTCTGTAGCTGGTATGGGGTTTCGGTAGGCGTGAATGGCCTCCGGCGGAACAAGGTACTTGCCTGCAGATATGTCAAACAAGGAAGGAGCATGCAAAGTAATAGTCTCAGGGTGATTTTTATCAAATATCAGGTACTTAAGCATATTTTCCTTATTCTTAACGATAAAATCATGTGCTACCATACTCTTATAGTCTAGAAAAACAGGAGGGAGCAACTTTTCTTCTTTCTCATAATTCCTAATAGGTATGTTAAAATGTGCAGCGAGGTGCGAGGCAAAGATACCTCCCAAAATGGGACCCTTAGTACGATTAAGATTTAAGCGCTTTGCAACAATAGCACCCATACTAAATGTGTCATCACGGAACAAGGCATGTCACAAAGTAACAATATCAAGGGCACTAAGGTTGCCACAGTTTACCGCGACCAATTAAGCATCTACTAGCAAATATTGCAAAGTAACGTAAAACAGGAAAATGTATGCTAGTAATTCTTGCATCGGAAACTTTCCTCGTTTCCCCTACAGCAATTGTATCAATAAACCCTTCCACATTATCACGATGTGGTTCCTCTACGCTGCCCTCAAAAGGGATCAAACAAACCCGACAAAAATCACAAAGCGACATCTCCTTATGCTCATCAAATAAATAAAATCCCACCGTAGGTGGTGAGCTCCTAGCATGGAAATGAAAGTTCTGCACAAAGATATTGGTGAGTAAGAGATACTATTCGCGTTGGTCGTGGAGGAAGGCGGTGAGGCCTCATTCTCAGCCAATTCATAGAAATCATCATAAATCCCGGCCGCTCTCAAGAAATCATCACAAGGCCATTCACACGGCCGAACCTCCGTGGTGCAAGGGAGATTATACTTGGGTTTCTTGTTCTCTTCACTCTGTTTATCCTTCGAGCTTCGGCTCGATGACCCCTCAAAAAGCTCTTCATCTTCTTCTGAAAATTTCTGAAATTTTTAGTAAATTCAAAAATAAAAGTGAACCAAACTCAACAATATTGATAGCAACTACTCCTATAAGTGCCTAGAGACTATATCATCCATTAAAACTACTTTTGACCATATAAATTTGACATGCAAGCTCAAGAACAGGGTCACCTAAGCAGCAAAAATTTTCAATGAATAAAGCACTAGAAGAAAAACTAATTGGACCGTTGGAGGAGTCACATACCAAAGAACAATCCCCCAAAGCAGTTTTGTGAATGGAGCTTTGAGCTAGGAGATCGAAAATGGAAGCAAGATGAGCTAGAACTTGGGTTTGAGCCGGTTGGTGATTTTTTTGGGAGGAAGAAGGAGTGTGTGGTAGCTGGAATAAGTGGAGGGGACCCACGTGGGGTCCACGAGGCAGGGGGGCGCGCCCTCCACCCTCATGGGCACGTGGCTGCTCCCCATGCTGTGTTTTCAGTGCCAAATATTCTCAAATATTCTAGAAAAAATCATATTTAATTTTCAGGGCATTTGGAGAACTTTTATTTTTGGAGTATTTTTTATTGCATTGATAATTAGAAAACAGACAGAAAAAAATACTATTTTTGCTTTATTTAATATAAATAACAAAACGTAAAAAGAGGGTACAGAGAGTTGTGTTTTCTAAATTCATCCATCTCATGCTCATCAAAAAGAATCCACTAACAAGGTTGATCAGGTCTTGTTAACAAACTCATTTCGAATAACATGAAACTGAGAATTTTCAAATAAGACTAGGTTACCTCAACGGGGATATGCATGTCCCCAACAATAAGAATATCATATTTCTTCTTGACAGTAGGAAGAGGAAATTCAGAACCACCAATAGTGATTGTTGAAAATTTTCCAATAGAATTGATACTAGAGACTTGAGGTTGTTTCCTCGGAAAGTGTACCGTATGCTCATTACCATTAACATGAAAAGTGACATTGCCTTTGGTGCAATCAATAACAGCCCCTGCAGTATTCAAAAAGGGTCTTCCAAGAATAATAGACATACTATCGTCCTTGGGAATGTCAAGAATAACAAAGTCCATTAAAATAGTAACGTTTGCAACCACAATAGGCACATCCTCACAAATACCGACAGGTATAGCAGTTGATTTATCAGCCATTTGCAAAGATATTTCAGTAGGTGTCAACTTATTCAAATCAAGTCTACGATATAAAGAGAGAGGCATAACACTAACACCGGCTCCAAGATCACATAAAGCAGTTTTAACATAGTTTGTTTTAATAGAGAATGGTATAGTTGGTACTCGTGGATCTCCAAGTTTCTTTGGTATTCCACATTTAAAAGTATAATTAGCAAGCATGGTGGAAATTTCAGCTTCCGGTATATCTCTTTTATGAGTAACTATTTCTTTCATGTATTTAGCATAAGGATTCATTTTAAGCATATCAGTCAAACGCATACGCAAAAAGGTAGGTCTAATCATTTCAGCAAAGCGCTCAAAATCCTCATCATCCTTTTTCTTGGATGGTTTAGGTGGAAAAGGCATGGGTTTCTGAACCCATGGTTCTCTTTCCTTACCGTGCTTCCTAGCAACAAAGTCTCTCTTATCATAACTGTCGGCATTCTGGGAACGGGGGTCCCCAGACTTGCCTGCCTGCGGCCTACGGCGTGGCTCAAGCGGGGACCCAGCGCGGCCCATCTTCATCAGCTCAAGCTCAAGACCCTCGCGAGGGGCCAGGCCTCGCGGGGCGGGCGACAGGAAGCTTCCTCAGAGGCAGCCTCGTCAGGCAGGCTCGCGAGGAGGTGGAGAGATCAAGGGAGGGGTACCTCGCGAGGAACCTGTGATGCAAGCCATGACGATCGAGGCCAGGCGGGCGTCAGCGGGCGCCTGCCTGCGCAGTGTCCTTGTTTCCCCTTTGGTGCAAAGGGGGCAAGCATAGGCCAAGGCATCGGGAAAATGTTACCATTCCGGTGCAACAAGACCAAGACCAGCAGAGTGGCAGGACGGAGGTCACCGTGGAGCCCAAGACGGCGTCATCACCAGTACTTTTGGCAGCCGAAGACCACCTTTGGTCAGGATAACTTGTACTATATGTTCCCCTTCAAAATGGCCAATTCTTGGCGCCCTTCCCACTCATTATTTGGGGGGAGGCCCAGGGCCTCTATAAATAGAGCTAGCCACCACAGAGGGAAGGGACATCTAGAAATCTGGTAGAACCCTAGCAGAGAGAGAGGGAGAGGCGACTGAACTCACCCTAGCAGTTCATCGCACTAGCTCAAGAACACCTCTCGCGAGGCTGTTCTTCCTTTGTACTGATCCTCATCAGCCCCTGAGGCAATCCACCATACCACACACTGGAGTAGGGTATTACACCACAACGGTGGCCTGAACCAGTATAAACCTTGTGTCCCTTGTGTTGTTCGTTGTTTCCAGCTCAAATCACGCGAGGAGATTGGGCGTAGATCGATAGGGGAGAGATCTTTGTGCGCACCCCAGTGTTCGAATCTCAAGGGTCTGCCGGAACCCGAAATCCGACATTTGGCGCGCCAGGTAGGGGTGCACCGGAGTCCTCCCTCCTGACAACCCACTCTCCCCCGACATCGCATCCCGCCCTCATGGCGGACAATGCGCTGCCCGCTCCAGCAACAGATGTCGACACTGGGGCCAAGGGGCTCCGGGCCTTGGCCCCTGCCTTGCGACAGGTGCAGTGGCCGCGCAAGTTCAGGCCCGAGATGCCGCCATGCTACGACGGCGCGACGGACCCGATGATTTTCCTGCTGGCGTACGAGGAGGCCGTCCTCGGAGCCTGGGGCGACGATCGGGTGATGGCCAACTGGTTACCCATGGCCCTCATCAGCATCCCCCGCGCGTGGCTCCTCCACCATCCGGCGGCCTCTGTCACCTCCTAGGAGGAGCTGCGCGACCTCTTCCTCGTCCGTTTCGCCGCACCAGTGCCGCCCGACATCGCAGCTCTCCTGGGTGTCTCCCAGGCACGACCCTCAAGTCATCACGTCAAGCTGTTCGCCTGCCGGATCAGCACGACCTCCAAGCGCCGAGAAGCCCCCTCGGGCTGGGTGGCGCCTGAGGCCGATCTAACCTTCGACTCGGAGGACCACCCGTTCAACCCCATTGGTTTGGGCGCGCTCCCGATGCTATGCACCCCCACCATCTTCCAGGTGGGCGTCACCAGGACACTCATCGATGGTGGTGCCGGCCTCAACGTGCTCTCGGTGGAGGCCTTCAGCCTCCTCCACGTGCCGCTGGAGCGGCTCCAACCCAGTAGGCCTTTCTCGGGCGTCGGAGCCGGTTCCACCGCCTCCTTGGGACAGATCCACCTCCCAGTGACCTTTGGCACCTACGACAACTTCTGCACGGAGCTGATCGACTTCGACATCGCTCCCATCGGCCTCCCCTACAACGCCATCCTCGGCTATCCGGCCTTGGCTCGGTTCATGGCAGCAACTCACCCGACGTACAACCTCATGAAGATGCCCGGGAGCAGCGGCATCCTCACCGTGTCAGGAGACACAAGGGATGTGCTGCAGGTGCTCCGGCTTGTTTTCAGGGCGGCCGCGGTGGCACAGCCCACTAGCACCAACGCCCTTGAGCCCAAGGGGGCTGCATCGTCTAAAAAGAAGCAGTTGTTCACCCAAGACAAGGCGGAAACCAAGCAGGTACCAGTCGACGAGGACGGGTCCACTGGCGCCACCTTCACCATAGGGGCCAACCTCGAGCCCGAGCAGGAGAAGGCCCTGATCAGGTTCCTACGCGTGAACAAGAAGGTGTTCGCGTGGGAACCAGATCAGTTAGCGAGGGTCCCAAGGGAAGTGATTGAGCATCACCTCAACATGTGCCCCAATGTGCGCCCCGTGAAGCAGAAGGCAAGGCGGCAGTCTACTGAGAAACAGGTTTTCATCATTCAAGAGACCCGGAAGCTAGAGGCGGCAGGGGTTATTCGCAAGGTACGCTACCCTGATTGGCTAGCTAATTCGGTCGTTGTGCCTAAGAAGGGAGGAAAAGAGTGCATGTGCGTCGACTTCACCAACCTCAACAAGGCCTGCCCGCAGGATCCATTTCCGCTCCCCCGCATCGACCAGATAGTCGACTCCACCGCAGAGTGTGACCTATTGTGCTTCCTGGATGCCTTCTCGGGCTATCACCATATCAAGATGGCAGTAGAAGACGTGGAGAAGACGGCTTTCCTGACCCCATGTGGAGTGTACTGCTATACGTGCATGCCGTTTGGGCTGCGCAACGCAGGCACGACCTTTCAGCGGCTGATGCACATCGCCTTAGGCCGGCAGCTCGGGAGGAACGCTGAAGCTTACGTCGATGACATTGTGGTGAAGTCTCGCGAGGCAAGAACCCTGATACAGGACCTGGAAGAAACCTTTACAAGCCTCAATGAAGTGGACCTACGGCTCAACCCGGAGAAGTGCGTATTTGGAGTCCCCTCGGGCAAGCTCCTGGGTTTCCACGTATCCCACAGGGGTATCGAGGCCAACCCGGAGAAGGTCAAGGCAGTCGAAGACATGAGCCCGCCGAGGACCCTCAGAGAAATGCAGAAGCTCACCGGGCGTGTGACTACACTGGGGCGCTTCATCTCCAAGCTGGGGGAACAAGCGCTGCCCTTCTTCAAGCTGATGAAGAAAAAGGGCCCCTTCGAATGGACTGAAGAGTCCAACAAGGCATTCCAAGACCTCAAGAGGTACCTTACCAGTCCGCCGGTGATGGTAGCTCCGCATCCTCGGGAGCCCCTGGTGCTCTACCTTGCGGCCACCCCCTACTCTGCCAGCGCAGCCCTGGTGGCGGTCAGGGAGGAGCGCTGTGCCAAGGCCGCATCGATAGTCCGAACTGAAGCAAAGCAGAGCCAGGACGGCCTCGCAAAGGCCGCAACCACAGCCGGAAAGGAACAGCCGCAACAGGAGAACGCACCCGGAGCAGGAGAGGCCTCTTCAGGTGACCAAGCACTGGGAGCTCCGTCGTCTCAAGAGATGCCTCGACCTCTGGAGGACGCAAGCTGCGCCAATGTGACGCCCCAAGACCGGAGCTCCAGTTGCCTTCCAGGGTTTCCGGGTTTTCGTTGTGTGATTTGTTTAACTTGTTGCATTCATCTTTGTATTTTTTGCATTGCATCATTTCATGCATGACATTTTGTTGCATGCCCCATGTGAGATCCATGCATCACCACCTTCCTTCCTTCTCTTTTATTTCTTTTTGCAAGTGCCATCTTGCCCTCCTTCCTTCCTTCTTATTTCTTTCATTTTGGCAAGTCTCCTTTTCCTCCTCCTCCATTAATGTTCATTCTTTTCCTGGTGCTAGTTCTCCATGCCTAAACCCTCTCTGTCAAATTTCAAATCCTTTGTATTTGTTTTGGTTAGGTTCAAAAATGCCTCAAGTTTGAATCATATTTAAACTTGTTTTAGTTTTCTACCTCCAAAAATGTCCAAACCAATTTTATCAAATTGGGCATGAATTCAAGGTCATGAGGATATTTTTATATTTCTCATACACCTCTTCTTTTCCCCTGTGATTTTCTCTTTATTTTCTGATTGAAGAAAACTAGAGAGAGGAAACAACAGTTTCGCACAGCCGCAGCCCACCAGGGCCTATCCATCACCAACCGCCCTGGTAGACCTCCTCTCACTAGGCCTCTCGCGCCGGCCCAACAGCCCCACTATAGTCCCTAACCCTAGGCCCAGCCTCTCCCAATCGCATCCCCTCCTCCCCCGCATCTTCCCTCGTGCCGCCAGGTCCTCTCGCCCGAACCCATCTCTTCGATCCCCATCTCCCTTGCGCAGCTACCGCCCGATCCCCTCGCCACCTCCACTGCGAGAACCCCTCGTACCAGTGCCCGCTCCCCAGCTCGGCCTCCTGTCCTAGCAGCGCCGTCGAACCAACCTCGTCCCTCCCGCGCGCTCTCGGCTCCTCTCGCCGTCCTCTGCTTCGGCCGTCGCCGACATCCGCTGCCGCTTGGAGCTGCTCGAGCCCGCCGGGTTCCCTGCGCCGCCCCATGGCGCCCGCGGCCCCCTTGATCCGGTGAGCCCTAGCCCCGCTGCCACGGAAGGTCGACCCGACGCCCGTTCTCCTCCACGGTCTCCTCCTCGTCCAGGAGAGCCGACGCCCTGTTCGGCAGCCATGGTGCTGCCGCGGGTCTCTCTCTCGATGTCATGTCGTGCTACATCCCGTGAACCTGCCTGCCTCCTTGACCTCCAGGCCACCCAGTCGCGCCCTTCTTCTCTTGGCTGAGGCCGCCGCCGGCGCCCCAAGCGCCCAACGCCCGCTTCTGCCATGGACTTTCTCCTCCCGTGCCTATAGCCACTCCGTCCTACTGCTGCTCTTCCCGTGATGCGCTGCGCCGTCATCGACCTCCTGTTTTTGCGGGACCACCGCCTCGCTGCCTCGTGCGCCTCCGCCTCTGTTGCCTCCTTTTGGGGCTGTTTCATTTTGGGCTTCATGCAAATGTCCTCTCCGACAAGTGTACGAGTATACAGTGTCGCGTCTAGTACCTTTGTCGGCGTCTCCAGAACCGCCAAGGCTTGCAAGTCCACCCAGACCTCGACCTCAGTACATGTACGACTACAACATGAACGAGTACCACGATGACCCACGAAGAGCTCGGATCCGTCAAGTTCGACTACAACATGTGTACAACTACGTGGACTCACCAAGTACCACTTGGAACATCAAGTATCGTAGAACCGCGAAGACTCCGTGGTCGTCAAGATCCTCGCCATGACCTTGAACATCTATGGAATGTGCACGACTACAAAATGGGTACCACTACCGTTGCCGAAGACCCGTGTAACGGTATCATCAAGTCCGACTACCGTCGCGTGAACAACTACTTCCACTACCGCCGTCGCGAGAACGCCTACTTCCCTCTACGAACTTGATCCGTTCCGATAAGGGACGCTTCGAAAGGTATAACCATCGACACGACCGTCCGTGGACCGAATGCATGTTATGTGATATGAGATGATCGCGTTTGCACGTCGCCCCTCTTTTTGCCTTGCCAACGACATGTGGGAACTCGGTATCCGAGATCACCCCACCATCCTTGCTTGTCACATTCCACACACTTCCCCTTTGCGTCGGTATCTCAATCAAGTTACCGGAACCGGAACATTGCCGTGGCACCATTTTTGTTATCGTTGTCGTGGCACCCTTTTTCCCTTCCACCACGGTGACAAATGTTTCATAATGCTCTTGTCAACTTTTAATAAAAATTGCATAAACTTGCACATGTCATCCGCATCATGATAACAACTTCAAGATTGGTTAAAAATTGTTGTTGCACCAAATTGATAATTGCATATGGGGATTTACCGGTTTTGTTGTTTATTATATTCGGCCCCATTTAAATTGTTTAGATGGTATAGTTTGTTATGCTACACCTCTTGCCATGTTAACCAACATTTAATAGTGTTGAGTACCTAACCGAGAGAGAACTAAATAATTGATGTGGTGTTCCATCAATATGCAACTCGTTGCATATTGAGCTCCACTTAATTTGTAGGATTGCTTGTGCACTTTGCCATGCCATGTATTTTTAAACCGAACATGCATCATATTTAGTTGTGCATCATGCCATGTTTATGTGGTGGTTGTTTACTATGTTGTTTGCTTCTTTCTGGTGTTGCTTCTTTGGGTTGGTTCCGATAACATCGTGTTTGTGAGGAACCGTTCGACTACGCCCGTTTGTCCCCTTCATGGACTCGTTCTTCTTCCTTGCGGGATTTCAGGCAAGATGACCATACCCTCGAAATCACTTCTATCTTTGCTTTTCTAGATGCTCGCTCTTTTGCTATGCCTATGCTGCGATACCTACCACTTGCTTATCATGCCTCCCATATTGTTGAGCCAAGCCTCAAACCCACCTTGTCCTAGCAAACCGTTGTTTGGCTATGTTACCGCTTTGCTCAACCCCTCTTATAGCGTTGTTAGTTGCAGGTGAAGATTGAAGTTTGTTCCTTGTTGGAACATGGAGATGTTGTTCCTTGTTGGAACATGTTTACTTGTTGGGATATCACAATATATCTTATTTAATTAATGCATCTATATACTTGGTTAAGGGTGGAAGGCTCGGCCTTATGCCAGGTGTTTTGTTCCACTCTTGCCACCCTAGTTTCCGTCATATCGGTGTTATGTTCCCGGATTTTGCGTTCCTTACGCGGTTGGGTTATAATGGGAACCCCTTGACAGTTCGCCTTGAATAAAACTCCTCCAGCAAGGCCCAACCTTGGTTTTACCATTTGCCACCTAGCCTTTTTCCCTTGGGAGTCGCGCATCCCAAGGGTCATCTTATTTTAACCCCCCCGGGCCAGTGCTTCTCTAAGTGTTGGTCCAACCCAGAGCACCGTGCAGGGCCATCCCTTGGCAACTTGGGTTACGTCGGCTCCTGTACGCTTAGCTTATCCTGTGTGGCCTAAGAACGAGATATGTGCAGCTCCTATCAGGATTTGTCGGCACAGCGGGTGGTCTTGCTGGACTTGTTTTACCATTGTCGAGGATGTCTTGTAACTGTGATTCTGAGCCTGATCGGGTCTTCCCGCTAGAAGGAATATCCTTCGTTGACCGTGAGAGCTTGTGATGGGCTAAGTTGGGACACCCCTGCAGGGGTTTGAACTTTTGAAAGCCGTGCCCGCGGTTATGGGTAGATGGGAATTTGTTAATGTCCAGTTGTAGAAAACCTGAAGTTGACCTTAATTAAAATACATTAACCGCGTGTGTAACCGTGATGGTCTCTTCTCGGTGGAGTCCGGGAAGTGAACACGGTGTTGGAGTAATGCTTGACGTAGGTTGTTATAGGATCACTTCTTGATCATAGTTTTTCGCTCGTGCCTTTCCTTCTCTTCTCGCTCTCATTTGCGTATGTTAGCCACCATATATATGCTAGTCGCTTGCTGCAGCTCCACCTCATACCTTTTACCTTACCCATAAGCTTAAATAGTCTTGATCGCGATGGTGCGAGATTGCTGAGTCCCCGTGGCTCACCGATACTTCCAAAACCAGCTTGCAGGTGCCGAGGTTACCGTGCAGAGGACGCAACCAAGCTCAAGGAGGAGCTCGATGAAGATCTTGTCCTTTGTGTTGTTTCGTTCTAGTTGATCAGTAGTGGAGCCTAGTCGGGACGATCGGGGATCTGTGTAGCATTTGGGGTAGTCTTCTTTTATTTTGGTTCCATAGTCGGACCTTGATTGTATTTGGATGATGCAATGCTTTATTCATGTAATTGTGTGAAGTGGCGAGTGTAAGCCAACTATGTATCTCTTTCCCTTATGTATTACATGGATTGTGTGAAGATTACCTCACTTGCGACATTGCTTTCAATGCGGTTATGCCTCTAAGTTGTGCTTCGACACGTGGGAGATATAGCCGCATCGAGGGCGTTACAGCCAACACCCTCAACCTCGTCGAGCATCCCATGTACTTCGTCAGCAGGGTGCTACGGGATGCAAGGGCACGGTATCCCATGCCTCAAAAACTCCTCGCGCTACTAGTGGCCTCACGCAAGCTGCGCCAGTACTTCCAAGGACATCCCATCAAATTCGTCTCAGCATACCCCTTGGAAAGAGTGCTCAGGAGCCCCGGTCTACGGCCCAGCCTTAGGGGCACGCCTGCTCCTGGTGTTAGAGCCTCGGGAAGGGTGTTGGATCCCGGAGCTCAAGAACTACCTGATGCAAGGGACTCTGCCAGAGAATGAGGAGGAAGCGGAGCGTGTGGCACAGCAGGCCACGGCTTATTGCATCAGGGATGGAGAGCTCTACAGGAAGCGACCAAATGACATGTCCCTACGCTGCATCTCCCAAGAGCAAGGGAAGGAGCTACTGACGAACATACACAACGGAGACTGCGGGCACCACTCGTCGTCGCGGACCCTTGTCGGCAAGTCGTTCCGCAGTGGATTCTACTGGCCCACGGCGCTCAACGACGCCATTGAGCTTGTGAAGGCTTGCGAGGCCTGCCAGTTTCACGCTAAGCAGATCCATTAGCCTGCGGGGGGTCTACAAACTATACCCCTCTCATGGCCGTTCGCAGTTTGGGGGCTGGACATTCTGGGCCCGTTTCCTCGGGCGCCAGGGGGCTATCGCTACCTCTACATTGCCGTGGACAAATTCACCAAGTGGGCTGAGGTGGAAGCCGTCCACACAATCCCGGCAGGCTCTGCGGTCAAATTCATCAATGGCCTCGTGAGCAGATTTGGGGTGCCCAACCGCATCATTACCGACAACGGTTCGCAATTCACCAGTAATCTCTTCAAAACGTACTGTGCTAACCTTGGAACGCAAATATGCTACGCTTCGGTAGCACACCCCCGGAGCAACGGCCAGGCCGAGCGGGCCAACGCGGAGGTCCTGAGGGGCCTCAAAGCCAGGACCTTCAAGAAGAAGCTGGAGGCCTGTGGCAGGGGCTGGTACGACGAGCTCCAGTCCGTGCTGTGGTCAATCCGCACAACTGCGACCAAGCCGACTGGCGAGACCCCATTCTTCCTCGTCTATAGAGCAGATGCTGTCCTCCCTCACGAGGTCAGGCGTCGCTCCTCATGGGTCCTGGCGTTCGACGAGACGCAGCAGGACACCATGCGGGGGACGGATCTTGTGCTGGGGGAGGAACGCCGTCGAGAAGCCGCGCTGCGAGCGGCAAGGTATCAACAGGCGCTGCGACGATACCACTGCTGCAACATCCGCCCCAGAACTCTTGAGGTAGGGGATCTCGTGCTCAGACGGGTTCTCTCCAGGGAGGGGCTGCACAAGCTCTCTCCCATGTGGGAGGGACCATTCAAGGTTGTTCATGTCTCCAGGCCTGGCTCCGCGCGCTTGGAGACCACGGAGGGGGTACCCATCCAGAACGCGTGGAACATTCAACATCTCGGGAGGTTCTATCCCTGAGCGAGGCCTAGCGCCTAGGAAAGGCCTGGTGCCTGTGAAGAAGGCGAATGCCTGTGAAGCCGCTGCGTTTTGGAAAAGGCCCGGTGCCTATGTAGAAGGCGAATGCCTGTGAAGCTGCGTTTTGGGAAAGGCCCGGTGCCTGTGAAGAAGGCGAATGCTTGTGAAGCCGCTGCATTTTGGAAAAGGCCCGGTGCCTGTGAAGAAGGCAAATGCCTATGAAGCCACTGCGTTTTGGAAAAGGCCCGGTGCCTGTGAAGAAGGCGATTGCCTGTGAAGCTGTGTTTTGGGAAAGGCCCGGTGCCTGTGAAGAAGGCAAATGCCTGTGAAGCTGCCGCATTTCGAGGAAGGCTCGGTGCCTGTGAAGAAGGCCAATGCCTGTGAAGCTCGCCGCCTGTGACACTCTCACGTAATAATGAGTGGGGCTGTACACGCCCCGGAGTCTCCGGAGTGCCGCCCTCGGGCCTCGGGGGCTCCCGCCCACGCCTAGTGGCAGCACTTAGCTCCGCGCTGGTGAGAAGACATCGAAGACTAGAATAGGTGCCGGACGCGGCTTTCCCATTTGCTTTCTGCAGTTGGCTTGTTTATTCCCGTTTGAAGTTTTATTAGAGTTGCCGACGTTCCTGGCTTGTGACTCTTTGTCTTTTTCGCTCGCTCGCCTTGTTTTCTCTCGCACAAGTCTCGCGAGGGAGGTTCGCGGGCGCCCTCGCGAGTGTTTTCTGCCCCGATTGTTTGGAGCTTTCCTATCTGAGACCTCTGCGGGAGCACCCCTCCCAGTCTGTGCCCCACGGGCATCGCGACACGAGCACAGGACCTGGACCGATCGCCCCCACAACTAAGACTGTAAGTTAACCCTCCTACTGATCCTTGCAGGGCACGAAGCGCACGAGGAGGCCACGGCCTCGGGAGGCGAGGACCGCACCAAGCCCCACCTAGCTAAAATAGTTCCCGCACATGGGTGCGCGGCGCAAAAACACGGCGCAGAAATAGTGGAAACAACCCAATGGTTAAATAGCAGCTGTTCCAATACGCCCCCGCGGGGCCCTGCATTACTTTCTATTTTTGCGCAGGATAAGAAAGAAAACAAAACGGGCGTGATTCGTCCTGCGCCAACCCACAGCGAAGGCTCGAGCTGCTCCTGGGGCTCAGGCGGATCCCTCCTCTCACTTCACCGGGGCGCGACGGCGGCCTGACCCGCTACCTTCACCCAGGCCGGTGCGACGGCGAGGTGGCTGGTCGCGGCCCCCGTTGGAGGAGCTGCTGCCTGAGAGGGGGTCGCCGAAGCTCAGCGAACCCCGAGCACCGCCGCCTGTACGCCAGTCGCCATCTTCATCCTGGTCAGTGCCAGGGCTGGGTAGGCGGCCGCGGTCGTCGTCTTCAGGGCAGCACCCGGCACGACGACAGTCTTCCCCGAACACCCTCACGTAGAGGGTGGCATCGCCATCAAACTTGTAGTACAGGGTGCACCACCGGCTCAGGCCGCACGCGCGGGCAAACGTTTGCCAGCCACGTGCCAGAGCCCCATTCCCAGAAACGAAGACCTCTAGCGACACCCAGGAGGCCCTGCTGCAGCATCCATCTGCCTAGAGCCAGAAGCCGCACCGGGCGCTGGCCGGCAGTTCATCTACGAAGAAATGGGGGAGCTGGAGCCTGGTGCTGGATGGGTCCGCCAACCACACGACGAACTCTGGCAGCACCTCCGCAGAGCGAAAGCGTGGCCTAGGGGGGCGCACACCCACGGCGTGCCCCCCGTCGGCAACCGGGCGCTCACCATCGCGCCGGGAACCGCCTCCATGGCCGCGGGAGGCCACCACGGGGACCGTGGTATACTTGCAAGGGCG